>NC_092861.1:128692418-128707151 GCF_032062135.1 Pyxicephalus adspersus
AATAACTGTGTACTGTAGTCTTCTTCATGGGTAAATAAGGCATCCCCCTGAAAATAAGCCCTAGAGCATATTTTGGCCTTCAAAAAAAAAATAAGACAGTGTCTTATCATCGGGGAAACAGGGTATGTGAACTGTACATTTGTACATTGTTTTGTGCCTCTCTATAGGTACATAAAGTCTTATTGCATTAGGTATGAGGGCTTATTCATATTTATTTATCGATTCTTTGCAGAAAGCACCCCAATTAACATATTATACACCCTTGCTTCTTGACGTTGGTGGGAGAAGAAATAATCTGACAGTGTTTTTCACACTCACACAGAGTAATGTTATAGCCAAGCATTGGCTCAGTTACATGGAACCCATTCTCTAAAGCAAACAATAGGTACTATTCTGAAGACCTCATAAGAGGAGGATACCAATTGACTACTATTTGGTAGCAAACTCAGTTGTATTAATCTCCTAATGTATAAAAAAATGTCGTTTGCTTTAAAGTAGCCATCCAACCCTATATTTAGAAAGTAAAGCACAGTGTAATAATGTTTACAGATGTACTTAAAATTAATATATTAAAAGAGCAAAGTAAAAGACACTATTATCCTTTCCAGTCCCCAGAAATTGCCAGGTCTGCTTTAAGAGGTAGTAGGTAGATTTTAATATTTGTTTTTAAAGTGTCCAAGATAATGATGTAGACTGATGGTATGAAAAGAACATGTTTTACAATGATAGTGAATTCTGTGTATTAAAATTACATCTTGTAAAATAACACTGGATACAGCTAGTGGTGTTGGCTGAACAGTATTGAATGGGTTTACAAACATATCAAATATCCAGACAATGGGAAAAAAAAGCAAAACAGAAGGTCAACTTCTGGGCAACAGCAAGATAATTAGTGTGAAGTCAGTTTACCAAGCTTAAGCGCTATAGTGTGAAAACATTCATTATCTCTTTTTATATGTCAAGCAGCTTCAGCAAAACAATTACATTTTCACTCTTATTCACACTCTTCCGATTTTGTGTGCTTGGTACAACCACTTTTTATTTCATCAATAACTATAGGCTCCTTTGTGCATGCCAGGTTTCCTCCTGCAATCAATTCAAAGTACTGTAGTTATAATTATCAAACTTGAGAATTCGGTCTCTGTCCACATGTTCAATCCTCATTAAATCACGGTGCTTTTCATGGTTTCCTCATTTTCTCTGAAGTCTAGATTTTTTTTTATCATTGCACACTTCTATACACCAGTGTTAAATTCTCATGACCTCCTCTATTGAGCATTGCATAGACAACCACATTCTTGACCTATGTGGTCTTAAGTTGCCATTCTCCCAAAACAGGTTTGACTTTATCTCTTCATTTTCACAGCCCTTCAACTATACTTGACTGTATCCCATTTAAGCCATCTACAGTCTTCAAAGAGATAGTAAGGTTTTAATTGGACCCACTAACTGAAGGTTTAAAAATACATACTAAATTATTTTTTTTTCATGTATGATAAGGTTCTGTACACTTGCCATGTCCAAACCATAAGGACAGGTCCTCTTTTTACAATTTGCAAGCTTTGGGAGACTGCTTTACTAAGTGCCAGTCTAGATGTTCTATGTGTTTTCTTCTGAGAAACATATTAAAAAGAACTCATTAACACAATGCTTGATTTTTTAAAGTTCTCCAAGTCTGGAGAAGATAGACTACAATGGGAGAACCTGGGTGATCCAGCAAAACTGGAATGGATTTCCAAAAACTGTTTCCTATTTGCAAAATGTTTTCAGTTTTGGACCAGATCAATTCCAGGTTTGCTGTATAACCCAGGTACACACATGATAGTCTATCTTCTCCAGTTATGGAGAGCGTTAATAAATCAGGCCCAATATGCCAATGATTAGCCTTTCCAGATTTGCCACCCCATTTTCCCTTTTGCATAAGTACCCAAAAAAACCAATGGATACTTTTGACACAAGGACATCTCCACATACTAGCATGTGAAAAAAACATGCATATAACCATAAAAAGACCTAAATTATCATTATAATTGATTATTAAGGTAGATGTAAGGGTGTGAGGGGGTATCTTCAGAAAAGGTGTAACTAGGAATTTTGTTGCAGCAAGGATTTGTAACACTGACCCGATTTTTTTTCCAACTGATACATTTCTTCCCTTTGCTTTGACCTAGAATGACCATTTAACATCATTATTTATCATTGTGTTATCCATTTCCTACAGTCAAATGGCAAAATTTTTACAGGTTTATAAGGTACAACTGAATTTTCGCTACCACCACTACTTTCAACCCAACCTGGTTAAAGCTGATTTGTATGTGTATCAGCAATATTTTTCAACCATAGTATAATAGAACAAGCATATTGTAATACTTAATAGATACAGCAGATGGAAGGCATAAAAATGTCACAATCTCACTCTTTCTGTTATCTGTGCAATACTCATAGTTTGATTTCTGCATATCCTCCGCTGTCAGCACTTAAAAAATTGAGTTTAAATGTACAAGAAACCTGGGAAACATTTTGTGACTGCCGTGGGCAGCCTGTAAAATTTTGTGCGCCTCATGCAACCTCTGACTGACTTTTCATTTCGCTAAGCAAAACGTTATTTTGATTTTATGAGTAACCATCAACTAACTATGAACTTTCTGTGACAATCACGTTACAAACATAGTAGTTGTAAAACTAAGGTTCTGAAAATCTTAAAGAATACTTTACCATGTATGTCAGCAGTAGAATAGGGAATTAATACACTTTAATTACATTAGCTGACCCAGACAACTGTGCAGTGTGCAAGCACATAAGTGTTGTACAAAGAGCCTGATTTATGAAAGCTCTCCGAGGCTGGAGAGGATATACGTTCCACAGTGATGCTGGGTTATTTAGCAAACCTAGAATGGATCTATTAAAAGTAATTTGCTATTTGTAAGCAAATGTTTTCAATCCTTAACCAGATCCTATACAGTTTTGCTGGATTACCTAGCTTCACTGTGGAAAGTGTATCTTCTCCAGCCATGGAGAGCTTTCATAAATCAGGTCCAAATAAACAACACTAAGCATATACATATCCTTACATACTATCCTTATACTAAGTACCAGTACTTTACTAAGACATGTCAGGTAACCCAAAACCTTGCTCACTAATCTAAGCAAAGATGTGCTTGTGTAGTTGTGTTGCTATGCCAGAGATGGTTTGATATCCTATCTGGCCTTGTGCAATTAATGTATATTCTCTACAAGTAAACAGCAGTAGAATTTACTTAAAGTCTAAAATGAGGCATAAAAAGAATAAAAGTAAATCAAATTAATAAAGCCTACAGCCATTAAAAAGGAAAACTAGAAAAATAACAATCATTTCTAAAGCAAACTTAGTGGAACTCAACTGGAAAGAGTTAATTTAGGACCATATTTTCAACATCTGTAAATCAGTACTAAAACACTGATTAAGCAACACTTGGGAAAAAGGTAAAGTTTTGTCTCAGCAATGCTGTAGAACATGGGACTGTTTGTCATCCAGAAATCTATCAGTGATCCTCCTTTAATGTAAGGATACACTCATTAGTCTATCCACGGAAAAGCCCACAGCTGCATAAAGATCATCAATAATTTCTAATTACATGATTAGTAAATGTAAACTCATTTATGTCTGAAAGCTTTTATACTCAATCACCCTCTGAAAATCTAAACTATGCTAACATCATTTTTAAAAGACTGAAACATAAAACATTAATACCTATTTTTTATGGATTCCTCTTGCAAAAGATGTAGACAAAGGAGATGGCGCCATACTCCCCATCACATGTAGAAACTGTTTCCTTAAATTGCAGGGAGCATTCAAACCAAACAGCAGAAAAAATAGTTTCCAGCCATCGACAGTTGTATTACACACATGGAACTCACCATTAAGGTAGTAGCAGATGCAAGAATGTTAGTGGGTAAGCCTTGATATGGAAGTATATCATTTCCATTCTATGGCAATATTATTTTCTCAGTTTTAAATGGTATTCAATCAGGACCTACAGCTTACCAGATTCTATCCTGGTATAAAAAATGTATGTTAAAAATGTGAGTACAAATACCAATTTATAGACAGGTGTAATTGTTGATTCAGGTATGCATTTATTTGGTGCAAATCAGTTAAATCTGGTTTAAACTCTAAATCAAGAACACTCACTCATCAGTACACATCAATGTTAGTCTTGGTAATGTCTTAGTAAAGCCTTGAATACCTTGTTAGTGCTGGCACGTTGGTTGGTGTTAATATTATTATTACACAGTATCTATATAGCGCCGACATATTACACAGTGCTGCACAAAGTCCATAATCATGTCACTAGCTGTCCCTCAAAGGGGCTCACAATCTAATGTCCCTACCTCAGTCATATGTTATTGTCTTGATGTATGTTAATCTTTATTACAGTCAAATTTCAATTTTGGAGGGTAGCCAAATAACGTAACTGCATGTTTTTAGTATGTGGGAGGAAACCAGAGTACCCAGAGGAAACCCACACAAACACGGGGAGAACCTGCAAATTCCATGAAGAGAGTGTCCTAGCCAAGATTTTAACCTGGGATCTAGAGCTGCAAAGGCCAGAGTGCCAACCTGGGGGATCCAGCAAACCTGGAATGTATCTGATCCAGGATTCCAGCAAATATAAAAATAACTTTGAAGAAATCAATTTCATTGCTGGATCACCCAGCTTTACTGATGAAAGTGTATCCTCTCCAGCCTCGGAGAGCATTAATAAATAAGGCCCATTGTGTAATGCAATTAGATAAGGGCAGAAATAGCCATAAAGTAGGAGCGCAGACATCTGACACATCATAGGCCCAAATGTGTGTTGTATGTGAAGTAGTCACTCTTCTGCAAAAGTGCTAATATTGGAGGAATGGACAGCAGGTAAGGTTTGTAATGAATACCTTGAATTTCTGCAATTTAGTAGTTTACTATTTATATTTATATATTTAAACACACTCATACATACATTAACACACAAACACAAATCAGTTTACATCTAGTTTCATGGATATAGAAAATATCCTGCTACATTTCCTAACACAAAATCTAAGACTTGCTTTTTTATTGGTGATGCTTTACCTAAAATTACAGCACAGAAGCTCCTACTGCACAAAGTACAGGATTGGCATTTAATGAGAAGTCCCATCTGCAGCCATGCTATTAAAAAGACATAATGGCTCACATCTTTTTTGAACAGCATCACTCTGTGACTATACTCAGCCACACGAAGCAAAATTGAGTTGGCAAATTCCCACATGCTGTCTCTCCGTTACAAATAAAGAGAACGGAGATCAAAGTTTAGCATACAAGCAAAAACTGGTGTAAAGGAAGAGATCCCCCCACCCTCTTCATTACATAAGCATCATGGTATTTTCCACAGAAAAGACTGGAAATATGGGAGAAATGGGAGAAGACAGGGACACTTGGAAGAGGAGGGACTTTTCATATCAGAGATTCATATTTATTCCAATTGTTATATATATATATATATATATATATATATATATATATATATAAAATTTTAAAGGTTTCCTTTGCTATCTTTTCTTTGTTAACATGTTACTTTCTCTGGCTGTCATTTTTGGTAATTTCTGGCTAATTTTGTGTAGTCAAGACCCTAATAAGTATATGGATCAAAGGTATTCTGAAAGTAAAGAAGCCAAAGACAGCAACAGAACTGGTATTGACAAATGTATTAACACAGGTAGCCCCTGAATTAAGGACATCCACCATACGGACGAGTACATAAACATTCCTTGAAAGACTGACTTGACAGAATGACTTACATGACGAAAGGCAAAAATCCTAAAAATGGAGGGCCGGGACAGCATGGAAGGGAAAGGTCGGGTTAGGTAATCCTTAAAGTCCAGGGGTGCGCAAATTTTTGCTTGCAAGCTACAATTAAAATGACTAAGTCAAAAAAATCTACCAACAATAAAAACTTGGACTTAATAACTCCTGTGCGTGGTAGAGTTTATTTTGAAAGGCAGGGCTTCACGATCTACTTGCGTTGCCTTTGTGATCTACCAGTCGATTGCGATTCACCTATTGGGCACCCCTGTTGTAGACTATTAGACAGGAAAGGTGGGCTCAACATACCTATATGCTACTCTATTTTTTGTTGTAGGCAAGTCACAGTGCAAGGATGTGGGACTACTTGTTTTCAGGTCAGAAGTTACCCATCTACAAGTGTTAAAAAAAGAAACATAAGGCTAGAGTTCAGCTTTAATCTTCACTCTGCATTTGTGACTTACAAATGCTTGCTACATTAGCAACTTGAACAAGGGGAGTACAAAGCACTACTTTACTTTGTTGCTAGTAAAACACATTTACCAGTACATTATACTGATAACCCAGTAACGCCTATGAAGTGACCTTCATTTGATTTTACTCATTACAACATAAGGTTTCTGGTCCAGATTTTAGGCTTCCTAACATAATACATATTTCTTTTAACTATGGAAACAGGCAAAGGAATTTTTTTCTGTGTGAAAAATGAGTAACAGTTGAGACACATGCATTTCAGGACCCAAAAACAAATGTGAACTGTTAAAATTTATTAACCCTTCTATCTTTATTATTAGGGCAACTCCTATGAGTGTTATTTTTTGCCACTAGACCATGGATAGTACTTTACACAAGGCTAAGGGTCTAAATAGATAATCATCCAGGGATCTTTTGGCAGTCTAATATTGTCAGTTTATCCTCTCAATCCACAGCCCTCTACTGATTTTTGGCACAACAAACTAGAATACATCCTAACTTAATCAGAAGTCTTAATTTCTAACAGCTTTTCAGCTTTGAAATAATTATTCTGTGACTTTTATTGACCAGCTGTTGTTAAGCAGCAAGTCAGCACTTGAAGAGTCATGTCAATAATGAAGTTGCCTTTTTGCTAAAGATGTACTTTGAAGCAATCAATAAAATCTCATCAGTCTTCCGAATATGATATATGTGCTTTTTCAAGCTTAAAAAGCAGCTTCCTTTGAATCTGGGCTAGTTCCTCCAATTGCAAAGCAGAGTTCATAATATTAATACAGGGGTTATTCAGAATATATGAATGTGCACTATGTAAATGATGAATGCAAAATAGGATTCAAGTTTTTGTGACAAGCATAGTCATTAGATGTAAATTAAATCTTTAGAGCATTCATCATTAAAGTGACATTAAATGGAAAGCCTTTTCTAGATGCTAACTTCTTCAATAGGCAGACATGTTACATTGAACACCCCAAAATGGGAATTTTTATGTGACACATGATGCACTACCTCTCTGCTGAATAGATTCTATTTTGTTCTGACATTCTTCTGCACAACCTCTTTTGTTATCTAAAGGATTAATTTATCAATAAATGGAGAACAGAATTTGTTCTCCACTTTTTACGTCTCCAATCCCAGAAACGTATTGACACTTTAATAATGCCAGATTTATCATTGTGCAAAGGGTTTTTGCTTCCTTGTGAAGAGGCTTCTAAATGTGAGGGAAAAGCGCCATAATACCTCTAGGAAGGCAATCAGAAAGTACTTTTATTTGGACCTGAAAGTACTTTTAAGGTCCTTCTTTTTTTACAACTTTATTTTACATTTCTTAAAACATATTCTTTTTATTCTTTTACACTTAAATCAAGTAACTTATTACTACTTTTGTAATGAATGCATTTGAAACAAAAACCATAGACCTCTAGACCAGGGGTCGGCAAACCTAGGCCTTTAGGCCAGATATGGCCTAGCCAGTAGTTCGTTCCTGCCCAAAGCCCCCTGGCCGATCCGGCATAATGCCGGCCGGCAACCTGTGGCTCCGGAGCCGCGGTTTGCTGGCGGATCAGCCAGGGGGTGATAGGAACTACCGAAGCCCCACTGCCAACCCCTTGCAGTTGCTCCCCTATTTACCACGTTTGCTCCCCTATTTACCAGCGTTGATACTTCCACCGCCGCGGTAAATAGGGAAAGCTCCCTGAAGGTACATCCCTCTCCTCCGCAATGCATGGGGAGGAGAGGGATTTCACTTCAGGGGGCAGTCCCTGGTGGTGGGCGGAGCCATTAGGGTGGGTCCGGCCTAGTGTGCTCCCGCCCACCCCATAAATGGCCTGGTGGCCATAAAACTTTGCCAACCTCTGCTCTCAACTCTGGCATGGCTTTGTAGACTATGGCATTCTGCAGTTTCAATGTGTAATGTTAAAAGAACCAAATTTATTCACCATTTTCTGGGGCAAAGAAGTAATATATGTGACAATATATTCAAAAGTGGAATTAAATAGTAATTTGTCAGAAATCATTAAAACAATAAAAGAATAGTGTTATTTTTTAACCATTTGACAGCTGCATATGTAAATTTAAAACTGGTGACAATTACCACCACCAAAATTGTGTTGATAATCCTATATGACTTTTGATAAATGTGCAGCTTGTACCTACCTGACCCAAGTGGTCTTGACCCTGAGTATGCCAATAGTTCTTTTGTTCCACAACTGCTTCCCCTACTACAGAATGCAGCAATTTCCACACACAAACTGAAGAAAGGACAGGATGTAAAGAAATCAATTGTGTCTAGAGACTGCAATTCAACAGCATGGAAAGAGCCCTGAACTTGGTAGCAAGGAGGTACATACAAGATTAATATTGTTATACAGTATTCATATAGCGCCAACATATTAGCAGCACTGTATTATCAATGTCTTTAATACAGTTTAGGGTCAATTTTGATTGGAAGCCAATTAACCTAACTACATTTTGGAATGTGGGAGGAAACCGGAGTACCCGGGGGAAACTCACGCAAACACAGGGAGAATCTGCAAACTCCATATAGATAGTGTCCAAGATACAGAAAAGGGTGGACAGTTGCCATATTTATGTGTTAACATCAACTTGGAACGGGGGAAATCATTGGTTCACATTTTCTATTTTTATATCACAGATATAAAATAGACAGTGGAATAAAAAAGCACCAAGTAAGCAAGGCTAATGTGTTCTGATATGGTACTGTAATGTAGCACTCATTATTGCATGAATACCAGTTCTCTTGCCAGTGGTTTGCTGGTACAATGTTGTGTATTTGGATGTGGGCAAGTAATTACAGGGGATAAAACTGACATATAGACCAGCACCCCACCTGCATGGTTTGCACCATATGCCCCTATTGTTAACACACCATTGTATTAGAGGATACACTGGTTTCTATCATTGTTGTCTGACAGGGCAAGAAATTATGAAGTCAGAAGCAAAGTTAGATTGCTATGTTGGAGACATAGTAATTAGCAACCGTTCACAATGTGAGGGGGCACAAAAGGCACAGAGACAGGAAAGAAATTAAGGTGTCTTCATGCCTAGCAGAGAGACACTAATCTACACACTTGAACGCATGGCAGGCGCCAAATCCTCAAAACTTAGCTTTAATCTCATATCAAATCTCTAAGATAAAGATCTATGTTATACAGGTTGAAACAGGTATAAGAATCATGTTTCTTCTCAGTTTTAACAGACATGTACATTAAGCATGTCTTGTGTTGATAGATAATTCCTCAAAACATAAATAACTTAAAGCAATTCTTTGATTATGTGAACAGTTTCATATCACAATTCACAGCAACTGTAAAACAGCATATAGTAAATGTGGGGGGACTTCTGCTTTTATCTAAAAGCATACATCTGCTTAAAACTAAAACTAAAAAAAGCATGATAAATAAATAAAATGAAAAGAGCTGACTCCTTCTAGCAATTAGCCACAAACAAGAACCATAGATGAATTTTGGTACAGTGAATTGTTTATTTAAATATAATAGTGCTGTGAGGCAAAGCTAGAAGCACCTTTGAGCATATAACTGCACTTCATCAAACAGATTAAAGCATAGTTGGAATGCATGTATAAAAACTCTCTAAATTGCCAAAGAATTTGTCATTCTGTTCAGTCTTTCTTGTGTTCCTTAAAACCCTGGCTAGACATTAAAACAAAGTCTTGTATTTTCTGGGAATCATTAGCAGAGTACAGTGGTTTAAGAATTGCTGTAGTCTATGATTGGACAGTAAAGGAGTAATACCACACTGAAGGGTCACCACCCTGTTTGCAGGTCCCAATTTAATTGTCCCAGAGTCCTGTTGTATATGGAATTACAGGAGGATAAATTCAGGACAGATTAAAATACTGGGCCTGATTTAATAAAGCTTTCCAAGGCTGGAGAGGATACACTTTCATCAGTTAAACTGGGTGATCCAGCAAACCTGGAATGGATCTGGTCCAGGATTGAAAACATTCGCTAACAAAGCAAAAAACTTTTGGGAAATCCATTCCAGGTTTGCTGGATCGCCCAGCTTCACTGATGAAAGTCTATCCTCTCCAGCCTTACAGAGCTTTAATAAATCTGAACCACTGTGGCAAATTATATATATTTTATATACCAACAAATTTAATTTTAGTACTCCAGCTGCTATTATCAAATCACAAAAGGCAATAAACAACTATGTATTAATATTTATTATTACCATTTATTTATATAGCAGCAACATAATAAACAGTGATGACCAATAAATATTCTAGGGAGAAAGTGACAATAAGAGGTGCAATTGTGTCCTTTATAAGGCTTTTATTCAATCTACTAAGAAAGATGTCAATAAATCACGTCCGGGTCTCGCTAAAGCAGGGTCAGCGCTCTCTATAATACATCAAGAAGAAAAATGCCGCAGAGACATTCCCTTTCAGGCTTTCTTATCGATAACAGTAGCCCCATTCGCCTAACAGCTAGAAAAATATACATATACAAAAGTGCATGTGAAACTTTATCCATGCTGGGTCACAAATTAATTATCCCCACTGGCAGTTCCAGAATTGAAGAATGTTTCTCCGTGTTTCAACAGTGTTATTATTTGATTCAATAAATTTGGAAATATGGAAAGTATGTGTGGACAGAATGTAACAGAATCAAATAACTGGTGAGAAGCACAATAGTGTTTAATTTTACCTTCAATTTGCAAATAATCCCTTTTAATAAATATTTCTACAAACAATGGCAACATGAATAGAAATAAAATACTGTTTTTTAGCTTCGCATTGTTTTACCTCCCTGTTGCAAATTTCGGGATATGGATTTGTGAAAGCCATGTTGAAGACCAGTACTTACATCAATTCATTCAAAAGTTTATAAGCAATGACAATGCCTTTTGGGGCCCCCTCTCAGACATGTATGGCCAGTTGGCTCATGCCTTACTCACACATTGGGCCTGATTTATTAAAGTTCTCTAGGACTGGAAAGTATACACCTTTATACTGTGATACCGTGATCTAGCATACCTGGTATGGATCTGGTCCAGTATTGAAAACATTTGCTAACAAATAGGAAATGACTTTAAGAAATGCATTCCAGGTTTGCTGGATCAGTGTAGTGAGTCGCAGTGCATTGCGACTGATTTCATGGTGTTACCAATCTTTGCAAAATAAACCATTACCGCCAGGCATAGTTTTGAAGGAGCCCTTGAATATATCAATGATAACCAACAAACATTGGTTGTACATCGGTCATTCTCAACCAGGATTCCTCTGGAGCTTGGTAGGGGTTCCTCGAAATGTGGTTGATCGATCTCCCATTTGATAAAGCCTGCACAGATCTGGGGGCAGTGGCACATGGAAAAAAAACTCCACTGATGGTTTTAGTTGTCTGTAAGAGTAACAATGGAGACACCACTGTAACGGGGCATTCTTTCCACTGACCACCAAATTAGGAGGATTTTTCCCCACTGACTAATTTAAATAATTTGGTTTTAGAGTTCCCTAAGACCTGAAAACTACTAGGGGTTAAAATGATGAGAAGGCTGTTGCATAAAGTAGCTGCTGTAAGCAAACAAGCACACTAAAATTTCTGAATTGTTACTTTATCTTATATCCGTGTTGCTGGATATCTAAACAGCACATTTATTTGTTTGAATATTTTAAAACAAACTCCCTACTTTCCTGGGTATTAGAGGTAAGGGAAGTTTTCTTCTTGAATAATTCAGGCAGAACTGGTTATTACCGCCGCTATCTTTCCTAATATTTTCTAGGAAATGAGATGTTAATACTGATGGCTTTCCTAGAACATACAGTACCCTTCCAAATCGTGTCTCTGTCTATTGCAGCTATGTTCATCTTTGTTTTAGTCTCTCATCTTTTCAGTAAGCCAGTTTTGCTATCATGTTCTGAAAACTGATAGATGCAGTATATATGGTATAAATGTTGGATATACGCTGAGTTTTAAAAGAACACTTGTTGATTTTTTTTGTTAGTAGAAATTCACTGTAGAATGTACTTTGTTTATCCTCTAATACAAGAAGAAATAGGAGGCTTTTCAGCTCTTTTGCAGTATGAATAATATATTTATGTGCATTCTACTGGAGTAACCGAAGGTGATTTGATCTTTTACTGTTTTTTTTTTCACCTAAAGTATCAAATTAAAAGTTTTATTTAGAAAAAAAGCACCCTGTAATTATAGGCCAACAATACTTACCGTATTTTTTGCCGTATAAGACGCACTTTTTCTTTCCCAAAACTGGGGGGGGGAAAGTTGGTGCGTCCTATACGACAAATGTGTTATAAAATAATTAAAATAAGATACTCACCCGATACCCGATCCTGCGTGTGTCTCTTCTCCTCGCTGGCTGCATGCAGCGTCTGTCTCCTCTCCTCTCTGGCAGCATCGTGTCTTCTCCTGGCTTCAGTGCAGAGCGAAAGAAGCCGGCACAGCGCCCCCTGCTGTTCCCTGTCCTAACTGCCGTACAGTGGAAAAAAAGCACAGAGTGATCAGAAGGGGAATTTGAATGACACAGAGTGATCAGAAGGGGAATTTGAATGACACAGAGTAATCAGAAAGGGAATTTGAATGGCACATGAGTGATCAGAAGGGGAATACCGGTATGAATGGCACATGAGTGATCAGAAGGGGAATAATCTTTCAGAATCTTTTTTTTCTAGATTTTCCTCCTTTAAAATTCGCGTCTTATATTCCGCGTGCGTCTTATATTATTAGTACCGAAAAATACGGTACTAATAATACAATACTAATACATTTTGTCATGTACCAAGGCATGCGGACTGTGAAACCTTGGCACATAGCAGAGGGTGCAGGCATCTGACAAACATGGATGTTTGTTGGATGCCTAAAATTCTTCAACTGACAAACTTCTTCAAGGTGTCTTCTCACACTAGTAGCTGAAACAACCCAAACTATTGATATACAATATAATTCTTTGAGGAAAAAAACAATAATATTATTGCCAATTAAGAAAAATATTGCACATTTTGTTTTAGCACAGGAGGACTTGGTGTTTCCATAAATATTGTGCCACTTTATATTAATAATTTTAATTCTAGGTTCATATTACATCACCTATTTTGGTAAACAAACAAAGAATGAAAAAAATGTGCATTTTTACCATAGTATATTGACTGACAATGAGTGATATAGCTTTCTGTGCTTTCATAATATCAGCCACATAGTACTGGCCTACAAGGCATACTTACAAGGCATGACATACTTGATACTGTTGTTAGTTACAAAAGGTACTTCAGAGATAAATAAAAACCTTTCAATCCACTGACATGGCGAAAAGCCTCCAAATCTGCATTTTGCCTCCTCACACATTTACAGCCTGCTGTCCTGCAATGTGAAATACCGTAACACTGAGCAAGATGTAACATATTAATGTGCACTGGCCATCAAATACCCATTAGCAGTCTTTCAAATAAATTACTGTTAATCCAAGTCAATGAGCCATCACTCAGTGATAATTGTGTCTGCATGTCAGTGAATACAGATTTTTGTTTTTGCCTTAAAAAATCTGTTACAAACTTTCGACTGCTTTTTTTTATTTTTGAGAACAGAAAGCAAAAGTTTGCAACAAAACCTATTTTAGCTACGTTTATTATAGAAAAATGAAAAACACTTTGCATAGTATTATCATTCATACCTAATTGGTACCAGGTGCCTGTGCAGATTTTTGAATTACTTGTTCCTGTATGTCTTCCTTATTGTTTCATAATTAAGCTGAACTGCTCTATAAACCTTATTTAAATAAAGGACTTTCTGTAATGAATATGCAGTCATCTACAATTTACTGTAGGCCACTGATTGATGAGAGTATGGTCAAATAGTAGTTTTGTTTTGGATAATTGGGCCTGATTTATTAAAGCCCTCCAAGGTTTGAGAGGGTACACTTTCATCAGTGAAGCTGGGTGATCCAGCAAATCTGGAATGGATTTTTTCAAAGTAATTTGCAATTTGCCAGCAAATGTTTTTAGCCCTGAACCAGATCCACTCCAGGTTTGCTGAATCACCCAGTTTCACTGATAAAAATGTATCCTCTACAGCCTCGGAGAGCTTTAATAAATCAGCTGACAGCTCCGCTCCCCTGATTGCTCCCACAGCCCTAGAGGAGATGTGATATGTGGTCTGTATCTGTAATACATGTCACAGCTCCTCTAGGGCTGCGAGAGTAATCAGGGGAGCGGAGCTGTCAGCATAGCAGAGTTCCACTGACTGCTCTGCTCCCTGATTGGCTAAGGAAAGGGAAATCCCTGTCATCAGGGTTTTCTATTTCTCAGCCAATCAAAAAGCACTAGAGATGAATGGGCACAAGTCTCCCCATTCATGTCTAGTGCTGAATGGCTGAGAAACGTAAAACCTCAGCCAATCACAGAGCACTAGGGGTGAATGGAGAGGCTTGTCCTCATTTAACCCCTAGTGCCCTGCGATCCC
>NC_092861.1:128708369-128749997 GCF_032062135.1 Pyxicephalus adspersus
TATATATATATATATATATATATATATATATATATGCTGTTTGATATGTAGGTACAATAAAGGTATAGGTTTTCATACTTTCCAAGTTTTTCTGTTCTGTTTGAAAAATAAACTTTTTCTTTTCAAGAAAAAGTTTCAAGGTATGCAAGTATCACTAGGTTCTGTGAATTCTTTGGATGGAACTGTATGGGACAAACATTTTTTTTCTACATAAATCTTAGATATTATCAGCATCATGTTAATGCCAGTTACCCTAACTGTGTAGAATGTGGTCAGATTAATACATACCAAAGGTAAATATATGACATGAAGTAATTCTGGCTGCTAAATGCTGAAGCATGGACAGTGAATGTAAGTTGTGTGAGCTGCAGTGCACATATCAGTAGGAACATAAGTGTCCCATGTGTAAAGGAATAAAAACCATTATTCAACCACATTTTTCATCGACAAACAACAAATCCATTTTTTCAGTTGTTTTTTATTTGAATTTTTGATCATATTTAGCATACTTTCCACTAATTGTTGTCATGAAAGTCCAATACAAAGAATTACAGAACTGAATGAGTGGGTATCGTTAGCCTTAACAGTCACTAGCAGCTAATACACAGATTAATGGTTAAGGGCTGGGGGTCAGACTTGACTTTGTGCTGCCAATAATGGGCCCATACATTTGTATCTTACAAAGGCAGGCATATACTATATGCAGCCACAGGCCATGCCTATTCTGATTAAGATGGTCTGTACTACACATTTTTCTCCATGAATGAATTATGAGAACAATAATCTAACAAAACTCAGCTCTTTGATTAACAGCGAATATAAATCTCCCTAGTTAAGGTAGGAATTCCCCACAATGCATAGATTTCAGCGGAGAACAGACTGCAGATGGCTCCTTTGAAATTAACAGTACACTGTGATCGTTTCTATGTTTAACGCAGATTTCATCATAACTCTTGAAATAAATAGCCTGTCTCAAGTTGGCACTGGACTCCATAGAGCTTTCTGCCAAATTGCTGAAAAAAAAAAATGTATGCTTGAAAGAGAGTATGCAAGAATTTCCAACAGGCTGCTTCTGACTTGCCCTACAAGTCCAGCATAAAGCACAAATGTGTCATCAATGTACGTTAAAGG
Source organism: Pyxicephalus adspersus (assembly GCF_032062135.1). NCBI lineage: Eukaryota > Metazoa > Chordata > Amphibia > Anura > Pyxicephalidae > Pyxicephalus > Pyxicephalus adspersus. The sequence goes on from NC_092861.1 coordinate 128,709,501, forward strand.
AGAAGTGTTGTATTAGGGTAAGTTAAGCATACTTCCATTGCATATACCTTTATGTAATATATGTAGCTGAAAAATCTAGGCTTTGTTTATTCCCCATCAGAATGCTTGCTTGCTTTGGAAAGTCAAAAAAAATCCCTGCAGATCACTGAAGAGCTGATTGGCATTGGAAGACAATGTCCTCTAGCAGTAAGTGAAGATGTTAAAGTCCCATCTCCTCAACTTTGTTCATTACTGACCTAAAATTTTTATTTACCTAAGCACTCCCTCATGTGAAATATTTTACCCATTTTAGTGGCCCTAAAATTCAGAAGTAAAATATGTTGAAATCTTTCTGAATTCAATACTTTTTCTAACTTTCCTAATTCTAGAATACACATAGCATGTTGGTGTTCTTCATTCTTCCCAGTTCAGGCAGTTCATTTAGCTGAAACAAATCAGTCTGGCAAAGAATACCGTTTGCCTCCCATACTAGGCAGTTGCTGATGCAGCTGCTGAGCCAGTATGTTTTTTTTTCTTTTTTTATAAAGTCTCCTATGCAATCAACTGCTAGGATGAAAGGGACCCAGGGTACTTATGGGGGACAAAGTATGTGCTTTTTGTGTGCAGGCAAAGTTTCCAGAAGTGGGAAACATATGTGTCATTTTAATGACATGGTTAATATTTAGGCACTATAGTCTGACTCCCATAATAAGCCTACACGTGGTTTTTTATCTCTTGTTGATGCCAATAATTTAGACAAATTTAGAAAAAATTGGTAAAGCAATTAAGGTCAGTTCAAAATAAAGGCTATTTACATTTATTTAGCCTACATTTATATTATAACTGCTTTTCACCTAGCAGAACCATCATGGTATACCTATGTAAAAGTGTTTTTATTTCCTTTTAAAACATTTGGGCCTTTTTTTTCCCAAAGTTCTTCTAATCCATCAAACCTGTTTGGGAATACCAAGCTCTGATAGACAGGCAATGAGATGAAATGCCTTGAACATTAGTTGACTTCGGATCCCGGGAAAGCATTGTGATGTGCGGATATCACAAATCAGCAAGTATGGGCTGGCCTGGAATAAAAAGTTTTTGTGTGTGGTGGTAGTGGGGGATTGTTTTTATTGATTGTGATGAAATAATTGGTAGCAGAAATTTTGTGGTTTAAAAGTGTCATAGAATCTGCTCATCTCCACTGGTCAGATCTACTCTTGTAAACTGGAGACATTAAACTTTAAGCTGTCTTAGATTAGTTTGGACCTGGCAGAATTTCAGAGTCTTCCAGGACAAACATTGAAAAGTCTGTTAAGGGTACCATCACTGCTCAATAGAACCCTTACACACCTTGTAATGGACATGCATTGCTGCAAAGAAACCTTTGTTGATGTGTTTTATGGTGATAGTGCAAAGCACATTAACACATTGGGCCTGATATATTAAAGATTACCTAGACTGAAGTAGATAGAACATTATGGGAGAACCTTGGTGATGAAGCAAACCTGGGATAGATGTCTTAAAAATCATCTGTTCTTCATTGGAAAATGTTTTCATTCCTGGCCTAGATCCTTTGCAAGTTTTCTGGCTCACTCAGGTTCCCCCATGATAGTCTATCTTCTCCAGTCTAAGAGAGCTTTATTAAATCAGGCCCATTGCATATCAAGCATTAACCAGTGTGACTACTACAAAACAATAGTGTAAATAAGCCCTTAAGTACAAATTTTTTAGGTATTAAAAAATGTCATATATTGCAGCCTACAATTACTTCAAAGTAGTGGCAGAAATGTGTGGCATTGTTAAATTTTAGATTTTAGAAATAATGAATTTAGGTTTTATGCATATAAATCCATTTTTAATAAACAAAGCTCTAAATGAGTTGTTTTTCCTCCACTATCGTTTGCTTTATTAGCATGAAGAGTTGAAGATTAATTAGAAAATAGATTCTGTGAAATAGGACTTGTCTTCAATATCCGAAGCAGCTGAACACCCGCCGAGAACTAAAGCAGCATGAAAAGCATCTTCCTCTCTCTGTACTTTGATTTCTTTTGTTTATATAGTCATGATTTCCTTTTAAAGTCTAAGCAATAATCACTGTTATCTAGGCCACTTATTACACTATTACTGTCTCATAGTACCCTTTCATTCAAACATCATCTTTCCAGCTGTACATACCTACTTTTATACATAGGATGTACCATATATGTTTACATATAATGTCACTGGGGCAGTAATTTCACATATATAACAGTCCCAGTGCATTGTTTAGTCTTCTGTTTGCCTAATGCTAAACTCAATGCAAGCAGCTAAATACAATAATTAATTACATACATGGGAGCTGTTTTACCTAAAAAAGCCTTTATATGTTTCCAATTAGTTTTGAGATGTACATACAGTAGCTCTGCCTCAGAGAAAAACCTTCTCTAACAGGGCAGATAACCTGATTTTTGTTCATTTACAGGTCTACTTCTAACCCCCAAAGAGTAACTGGGCAGTGAAAGAAGAATGAGTACACCAATGTTTTCTCTGCCATATCCAGCTTACATGCTTCTTCCACTGCAGCCCATCTGAATGACTGCTTGACCTTCCTTCCCCCTTCTTTGTGGCTTTACAGTATATCTGGGAAAGGCAAAGTCCTTCCTGCAATAATGTGTCTTACCTGCCTAATTGTTCCCTATTTCTGGTGTCTAAGCTGGGCTGCCAGGGAAATTGGCAATTCTGGCTTCCTTTGTATGTGCCGTTGATCCCCTGTTCAGGAGTTATCCATGGTTCTACCCATGTTTGCATGGGTTTCCTCCGGGTACTCTCCTTGTCTCACAAATTCAAAAAACATGCAGTTAGGTTAATAGGTTTGCCCCAAATTGACCTTGTGGTAATGACATATGACTATAGTAGAGACATCAGATTGTGAGCTCCTTTCAGGGACAGCTAGTGATATGAGTATGGACTTGTAAAGCGCTGCATAAACTGTAGGCGCTATTAAAATACTGGATAATAATAAGAAGAAAAAGAAGAGAAGGAAGATTCTGGTGACCTGAGAATGAATGTGGATAGGTGAGTCAGTTGGGTTTAGTTCTGCTTTAAAGGGGATGTCCTTAATTGGAGAGCCTACCAAAAGCCAAAAGTCACCGAATGCAGAGTCTGGTGACACAAGAATTAAGTACTGAATCTCCTAGTCCAATGACTGGTTGCCTTCTCCCCTTTCCGGAAAGGTAATGCCTCAGTGAAAGAATGAGAACAGCAGGGATTCCTGGGGGCTTCATGTACATCCTGGTTTCCAACCTCCTTATGCCTCCAGATTGTGAACTAACATCCTAAACCCGAACACTTTTTAGCTAACAACTGTTAAAAAAAACCCTTAGACCCTGGAGAAGGACAGAACCTGTGTTTTTGTACTCGACCAGAAATGAACACCTTTAAAACTGTACCTATGCAATGTTGGCTGGAAGGCCAAACATACATCAAAAACCTTAGGGCTGCCACTTCCAAATCAATATAAATTCAAAACTAAAAAGATCAAGTAAGGCACCCATGAAGTCTTTCTAAAAGTAGAAAAACCCTTAAAAATATAAATTTAGTGTCAGAACACTTTGGCAATATTGCAAAGGGGATTCCTTGACATACTCATATATAATGAAGGTATATGAAATATTTCCTATATGTTTTTCACTAGAAAGCCTAGGAATGAGTGAGTATATAGAGTATTTTTGCAGTTGAAAAACATCTTACATTAAAGTTCTAATGACTTCTAACAACATCCAATGCTCGCTAAGGTATAAGTCCTGAGGCTCAAAGTTTCTGCTATGTACACAATCTCTTGGCCTACTTGTCTGTTCTTGAGAGTTAACATTTTTGTATGGCAGAAAGCAGTTGTGGTATTGAATGGCTGCCGTTTGATAAATATTACCACTGGGGATTCAACTCTGCGCCTTGTAAAAAGAAAACAAAAGTAGAGGTAGTCAATAAATAATAAAAAAGGCAAGCTTGACACAACAAATATTTCTTACGGTTTATTTCCCCAACATTTAAATTGTCAGACTGCGTGTTAAGTTACATATCTGCAGCATTCTTGGCTGTTAGCTGACCCTTTTCTTGGCTGTTAATGGAATTCTTAATGAGGTCTGGGGAACCATCTGCTGTTACACATCTGCCTACACCACTCAGATATGAAGACATATTTAAAACTATAAGAAGGAGGCAGCCATCTTTTTTGGTTTACCTACTTAAGTCTACACATTGGAAGAGGGGTGAAGACATGCTAAACCCATATCTTATCTTTCCCTGTTATTCTATAAACGTACGTGTAATTTTGCAAACATATTTATTCAACATTCAACATGTCCCTCACTTTTGACAACCAGATACCATAATGCCTTGTGCTCCCTGAGGCCTAAAAGCTGCAAGTACCTGCACACTGGCCAATCTATGAAATCAGCCGGCAGCTTTTATTCTGGGTTAACAGTGCTGCTTTGGCATAGGTAGCTGAACAAGTAACATTATCACCCTAGTACAAACAAGATTAAAAAATAAAATGATGCCTAAAGAAAGAAGAGGAAAATGCTTTTTGCTGAGTAGAAGGTAAGCTATTGTTATTTTTTTGATTTTCAATTTTAGAATTAGTCACACACAAAACTAACCTATTTTTGAACCTGCATGGGCAAAGTTCATTATGGTGCTAATCACTAATTGATTTTAACAGTAGCCTTTTTGGCCAATAAAAAGCTAGTTTGTTGCTTTATGGGTAAAATAATATAATCTATATCTAGAACCAGGCTTCCCTGTTACAGCTTAATCATAATTAATATTTAGTGATCCATTAGGCCAAAACTAGTGCACATATTCTTGATCACGAAAAATACATTACAAAGGATCTGTACACAGATAGAGGTTTTTTGAAACAGACTTCACATACATTCCAGAGTTTTACATAAAAAAAAAATAGTTCAGTTTTTGTTAGGAGAATTGCTTTTATATTACGTTTTACATATACCCACTATTGCCAGCCAACAGTCCATCCGCAGAAAGGAAGAAATGTTCTTTTAGTAGAGACACAACAAAGAGAAGATTATTGTGGTAAGCTATGACTTTGACATTTATGTTTTGTTTTCTTATAATCTTGTCTAGTTCCAACATGATCTATAGCTCAGCAGATATAAACCATATGCACACTCCCAGCTCCACTTCTTGTTGTATCTTTTCATGTAAAAATCATGCAAATCAAAATAAAATAAAGACGACAAGTCTTCAACAAGTTCAATTTCAAGGATAACTAAATTCCAAAGTTATATTGTAACATTTGTTTGAAAACTTTTTCATTCTATAATGAGAGCAAAGACACTCACTGGCTTATAAACTGTATAGAAATGAATAGGAACAAAAGAATGGTTGTTGACCATAGAGGCCATTCAACAACTCTGGATAGTTTTCCAATATATAAAAATAAGGAACCTTTTTGGTCACTTTGGGATTTACCTTTATACTTTGGTTTGCATTTTATTTTCTCCAATATTTTCATAACCAAAAAGTTAAAAATTGACAGTACCATAAAAAGGCCAGTAAAGTAAAGACCAGAGGCAGTACCAATAGCAGCCTTATTAACATATTAGTTTTTGATGTGAAAGCTTGATATGTGAAGTGTCTGCTGCTGGATTGAACTTTATTATGTGTGATAAGACAGTTTGCCATCTGATGTAAAAAGAAACATAACACAGATCCAAAACTGTGTGTACGTTAAAGTCATCTGTAAACACAGCAATACACAGATCACTCATACTGACCGCCTTTTGAAGTTTTGCTAGACCATGTCTGCCTTTAACATCACTAACCTGAACAAAGTGCAGATCAAGTGACATCCAAATGAAGATAAAAAACTAAACTGTATATTAGTTTCAGGTCAATCATGGCAAGTCAGCAATGGCAGCCCCTGAAAGTTTGCCTTAAGTTTTTGTCCAGTACAGCTCACAAAGAGCCAACTTGCATTCAGACAATTTTTAAAGCATAACTATGACTTTACTATGCATTTGTGTTTCTTGGTATTACACAAACACAACAGAGGTAAAATAATTATACCAAATTTTGGGTAAAGCTTGGGTGTGGTTTCATTTACATGCGACAATGTTTACACAATTTAGGCTGAGCCAAACAACTGCAGAATAGGTTTTAATGTATGTGCTTTCATCATTTGTAATTATAATAGCATTACATACAAATGAAGCGAGAAAAACAAACAAATAAAGGACAAAAATTAGATACATACAAAGGGAATCCCATTTTTTTAAGTTGTGCAGTTTGTTGCTGATTTTAATCCCATGTTTTCCAAAGGGTACTATGTAAATGGACCTGTAAAGTCTAAGATGCTTTTAAATAAGTGGTCAATGAATAGCTCTGAATACAGTGAATTGTTTAAAAGCAAATCATCACAGCTCCTAAAGTGAAGGCTGAGAAAGTCTCTTAACAATTACACCAGTGTGAGCTCTCAAGTTAGAGCTTACACAGGGCTGAAGACCCTGTTGCCCCCTGACATACCTAGGTCAATCACCTTGCCCTTCAATTGTCACATCAGAGAAACAATATTCAGGTATTTTACTTCACTCAGTGAAACAGTGGTGAAAAGAATAAAATATGAGTCTGTTTGCCAAATGGGAGTACATTAAATAGATTAGCCCTTGCAAAGCCTATTTAAAAGTTTTGACTATGAGCCTTCCAAAAACTTTTGGTTTAACTTCATACCTTTGCTTTCAATGATATGTGCTCAAACTATTGCATGGTTTTGAAAGTTAGTACTTGCTTGGAGACTTCCTGGCATACAAGCGGCTAAATTTTTAATTCTTTATTTCTTTAATTCTTTACTTTAATTCTTTAAAGTCAACGATTAGTTTCAGCAAGAGGCCAGCAAAGACCTCTTTAGGATTCTGTTCCCCAGATTACCTATTCCTGGGATTGATTTACTATTTCCATCTCTGATACTGTTTTATAACTCAACTTGTCTGTGTACTGTCTACCAAAAAAAAGAACACATTTTTTACAGTCAGTATTTATTTTTCCATTTATATTTTAGATTTTCAAGTAAGCAAATCTTTGGAGATGCCAGGAGGTTTTCAAATATGCAGTATTTACTTCTAGCTTTCCCTGTCTATTTTTTGAGACAGATATATTTTAATCCATTTAGGTAAACAACACAATATCTTTTAATTTTGTACAGCGGCTTCATAGTAAGCGTGTGTTCCAGTGAAATGGTTAAACAGAGTATTGTATGCATTGTGCAATGTCTCATGTCGAATATCAATATTAAACATTATCAGACAGTAGAGATTTTGATTAAAATCTACATGTAAATATCAAACAGCAACATTTGTACTAGCAGCACAATAAATTTTACATTTTATCTCAATGATCTATTTTCTAACAAGTACTGTATTTGGCCTTGTAATTCTTTATAACGTAAAATAACCCTCAATGAAACGGCGACATTTGCCAAAACAAATCTGGCAAGAAATACATCACTATTTTAATTGTATACATTATTAATGTTGTGGATCAGCTAGACAAAAAAGTCAATAATTGCATTTCTGTGCACTCATCTCGGCTGCTCTTCAGCGCAGGCAGCTGAGCAGAAACTGTGCCGTGACCCAGCTTATTAGAATGCATGAAATTACCATGCATGTGTAATGGACAGTTGGATCTAATTAAATCTTCCCAGCTTCTTGTCCATTGTATTAATGCGGGTATAGAAAGCCAGCCTTCCAGAATCACAGAACAAAGGGTGAGCCCAAAAAGGAAATGCATTTTGAAGCTAATGTAGCAGCAGTAATTACCGCAGTATAAATACAGTGTATGCGCAAACCTCGAAATAAGGTAAGCCAGCACAATGGCGGTTTATGATTTAACCCTGTGGATGCCAAATATGCCAGCTGCGTGTGCCTATAAAAACCAATTCCGTCAGAGGGCACCAAAAGAAAACCTGCCACTTTTTTATGTACCTCCTGCTACAACACTTGCAGATGTTTTCCTCTAGCGTTATTGAGTTAAATAAACAAAAAGCAGCGTGAGATTGGCTTATAACTATTTTATGTTCACTTTGCAACCCTTTTTAGTAAAAATCTGAGATATTTTTATTTAGATTTAAATAAAATAAAGATATATATGCTTAACAAGATTTATCAGATCAGTAAATAGATTTTACATTTTTTAATTTATCTTTTTGGCAATGTTTTTCACTGAAGTACTGCCGGTGCATTACAGTGAAAGTTTTTGCTTCTGAAAAATGTATAATTTATTGTCCCAACCACACAAGAACACATGGGTTGGTATTGTCAGATATTCTCAGAGGGCAATTAACCTCCCAGTATGTTTTTGGGATGGTATATAAAGACGAACATCTAGAGGAAATCTTTGGAAACATAATTGTGTGGCAAAATAATTACATGTGCCTTTTGATTCTGTTTTATTTAATTTGGCCATGCTTTAATTTGTAGGTGAACAGGCATCTGAAACCTGACAGCTGCTGTCCTGTCAATTACCTGACCTCAACAAGTTTGCCAGCCATCTGGAAGTTTAGAGCATCTTCTTGCACATTTTGGGGTCATTCAGCATTCCCTGGGAAGGTAGTATACTAACCAATATTGTTCCTCTACAGGTTTCAGATTGGAGAAGGGGGGGATTCTTAGGCTGAACATGCCTTTACAGCAAGGTCCATTTACAGCAAGCAGACAAATCTTGGCTATCTACAAAGTTCACTGAAAGTAAAAACAAATAAATCACAGTGGACCCAGAAGACTTTGGGGGATGCAGCAGTGTCAACACCATGGACTACAAAATGAAAGTGAGCCATAATCAGCAAGTATGCTGCCAATTATGGTACACAGCTTACCTTCACAAATGATGATTTAAAACCGCTTGCAGTTAATTAAGAGGAATATATTTATATATACAGTATATTTAAAAATATTGATTGGGTGCACAGAGGACTTGCATAAGTGCACAGGTGTAAAAAATTCATTGTCTTTCTACCTAGAACACAGTAATGGATCTTTGGAACCAAACTTCACTCCATGCTTAAGCCTTGCACAGCTTACCCATTTTAAATTGTATTACTTGTGCTCGACAAGTAGATGTGTACGAATCCCATAACAAACAAGCATTTTTACAGAAAGGGTTTTTCATTTTTAGAAAGTTTCAATTCTAAGTAATTTTTGCTGTTGCATACATCAGTTTCACCTCTTTCCTGCTGTCCTGCCTCAAGTAGATTAGCCTTTGTTTTAAGCAAAATCTTCCTTTATCATTGCTAAATGTCTGATATAGCATCTTTAATCCTCATTAGCAACCCCACACTAATGATTTCTGTCCTACTAAGACAGTCTGAAATCTTGATTAGAATGAGTCTAATGAACTTCCTTATCAAGTAATTGACCCATCTAAATCATTTTGAAACAGACCTCAGTTTCCAGGGTGGACTTAGCTACAGAAGGTGATGAGGGCAGCTGATCGCCAAGTATGGCTGTGGGAAGACATTTCACCTCCATGTCCGGGTGAAGTAAGTATAATTATGGATGAAATTCATAACTAGTGTCTCAGACATACTTATCATATATCTGCATCTTCATAACAGTGTAATTTAATACTGAAAACCTTTGCCCTTTACTCGGGTTATTATTCAGTCAATTGAATATGCCATTACAACGATGTGCTTTTAAAACTCAAATTATATTATTTTTAAATGGATGCATTGTTTTAAATAATTTTTCCTATTTCTTTTTTGATATTTTTTTTCAAATTAGGGTCATTATTTGCTTACTGCACCCCATTAGGGAGATTTCACTTTATATCCTGACTTAAAGACCCAACAGGACCTACAAGTCTCACAGCCAACAAAAATTTTAGGTCAGAACAGGTGTTCCCATGGGATTTTTATTATCTATTGCTTTTGAGGAAAACCCATAATGTTGGTTTACTTCTCACTGTCTGCCTTAGGCTGCGTACACACGCTCAATAATTGTCATTAGTAAGGCTAAATCCTGATCCTTCCCAATGACAAAAGACTGTACAAGCGCTATACATACAGCGCCATTCTACTCAATGGAGAGAGGAGGAGGGAGAACGAGGGATCGGTACCCAGCTGCGCTCTCTCCCCTTTACTTGTATTACTAATCGTTTGTCGTGAATCCGCCAGGACGGATCGATGAATGGTGTCAGACGAGTGCTGTACACATGCCAGATTCTTGTCCGATAGTAGCCACAAGATAAATAAAGTAAGCTAATTTTCGCAATAGGGACACAAAAAAAGAAACTGACAGTGGGCCAACCCTTTGCTACTCTATAAAATATGAATATATAATATGAATTAAGAAATACTTTACATTTACTTTAACCACCCGGCCGTTAAACCCGACCTTGGTTCGGGGTAAAAACACTTGCAAAAAGTGTTAAACCCAAACTTTTCTCAGGTGGTTAAACAAACGTTATATTGCAATCTGATTGTCATACATTGCATGACAATCGGATTACAACTGTAAGAAAATACTTACCCGGTCCCCGCAGCTCCTCCGGACACGTCTTCTCTCTTCCTTCTTCTCCCGGCGTTTTGGTACAGAAATCTAGACCTCAGTGTAACGCTCAGGTGGTTAATTGACTGAGAGTTTCCCTAAAGGTTTTTCTGCACTTTTTGTACAGTAAGCACTCTACATAGATACACTTTGAAATGATCATGAGTGTTAAAAAGGCTTTTGTAGTGTACTTTTAATGTAAGAATTCTATTCACACCAGAAAATTGCAAAAATAGAGTTTAACTAGAAGACTGTTTTATTGTTTTTTCAGATAAACATTTTATTTTAAGGAATATTCTCTATTAACACAAGTAATAGAAACTGCAAACATTTACAGATTAGTAATTCCCATACAATACAATATCAAGCCTTATACACACCTAAGACTGTAGCCATTGTATGTTAAGATGAATCACATTAAATATTGCTAATAAATCCCAGGATTACTAGGGAAAGCAGAATGCCTCCGTGTTGATAGATTAAGTTGAACATTTTTTTTTAAGTGGAAAATTCGCAAGACGAAGACAAAATGGTATCTTATTTCAAACATCTGTTTTGGGTGATCCATGAAATGCACTACTATGGAGCTGAACTCTTCCTAAGTGCTTTTATGCATTTTTCATTCTGTGCTACAGAAGTTCTCTTTGATGCCATGCAACCCATTAACTCCTACACTGAATCCGTCAGTGTGTGCCCTCTCGTAAATCTCAGCAGGAACAACAGTAAAGTCAAAATATGGAGATTTGATGTTGTCACATGAATAGGCTCTTTTGGTAAATGGGAGAACAACTGGCCAATTTCTCTTTTCTAAATGAATTCCATGGTTATATTAAAGTTTTTTAAGATACACATTATTGTTTTTTTTTTTTTTAATCTTCTTTGTTTCATAGTGTTTAATTATGTATCATTTTCACATTATTGATTTCATTATATAAATGTAATATTAGCAGACACATATTTGGCTCTGTTATTTCAGTGTTTACCCTAATGTATCTTTTAATTTGTTCTTTACATTTTAACATGCTTACTCTTCCATAATTTTAATATTGTCCTAATTATAAATACAGTATTTTTAGATAAGGCACTAAAAAGATTCCAGTATTTTACTGCAATTATGGCACCTATATATTGAAGATAGACATGTATTTAAAAAAGTGCAGATTTGCTCTCCTATAAATGATATCCTATATTATATAAATTATATAAATATTACTTTGAATTATATATGAAATATCAATATTTATTGAAATATAAAACTATTTTCAGGTGAAAAAACTTTATTTGGAGTAAAGATGCTTTGCAAACACAACTTACATCCTTTATGGCTAAAACATACCTCCACCCATTAAAAACACATTTAAATGGCTAGTTCCCTTTTTTTAGTCATTTTAGCATGGGAGCTTGTTTAATATAGATGTTTTGTATTATTATATTAGACTAAGCCATTGCCATGTACAACCTGTTTAGTTTTCCCCAAAATTTGCAGTACACTGCAAGGTATCTGGTTATCGCATTAATTATATTCTGGCACAGGAATCTCTTTGGTGTTAGTCTGTTACTTTTCAATGCAGGGATCATTGTTGGTGTGTACAAACATTTTCCTGTTGTCTTGAAATGAGACAGCACAGGTATACAAAGCAGAGTAATAAAATTATACTAACCAAAATTACTTGTTTTACAATGTTTTCTAAAATATTTTTCCCCGCTGTAGGTGATTTAGGCTGGGTCTACACAGACGTTTTTAAAAACACATGTAAACATTCCTATTGCATTTGTATGCATTTTTACCACTTTTATTAGCATTTTAAAGCTTGCCTTTAGAACACCTATACTGTGTTTTCCCGCTATTTTAACGCATTGACATTTTAAGTGCCTAATAATGTGGGAAAACTTCCAACTGAAGTTAATGGAAGCGTTTACTCACGTATTTGGGCATTTTCCAGCTTAACCCAGCATTTTAATTTTTTAACCATTGCAAGGAACGTTTAAGGTAAAGCTCATAAACGTGCCTCAAGGAAGCGCCCTGGTGTAGATTAGCCCATTGAAATGCATGAGGATTTCAAACATGGGCTTTAAAAGCCTCGGGTTAAACGCTGGGGAAAGCGTCCACTTTTTTGGTTGCGATCTACTTTTAAAATGACCAAGTCAAAAGGATCTACCAACAACAAAACCTCCTGTGCACGGTAGAGTTTATTTGGAAAGGCAGGGGTCTGCGATCTACCGGTAGATTGCGATCCACCTGGTGGGCACCCATGCCTTAAGCCATTTGTTTTGTGTCAATAATAAATCCCTTGTATCCAACTGTGTTGTAATCAGATTTCTTGGTAAATGCATAAAAACCAATTTAAGTTTCTCAAATAGGTAATGAACAATCTCAAAAATTTATGAACAATGAACACAAAAACTTCCATTTGAATGGATTCCTTTTTTAGCCATAAAAAAGTCCACTTTGAATGCATTAAATGTCTTCCCAAACCCAGATTTTCCTGTGTAAAAGTAGCAATAACCTCACCACTGTGGTGTACTGAGCCTGAGCAGAGTCTTGGAAGGAGGACAACTGGTCTGTCCATTACTGGCAGCCTACAGAAAAAAAAAGAATTGGGGGGTGAATACTTCATCAGTCACCCTGCCAAGGTGAAATAGTGCTACTGACCAGTCTGCACACAAGGAAAGTTCAGAAGCTGTTTTATGCTGGATTATTATTTATATTTGGCAAAAATACACAAAGATTAAGATTCAACTAAAGGTGCGTACACACTTCCAATTTTTATCGTTCCAATCGAACGACGAACGATCGATTGGGCAAAAAATCGTTCGTAAAAAAGTAACCAACGACGCCGACGAACGAGGAAAGTCGCTGGAAACGAACGACCGGACCGGCGGATCGGATTGGACGACGATCGTTGAACATCGTTCGTGTGTACGGTCGTTCGTTGATCGTCCATGGTCAGAGCATGCGTGATGAACGAACGTCCGTTCACTTTCCTGTCGTGCACATAGTTCCTCTATCGCTTAAACGATCGTATCTATTGTGTGTACAATATCTATGAACGATCGTGTCGTTACCTCTATGTGCAGGATCGGTGCTATACGATCGTTCGTGTATATCGTGCAGGAACGTTCGTCGTTCGTTTTCTGACGATAATAATTGGAAGTGTGTACGTAGCTTAAGAATACATGCCATGTGTTTTTAGACAGTATAAATGAAGAGCAAATTTCGGGCTTTAAAGAAATAACTTACTTTCTCAAAACTGAGAAAATACCAATAATGCTTAAACTTGCTGATTCCTAATATTTCTAAAGCTTCACACCAGTCAGACGAACAGTTGGGCTTGTCTCAAGTAAAAATCTGAAAAGTATACAATGATTCCCCAACATTGTTCATCAATCCACCCTGGTAGACGAACAACTGACCGAAAATGACCAGAGTGGGTTGAAAAGAGCACGGAAGGATGCTGCTCATTAGTCCTCCCAGATTCCCTCTCTATTAAACAGAACAGTGCAGTGTGTACAGAACTCATTTGTTCATCTGTTGTTGGAAATGGTCAAGAAGGTTTTTTCCAGCAATGGTAATATGACATATACCAGTGCTTATGGCACAACATATCCAGTGGTGAGTTATGTTTTGTATTATCAATTATGTGTCACCTATATCTAACTGTGAAAACGTAGGCTCAGTCCAGTGTCGAAACTGCATTTTTTATGGATAATGTTTATGGAGCCAGAGTGCTATACTGAGTACAGGTGATGCCACCACACAAACCACAAGACCATTTTTTCATACCCTCGGAGGATCCTGTTTTCAGGTGAAAATGACAAAAAGCATTCATACAAGATAATGTTGCCATGTCCCCATGAGAATTTATGTGTTCAAGGCAGCATCTCAATAGTTAATGTGCCAAAAGAAGATTCTGGAACCTTTTTTGGGGCTGAGCCTGCAGGAAGTGAAATACATGTTTGTGTTGTGTAGCAATACCATAGCATGACCCTTTATGTGTATTAGGCAAAATCAGGCCAAAAGCTTGCTTGACTGAATCCAATGCAATCGCTGCAAAGCTCCAGTAGTTCACCAACTTTATAATCTTCCATGTAAAGGTAAACAAATTACATTTCAATAGGTCACTGAAAACATTATTGGGCACTATTATTGTTTTGTTCCACACAGTAGGTTTTCAGATCAGGTCCTCAAGACCCCAGAACAGCCTGTGTCTCAGCCTGCTGGATCTGCCATTTTGATTGAGTCTCCACAGCTCAAGCATGTATATCACTAACTCTGGCCTATAAATCAAAACCTATTATCTGTGTTTTCTTTGCATCTACATAGACATGAGATTTTATGGTTCATTTTCTCTAATAGGCCTGTCTCCTCCAGCCACACAAGATATATAGCACCTTTATTATGGTCCTATGTATATAAAATCATATCTCTGTTTGGTAAAACAAACAGGATGAGAAAGGTGAAGAATCATGAGCATGACTTACAAAACCTTTTCTTTTATGAAAACATTGTGCCAGTTACGTTATTATTTCATTTACCACTTGCTTTTTTTATAATTCACTTGACAGCACTGTAGCAATTCCACAATTTTAAGTGAAACAAGAAAGTCTAGGTAAAAAAAACTTCAGGTATATTATAGGTCCAGAAACACCAAACTCCATGCTGAGAGGCTGAAAAGATGCCCACTGGTGGTGAAATACATTTGGGGCATTTACCTAAAGGGCAGCCATGTAAATATGCATTGCTTTGGCCTCTTGGAAGGTGTTAATTACATATAATTAACAAGGTGAGGTGCCAAGGTCTCCCCTTTAGAGAAGTCCTAAATTTCTAACAAGGAAGTTGGCCTGATCATTAAAGCCCAACAACAGCCAAAACACTGCAAATGCTTAAAACAATTGTGTTGAATAGAATAACATTTTAAATACTACCTTTGGAACAGAGCTTTTCAGAAGCTGTAGCTGTAAAGCAGTATGCAAGCATATTTGGCCCATTACATTTTCTGTTCAATACTTTGCTTATAAACACTGTATTTACATTTTAACCTGATTACTAAAAGAACTATCTGTGTTCAATTTTGTTTTTAGCCAAATCCAATGTTGTGAAATTAAAGTGGAACATATATCAATTCTTTTGCTTAGAACCTCTGCCAAATGAGAAATTTCCCTGCTCTTTTTCTCTTCCTTTTACATATCTTCTCTGCAGTCTCTGTTCATTCCTGTGAAAATGCCATCAATAGTGCATCCCAACAGTGAACAACCTTCCTATTGGATGGCTGATAACATGTGACGAAGAAGAAGAGCCTACCTGGGAGACCTATGAAGTGGCAAGTACTGCCAACCAGTAGGCCATATAGTGGGCCTGATTTGTTAAGCTCTTCAAGACAGAAGAAGACTGTAATGGGTGATAAAGCAAACCTAGGATGGTTTTGGTCTAAGACTGAAAACATTTGAAAGTAATAGCTGGATCACCCAGGTTCACCCACAATAGTCTATCTTATCCAGTCTTCGAGAGCTTTAATAAATCAGGCCCAGTGATAAATGCAGAGTAGTGAGAATACATATATGAAAAAAATGATATGGTGCAGGGTCGGAGGGGTAAAGGTATCATTGGTGTTGATAAAAATGGTCATGAAGTAGTATTTTTAGGTAGTTTAGCAATAGCAACAGCAACATTTTTTTCATAATGCACTTATTTTAAGAGTAAATAATGTTTTGCTAATATTTATTAGTTTTATTAATAAACAGTATTTATATAGCACTAACATATTACACATCCCTGTACAATAAATAGGGACTGCAATGACCGACGGTTAAAGACAGTGACACAAGAGGAGGAGAGGACCCTGCCCCGAAGAGCTGACAATCTAAGAGGTGGGGAAAGCATCACATATTAGGGGCGGGGGATATGTATTGGTGGGAGGTAGTGAGGGTTTTAGGAGACGGGTAGGCAAGTTAGTAGGTAGTATAACATTAAATGTACAGTCTGCCTTTTAGAGATGGCGAGCAAAACAGGAAAATAAATGTACAGCATTAAATTTAAAAAAAATACAATATGGTGACGGTGCCACTTTATTTCTTATCCAACAGTAAGAATTCAGCACCATAAAAGTTCTGTATTTATAACGATGCCTGTAAAATTATTTATCTTATCAAAATGGTGTTATGAGAAAGTCATACTGTTTGCACGGCAAATTAGTTGGTGTGGAAGTGAACCCCATCTTTAGATAGCCATGTTTAATTGAAGACTGAGCAACCCAATCAAAAAAGAAAGGTCAGGAGTCTGCAAAGCAATAACAGAGCGGGGAAGAAAAATGATGACTATAAATGTTTTAAAAAGGGCAAAGAGCAAGGAACTGCAGAAGAGTCTGGATCCTGCTCAGAATCCACAGATGTGTACTGAGATGATGGGAACATGGCTCTCTCACTGTTTATTGCCACACTGCAAGAGCTTTTATACTTCCATTAGTAACTTCCCTATTAGGTAAATTGAAGGACTTCTTAAAACTCAGGGAAAGCGGTTTTCAAAAGATGAAAATCTACATAATTATATAAGGCCTACTAGAAAATTCCAGAAAGGTTTAATGTTACAGCTGCCCATTTCCCTGATACTTAAAAGAACATCTACATAAATTAGAGCTGAACACAAGTCAAAGATGAAAAACCTTAATGGAGTCCATAAAATTGTATTTGTTCATACAACCAGCACAACCTGATCTCAGCTAACATTCACACTTGATAAAAGTGGGCAGTACTAAGAGCCAATCAGGTTCGACCTTATACACATGTGCTGAGAATGAACATGCAGATAGGAGAAGAGAACAAAATAAACAGAGTTTATGATATATCTGTGTGGTAAAATAGTTACTTGCACACTCCATTCACCTAAAGACAATCCAAAATCGAGCAACCTGTAGACAAGTAAATAAGGTCTGCTGAGCACATGTTTGGGTAGATCTATAAAGGATTCTCGGTAGAGAAAGGCAGGCAGTGCCATTCCTTACTCTATACAAGGATAAAATAAAAGTTTTGGCTTTAGGTTGTTTATTGTAGGAATAAGGTGCAGGAGTAGCAGGGGTACAATAAAAGAGAAGGTGGTTATGTGTGAAAAAATATTATAGTTTTAAAACTTGATTAGGATTTCTAAGGCATAGATTACTTTCTATACTGTGCATAATTTACTTAGGTACCTGTGCAGTTTATGTAATTAATGCATACAAAATGTGCTGCATATTTTTTTTGAAGATGTACTATGGTCCACTTTTAGTAAATCTCCCATAAGTAGTGCAGAGATGGTTGTCAAAGGTAGACGGGAGAATGATGCTATGCCAGCATTGTACTACCTAGCATACAATGACAGCTTTTAATATGATCTTTTAATATACTATAATGTAATTCTATAACTCACAATCTTTAGAGAGCTGTCAGCAAAATGCCTAGCCTTGTTCTTAACATGTTCTTTGACTCTGCACTTGTAAATCTGAGCTGCACAGGAAGAGCACTGCTACAATCTGGATGCTGAATACCTCCAAGCAACACCGGTGAGCACACATCTGCCAACTTTTGCTGCAAAACCTTAATTACAACATCTTAACTTCTAATCAAATCTTCCAAGGAGATAAATGCAAAGGAAAAACTGTGAGAGCAGACAAGGGCAGTAATGTCAACCAGGCTTTGCTTTTTCTTTCACTTATTTATCAACACTTAACTCTAGGTAGGGCACAAAATAAATACCACAGCATTAGACTAATTAAAAGTTTTTTTTATGCTTTTTAATACACAAAAATATGATCCCTTAACCCCATGTCTTAACCAAAAGTGAGAAATTGGACTTGCCTAATCATGAAGCCAGCAAAGAACATACATTTGCATTTTTCTTCTTAGGGAATGAAGTAAAAGAAAGAATTTGGCAGAAAGGGACCAAAGGCAAGATAGTATTGCGCCCTATAATCCTTTAAATAAGGATTTTAATGGTCTGCCCCTTTACCATGCTGTGCCACGGCTTACCCCAAATAATTCTAACTGCCTCCAAGTTAAGCTCACCTTGAGAAGTCACAAACAGGTGTACAGATTGGCCATTTGGGTCATAGTCCTGATTTACAGCTGGAAAAAGAAAGTTGAGGCTGGACTACTGCCAAGGACCATGTGGATGATCTGACTTTGGGTGAATATTTTCATTTGATTCAATAGAATTTGAACACAAATGCACACGTTAAAGTAAAACATTTTTATACCTTGATAATGTGATCTATATTTTAATAACTGTAGTATATTCCCTCAACCACTCTGCAGGTTGAATGGTTTACTTTATGATCTTGGTGGTCTAAATAAACTCTCAGTGGATCAGAGAGTTCAGTGCCTTGCAATATTAGTCTAAAGGAGCTGCCAATTTTACCTTTTTTAATAAAAGAAATCTTCACACAATAAACATGTTTTGTATTATTTTTGGAGTGCAATGTAGTATATCTGCATTGTTCGCCTTTTTGTGTCTTTCCCAAAGGGCATCTAAAGCTGCGTACACACGTCAGATTTTTCTCGCCCGATAATCGGCATCGGCCAGATATCGGGCGAAAATCTGGCGTGTGTACAGTCGGCGGCGTCCATCGTCCGAACGACTGTCCTGGCGGATCCACGGACGATGAACGACGACCGATCCCAATGCAAGGGAAGGGGGAGAGCGCGCAGCAGGGTGCCGCTCCGTCGCTCTCCCCCTGCACGTGTGTAAGCAGCTTAAGCAAGGCATTGTACCAAATATTCTAATTCAGTACTGCATCTGTGCTGGTAAACCTGTGCAGCCACAAAATCTTGTTATTTTGGTTAAAGCTCTAGATCAGAACCCTACAAAGCTCTCATCAAAATGTATGATGGAGAAATAATACAGGTATCAGTCAAAAAGCTCTGCATACTGTGTGAAGAGCCAATTTAAAACAACCCAAACTACGCACAACTTTGGTTTCTCCATGGGCCTGATTACCTTACGTGGCGTGCATATAGTGTATAAAATATCTTCTGATGTACGGCAACCTTCACTCCACTATCACAAGCACCACAACATGATATAGCTAAGAAAGACTTTCTATTTTTACAAGAAAGGATTCAGTCCATTAATAATTTACAAAAGCAATATATTTCTCCCTTTCTCTCCTACACTCCTTTTCCTGTTGTTTTTCATTTTTTCACTACAGTTTAAACAGATATCAGAAGAGAACACTACTTAGACAAGGTTGTGTTTTAAATCAACTGTCTATAACTATGTCCTGCATGAATGAGCCAGACATAATAAAATAACACCAGCTATAAATAATATTTTTTTTCCGCTCCACTTATTTTAGAAGTCCAGGTCAAATACACTGTCGTTTCCCTTCAGTTCTGTTTGTGAAGTGAGAACAACTATGAGCAAGGATCGAGGTGGTACATGGGAATATGTCAATTAACAGTTATGTGTACTTTAAAAATCTAATAATTGCTCAAGGACACAAATGAAAAAAAAAGACTGAATGACTTCCTTTTAATACTATTAAATTTCCATAGATCTCTGCTATGTATGGCAAGTTTGTACCTGTCAAAGCGAGTCACACTTTCCATTGAGTTCAAGCCTCCAAGGCACATTGTAGACACAGATCAAGTCAACAGAGCAGTAAATACAGTCAGGAACAGAAGCGAATTAGCTTAACAATTTATGAGGGTAAATTGAGTTTACACAAATAAATGACTTGCTTTATGTTTAAAAAAATGACAAGAGGAGTTAAGGTGCAATGGTGGAGAAAAGGCAGATTTGGAGCTATATCATATCTGAAAGATCCCAAGGAAGTATTTAAAGACACGAAAGTGAAAATAGGCTGTGAAATCTGTGAAGGGAAAAAGACTTGTATTGTCTTTTGAGTATGCCTGTCAATACTTGTAGCACTATACTTTGCTACAATATAGTAGTTCAGCTAGCATATATTATAATATATGTATAGCAGAAACTTGCGCTCTAAAGTTGGTCATCCTTTTTTTGTACTAAAAGTGTATATTCAGTCCTTAATTTTTTTCTGTAGTTTTGTATAGAGTAAAAAGGGTAAAACTTCTATCCATGTAATCTGCAGTCTGCATCTGTACTGGGGAAATTTCCTTTGCACTTTCTATCTGGGATACACAACAGAAAATTAAAGAAAATCTCTCCAAATTGAACATAATTTCTATCCCTGAGATTTGTTTCAAGAATGGTGACCCCGTTTTTTCCACACTTATTGATCTGATGGCAACTCACAATGCTGAGTTTCTCCTAACTTTCTGTCTTGGTGACATGGGTCACCAGGATAAGGAAAAGGGGTAAAGCTTCACAAAATGAACAAAGGCAACAAAAACAATAAAAACTAGACCATTTTATCCAACTTATCGTATCCTTATCTTTTTTTTTAATTGCCTTTATATACACTTTACATTTCACAGTGGTTGCTGATTTCCTTCACACATAGGATGAAGAATACAGATAGACAGAAGAGTTAGTACACACAGCTTGTTCACCACCCATACCACTAAGATTTGCCACAGTATTTCAATGGTGTAAGATGAAGGAGGGATAGGAAATTAAAATAAATTTCTATTTAAAGAAATACAGAATGTTCTAGATATGTCTTGATTGTGTGTTTGGCTGTCAATAGATGTGGATTCAAGTGCAGCATTGCTTGGGTCCACCAAGTAGAGAAGGAGTCAGAACATGAGAAAATTATAATACATAGTGTAAGGAGGTGTCAAGACCTCGTGACTGTGCTACTTTTTCCCTGTGACATAAAGGGACATTCTGTGGCTGCTGTGGTAACCTGCAGAGAGCCTTTGTTTTTATGGTTCAGCAACTTAAGCTACGTACACACTTCCAATTATTATCGTTGGAAAACGAACGACGAACGATCCTGCACGATATCTACGAACGATCGTATAGCACCGATCCTGCACATACAGATAACGACACGATCGTTCGTAGATATTGTACACACAATAGATACGATCGTTTGAGCGATAGAGGAACTATGTGCACGACAGGAAGTGAACGAACGTTCGTTCATTACGCATGCTCAGACCATGGACGATCAACGAACGATCGTACACACGAACGATGGTCAACGATCGTCGTCCAATCCGATCCGCCGGTCCGGTCGTTCGTTTCCAACGACTTTCCTCGTTCGTCGGCGTCGTTGGTTACTTTTTTTACGAACGATTTTTGCCCAATCGATCGTTCGTCGTTCGTTCGTCGTTCATTTTGAACGATAAAAATTGGAAGTGTGTACGCACCTTTATGTGCCTGACAAAGGTTATCTTTGGTCAGATCAGATTGAAAGCCACCTACAGTAGCATTTTGGCCATTGTTTCTTGTTCATTCACCCCCGAATTAACTGCTATGATCCTGTTTCACATTTTGAAGATAGGACCTTAAATTCCAAGTGAGGCTTTCCTATAGAAATGCTGAAGATCCAACTTAGAAAAGAAAGTGCAACGGTAATGATAATGGTGCAAATAAGCTGAATGAAGACTGTGTGGTGACCTTTGGAAGGGCAATATACAGGTTGAGCATTTAGGTTATAGCACTGGTCGAGAAACGGTTCATCAGGTACCCAATGGCATAAAACAAAGAGCTGCAACCACCCAAAACATCCACCTTAATCAATTATACCCTGCTCCAATGATAGTACTGTGTACCAACCTGCAAAGCTTATTCATTTATGGTAAAATAGGCACTAAATAAAAAAAAATTGAAACTCACATTTTAATATTTTTTAACGCTGTGCTGTTTCTTCAATAATAAACAAAGTAAGGTTAACCTAACCAGTTTATTTTGTGATGAAAAGTCTTTCCACCCCAGTCCCTCCAGTGCGACACACTCCATTACTTTGTTTAGCAGTTTGCAGGGACAAACTGCAAGAAGTGTCAACAATGACTGATCCTTTCATTACCACTATTCACCAATGAAGGACATCTGTTTCTTTACAAAAGGAAAACAAATTATTGTGAACTGGTACTGGTTGTACCAGGTATGACACATACCAAGACCTTCATGGACGTTTTGTGACCAAGCATAGAAAAAAGTAAGATACAAAATCATTTAGGAGGCCTATTTGTTAAAACAAAATATTTTATTTTTTACTTTTAATGTCACCACAATCGTTTACATTTTTGCAGCCATTTTTTCTTGATTTTACAAATCTGTGAAGCTTTATTAGTTAAAAAAGAAATCTAGTGAGGTCTTTATAATTCATAGCTGTAACTTATGTTAATTAGTAAAAATGGGGAAAAGATCTCACACTGCTATGGTGATTTCATGTAGATTATCTCTTTAAGGAGAATATATAGCATTCTTTTATTCTTTTTGGCGGAAGGAAGATGGTGGCACTAACAGAATAAGTACAGTTAAAAATTGCAATCAAGCAGGTAAGGTTATTTTATTGCAGTTGGGACATTATCTGTCCCTTCTGCAATAATGGAGGTTCCTGGACACAATATTTTAATTTTGAAGGTTTGGTTTCGTATTAAGGATGTAAAATCTCTGTCCGGTTTTAAAAGCTGTCTGTGTTTCTGTTATGGAGATTCTTTATTGCACTGAACACTAAACACAGAATAAAAACTAGAGTAGGTCCAAAATTTTAATCCGACCAGAATAGGTATAAAGTGAAATTTTTCGATAGGGACACTCGATTGCTCTAACATTGATATTATTTCTGTTGTTGTGCTTCCTATATATGGGGAAATTAAAAAAAAAGTTTGAAGACAAGCACAATAGAAAGCTAAAACTTACAGCGAAGGTAAGAGAAACCTGTAAAAACATGGAAACAAGTAAAGCTGGGAGAGAAAAAGAAAAGCTAAATAACTCAAAACAACTAGCTTTCGCCAGGGAACAGATTAGCAAATCAGATCAGGTAAATTAAACCTACAGAAAAAGTGTGCAAACTCCTAAGCACCAGCTTACAATTCCATCCATTATTTAAAGACTATTATTCCTGAGTTCATGAAAATTAATTTTTAAAGAAAATGTATCTGTTACTCTGTGATTCCCAAGTGATGTTCCATGCTTAATAAAACAATATCATTGCAATATCTCCTTCTCTAGCCGTAAATCCTCTAAATGGCTGTTTTGATGACAAAGTAAAATTAAGTAAAGCTGAGAAAAAATGTCTCTGGTCTGGGAGTGAACAAACTCCGGGTAAAAGATGAATTTCTGCAAATGATCATTATTTAAAGACCCAATGGAATTTTCAAAGGCTTTATTTTAAAATAGAAGTTACATTTATGTCAGTACATAAGCACATGTAATTTATAAGCATACATAAATCTCAGGGGTCATTTACTTATGTTTATTATGGTCTTGTATTCTATTGCAAACAACAGTAATATTTTCTTGAGAATAATGAGATGTAGTACATTTACCTATGTTGCAGTGGCAGGGTCATATTTCAGGTATGATAACGGCATAGTTTGCAAAATGTGATAAACTATGCACAGTGAACTTTGGATCATAACATGCATACTTTAGTAAAGGTTTGGTAAACAACACCTGTACTTTTCTGGGCATTGTGTAGACACAAAGAACAATGAAATGATGGCTAGAATGGCTAGAAGGAAAACACAGCACTTTATCTGTGTCTGTGTGAGCAATTGCTCCCACCTCCAAATCTAGTGGATAGAAAGTCCCTATTTTTTAACCTGTGATAGGGAAAATACAGATGTGCATTCAACAAAATTTGCAGAAAAGTGTGTGTGGGGTGAAATGGGTCAATGTGCAAAATGATTGTGATTTGTTTATATCAATATACATACTCCTGTGTGACAGCCCGGCCAATTAAGATCACTGAAGATTGCAAGAAGGAAAAGAAAGAAGGAAGATGATAGTGGCACCCTGCAATAGAACAGGAACAGGAGAGTATTGCATGTGTTTTAGTATTTAATTGGGTTTTTGCTTGTTTCAGATATACAACTTTTTTGGGCTGGGGCATGGTGACCTAGTAAGAAGCAATGGCCTTGTGTTAGCTTCAAGACATGTATCAAAGCTTACAGGGGATTTCTTTTATTAGCTCCTGACCAGGGGTATAGTTGTAAAAAAATTAGAGGGCGCACGGTACTATGACGTGCCTACCCCAGTACACCCCCAGTACACCCCCAGTACCTACCCCAGTACACTATGTGTCACTTAAATGGGAAGAATGTTCCCCCAGAGTGACATCATGATATCAGAACCCACCGACTCTCCCATCACGGTCTGAGCCCGCGGTGGGAGAGTAGGCAAGTTGTGTTCAGAAATACAGGGCAAGGGCCGTGGACCACCAACAAATTTTTTTAAAATAAGAGTGGGAACGCGTGCACGTGCCCATTCTCAAAAAAAGTGAGGGCATGGTAATCCCACTCGTGCCCACCCCACTAAACCCCTGCTTCGGACAGCAAGATAGGGAAATAGAGGAATGTGCAACTGAGACAACAGTGAACATGTTGCTTTGCATACGTTGTCACAGGTACTAAAAAGCACACACAGCAAACCAACCTTGTGTGTAATTGTCGAGCACTCCTGTTATTAGTCTGCTGTCCTACCCAGTTTCACAAATCTTTGCTTGCAGACATAATAAATACATCCATTCGAGATTTGCTACACAATTCAAGGAACACAATCAAGGGGGGTACATAACATTTTGCTTTCATGTTGCTTTCCCA
Source organism: Pyxicephalus adspersus (assembly GCF_032062135.1). Lineage (NCBI taxonomy): Eukaryota > Metazoa > Chordata > Amphibia > Anura > Pyxicephalidae > Pyxicephalus > Pyxicephalus adspersus. The sequence continues at coordinate 128,734,688 of NC_092861.1, forward strand.
CCCTTTCCAGTAAACTTCTATTTCTCTATCCTTTCCATTGTGAGCTGTACCAAAAAAACATTAAAAAAATACAAATAAAAATATACCTCATAATAATATTCTGTACAGAATCCATATGTAGGAGTCCTTTTATAGCCATTGAATTTAGAGAGTTAAAAACAGATTCTTCACAGAGCCTTTTGCAAATGTCTAAAGCTAATCCACCAAGGTAAGTCCAAAATCTTATTTTTTTTATGCTTTTATTCTTACAGGAGGCAGGGTCCTTTTGTGGTGTACACATCACTGCAGGCATGACAAGGACTCTTGCTATTGGCTGTTCAGTGGCAGGGTGCTCTCAGGATCCAGAAGATAATACAGCAACAGTGGCATTATCACAGGCACTGGGATGTTTGCAGTGCTGGACTAGTGGTCCAGGAAAGGACAGCAGGACAAACATCAAGAAAGAAGCAGTGTAGTACGGGATAATTTAGTTTTTGCCTGGAGATGGGCTTTGAACAAGATCACAACAAAATCTGCCGTTTGATCAATGCTTTTGAGCTACAAAACAACATGTGACAGGCAGAATTATTTCAGAGTGTACAGAATACACTCTGGAGGACAGTTCATGCTAATTAAAAGAAGTGACCTCTTCACAGCAAAATGAAGGCAACTTCTGCCCACTGCAGCTAATAGGTTAACAAAACAAAATGTGCTTTTGACAAACGGTGAAAAGCTCATTTAAATTCCCGTCTGGTGGAGGTTCAGATCATCATTATTCAATCTATCAGTCTGGTGGCCGACGTTTGTCATCACTTCACAAGAAGCCCGGGCCAGCCTCTTTCTCACGTTACTTACAGCTGTTGAAGCATTTCTAAACAACAGTTGCTGAGCCATTTCCACACTTCCCAAACCATTAATAACACGAATAATAATAAATACAATGTGAATTCAATGACACCTTAAATTACACTTCTTGTAGAACATAATAAACCGTGCCGGGATGCAGAGAGATATGCAGACGACAGAGATAATCAGCCGGCAGAGTATTATGCTTCATGAATGTTGCCAGTGTTAGAGCAGGAAAAAGAACCTGCTAAATATATCCTGGAAAGGCTGCCATTTTGTATGCTGACAAAACCAGCCTATCAATTCACCAGGATATTGTGACTTTGCTACGCTGTAAATTCTAACTGAACTAATAGGTGCCATTGGTGTGGAAAACAAATAGCTCTCGAAAGAATGTATGGGGAAACAAATTTGTTAAGCTTAAAGCGTATCTAAACACAAAAACAAAAATGTAATATATTGCAGCTTAGCAGTCCCCATATGTGGTGGACCCATTCATTCTACTTTCAGGCTTTTGTTTCTTTATTTTCACCTTGTAATTATATCGCACACTTATTGTCCTTGTGTGACTATATTCACTCAGTCACTTCCCTGCAAGATTACTGGAGTAGAATAAAAGGAAAGAGTGAAAAATGCTGCCACAAGGACTGGCAAACTGCAACATTTGACATTTTTGTTCTTGAGCTCTAACACCACTGTGTCGACAAATCCACAGACTATTTGCTGCAATAGATTAGACCAGCAGTGGTCCCAGAGTCTACTCGATACACCCCACTAGATAAGTTATTAAAGTTTTAAGTATTTGTGTTTTTTAAATATATTTTAAAAATATTTTTAGGTTTGGATAAAGGGTTGAACTCAGGACCTGGGGCCTACCAGACATAGTGGGAAAGAAGGCCCAGCAGAACACATAACTTTCATGGCATGGTGCCATTTTTTTTAAGGCAGTGGGGCTGGAGTCCTAACAAATGACACAAAGCACTTTAAAATTAGGGGGTATATGACTGCGGTCCACAAAAGGCTTTTTCAGGTACTCCTGTGGACCAGTCCCACCCAGTTTGGATAAAGTATGGTATAGTTAAAACCAAAATCAGCAAGTTTTCTTTTGCTTATAGGATTCCATTTAAAATAATTCATTTCACCCTCTGTCCTGAAAACACAACAAAAAGTGAGAGAAAATTGAGAGGAAACCCCCACGTGGACAGCTGTAATTGGAACAAGTGTGCTATTGTGGCGACAATTGTAAAAATGTTGGATCTCTTATATATTTTTTATCCTTGTCACAATGCTCACCAGGAAAATTGGAGTTGTTTGAAGTCTCGTTTCCTCCCACATCCCAAAAACATGCAGTAAGGTTAATTATTTAGACTACATTAATGACATATGACTATGGTAGGGACATTAGATTGTGAGTTCTTTGAGGGACAGTTAGTGACACGACTACCGACTTTGTACAGCGCTGTGTAATATGATGGCGCTATATAAATACTGAGTAATAATAATAATCAGAGATTTTTTTTGTACATAAACATGTGACCAAGTAACATCATTGTCTGTTTCTCAGTTTTACAGCCTATTTCATGCATGGATTACTGCATGCCAGATACATTATTGTGCAAGACTGTTTCATCCCTACCTACTTCTCATGAACCTTGAGTTCAACTATCTCAGGTCCCACTTAGAAAATTGGGAATTAGGGAGGTATTTATTGCAGAAAGGGAGAGGGATGTCCCTCCTACACTAACTATTCTTACCTGCCTGATCGTCGCTCAGCTGTCAATTTTCACCAGTTGCCAGGAATACCCTAGAATGATCCCAGCTTCCCTTTTGGGTGCTCACAGGAGTTAAGTAATTCCAGCCAAAGACAAGAATATGGTGCCGGCCGCAACAGAACCAAAACAGGTGATTATCGTTGGGTTTTGTTCCGCTTTATTACCTTTATATGTGAAAGTAATGAATCTTCCAAATAAGACTTCCATTACAAGGATTCTGCAGTCATAGACACGTAGTTTTAATCTGTTTATTTAGATGAATATATTTAATAATGGAATTATTTCGCGTTTTCGTGGTATTTTAGATTCCTTATTTTAGACCCAGTGGCCTTAACATTAGGTCTTTGAGCTTCTCCGACCAATGCAGGAAAATCAGCGCTGGTGGTAGGGGTTAGCAGGGTTCTGTACATCTTCTTCTTCTTCTTTAGATGTGAGCCTCTATATGTATATTCAATAAAGAAATGGGTGGGACAGTTAGGCTGGGTAAGGGGGGAGCTATACATTGGTGGATATCTTTCAGCTAGGAAATTAGGCAAGCTCTTTCTGACTTGACGTAGATTCCTTTATACACCGTGAGAAGCTTACAGTATGCAGTAAAATCAGAGTAAACAATTTCAGTCCAGGGAAGCATCCTGTACAACTGCAATAAAGAAGGTTAGGCTGCAATTGTTGCAGTGCCTATTTCCTATATTTAAATAGCATATCACAGTGGCACAATAAGGAAAAACTCAAAAATGTACACAACAAATAGGACTGCTTTACCAATGGGTTCGGAATAATTTCCTTGCAAACCACACACCATCAATTTAACACAAAGGATAAAAATACCTGTATGGAAACCTTAATAGTGTACATGGGTGTGAAAGAGAAAGAAGCAGAGATCACAGTAAGCACAAACAATTATCAGGGTAATTTACTAATAGCGACCAAACAGGCTTTTTGTTCTCTTTCTGTTTTATTTCTGCTCTAAGTAGCAGTGTTTGAGAGAAGACAGCAATGATGACAATCCTGCTACAGGCCTATAGACACTGTGATATTTTACTTGTATTAATTATTAAGGAGCAGAACAAAAGTTACAAAGATGGTGTAAGATATGGTTTACAGAGTATATTTTATGTTCAATAAAATATAAAGCAGACTTTCAATGGGGAGTAGATGCACACAATTCCCTTTTCTTTAAAGAATATGTTTTGCTTTATTTTAAATATCTAAGGTTAACTTAAGCTGAACATCTAGTAGATATAAAAAATCATACTATAAATTACTGCCATAGAAACATATGAACCCGGAAGATTCCTATGAGGGAATGTTTGGGGGAATGTCTGAATCCCTGTTTTATAAATAGAGGCCAAAGTGTTTTATGATAATGCTGTATGACAGCTACACTTAAGAATCAATTCTAAATTTAAGGCAGTCAATGATTGCTGCCTTTTCTTATCTTTGCTATTGCATACCAGAGGATTTTTTTTTAAGTTTTCAGTATAAACTAATGTCAGAAGTGACAGGACACACACATGAGTATTCACTGGCAGCTCACCCAAACTTTTATCTAGTTTTGGTTATTGTGGAACATTTTTGTCTTACCATTGTCCATATACCAGGTGGGGAGATTTCCCTTTACTTACCTGAATACACAACATAAGATAAAGGAATTTTTTCAAAAGGATGGGAAATCCCATCTTTGACAGCTGTCATGAGAACATGTTATGGTGAGAAGAGATTTCCCCCTGACTTCGTGACAGCTATAATCTTTTTAGATATCCCATGACTTTTTATCTTAGGCAGTCATAAGGAAAACAAAAGTGAATCTACCTACAAAGCCATAAAAAAAACCAAAAAAAAAAACCTGATGGATGTTCTGACCTTACGCTAATCTAGAAGATGAGATACAATCACTATTTAATGTGTTACCTGAGGAACATTATCACTGTGTGTGAGGTGGGCCTACAGATAATGTCAACATAATCTAAACCGATTTTGATGTTATTTTTATCTCTGTGGGTCTTTTTGGCATAAAAATAAAATTTCCATTAAATTAATAATTCTATCTGCTCCTCTTGTTGCCTTTTTTGGACAAACCTATTTGCCAGAGACAGAATGAAGATGTATGCAATGAACAGTTTTAAAATAAAAAAAAAAAAGGCAAAAATGGATGTTTTGCTTTTATTTCCCAATGGCTTTAGAAAATGGTTTACACTCCACTTTGCAAATTTCAATATAGAAAATCATTTACAATCCATCACAGAAGTGATGCCAGTGTTCTCGCCCATAAAAGTTAAAATATGAATTTTGTATAGCAAGGCGAGCAGCGGTAGAAGACTGTAAACCTCAAAAAGATATCAATGTAGACGATGCGTTATAAAAGTGTCAACTTTTCCCGGGATATGACAGCATGGTCCCCAAGGGTAAACGTAACAGCTTCTTCAAAACATGTATCTTGTTGGAAATATAAATGACAGGAGATGCTGGGATAATTAATCAACACTGTGGTAAACTATAAAGCACTAAATGATTCACTAATTTATGTTGGAGCTATTATGGGTAGCTTAAAAAAAACAAATAACAACTGAAAGAAGGTTAAAGAGGACCAAGCATTATGGTCACATAAAAAACTATTTTCTATTTTAAATTAAAGGGATTCTGTCAACTAAAAGAAATCAGCATGTAACCGAAGGGTAATAATGCTTACCCACACCTTTTTTGGGGGGGCATCCAAAAAAAGGCATCCAATGTTGCTCTAGTAGATTGTTGTTCCATACAAAAAGAATTGCACCTCATCACTCACATATGTAAATCATGTTGCTGTACTGCAATATTACTGAGCATGCACCTCCACACTAAATTTAAATAGGTTCTAAGGGCCCATTAATATTATTGCACTGCATGGTAACATGACTTGCAATAAAGCAGCCTATCTATGTAAATGAGTCGCTAACTGAATCATAATCAACAAAAGGTGTATTTTCAGCAGAACATGATATGGTATGTGTAATGGAAGATATAAAGATTCTGTCTCAGAGATTTCTCTTTTTTTTGGTTTTTATAACTTAGGCAGTAGATAACAACATTCTGGAGGATAAACACTTTAAATGCAAGTTAAAAGAAAACTTTTCCTGTTTAAGAAGAAATTTCATTCAGGGTTTAACAATATATAACACTAAAAAATTGCATTAGGAACAAAAGAACATACAAGCTTAACCTTGATGATGAGGACCTGAAGAGTATAGATGTGTATAGATGAAATAATGGAAGCAGTACTGGATAGAGGAAGATTAATGGGTTGAATCATGCTTAATCATGTTATTATATTTGTTTCTTGATGTTTTAATTGGAACAGTGAAGATGAATAGACTGGTTAAGGAAGGAAGGACATATATGATAGAAATGTATACTTTTCATTGTAGAGTCTCAGAGACATATTGATCACATAGTAAGCATATTTTACCTTTACACTCTCTGTTCATAGTCATTAGGATATACAACAATCAACAACAATATTGCATCACCTATCCAAAAAATAACAAAAAACAGACATATAAAACTGACAAAGATAGACAGATGGGATATATTAAGGTTGTGTGAGTAGATATTATGCATTTAAATATATTAAAAATCAATGAATAGCTATTGATAAGGTTTGATTAGTATATGGTCCACAATGATGTGGTGATTAAGCTGTTGCCAGTATTATATTTCACAAATGTTTTGTATGCCCCCCCACCCCCCACCTTTTTTCCCATATCTTAATTCTAGAATATTCTAATATTATTTTTGTATCTTTTAGATTGTTGACTTTATTTTGCTATTTGTATTTTTCTAATTTTGTATGTTATTATAAACCCCCCCCAAAAAAAATCTATGAAAATCTAAAAAAACTCAAATCTTCAAGTTAAACTAAAAGTTTGGTTGAGCTCATTACATTATTACCTTACTATTACTCTTAGAAACCCCACAGAAAACACTTTGTCCATTGTTATGCTAGAATCCTAAAATCTCAATTGTTTCAACAAAATGGGCCATGAAGAACTGTGTTCCTCATAAACAGGGAAAAGTATCTCTTTTTATCTACTAGAAATGGTATAGCCACATTTAGTGGCCAGTCATGACTTCTAACTACGTAAAGAATATAAAAAAAAAAATACATCACAGTAATTTTTCAAAATAAGTAGGTAGTAAATCCAGATGCCGACAGTCTCCATAAGATAAAGAAGTCCTTACTTTTGAAGAATCGTCCATGGTGGGAAACAGATTAGGGCTTCCTTTTCCCCTCCAATGGAAAACCAAGTAACCTAATATGCAGATTATCAGGACTGCAATTGGTCCATTCCTGGATTGGTGGTTAAAACTTTTGATTCCCCAACATAAGGGTGGGATCACTGACCTTTTCAAGCTGGCCCAGTGCTTACTCTCCCCGTCTTGTAACTGTTGCAGTTTTTGTTTGGCACGCTATAAATGTTTTTTCTGCTCTATGTCAGACACCTGCCCGGAACAGGTGTTAGCATTCTATAACATTATTGGGCTTGATTTTTCAAAGCTCCTCAAGGCTGGTGAGGATAGACCAAAATATTTTCCTAATATTTGGCAAATCTTTTCAACCCTTTGGCCAAATCCATTTCAAGTTTGCTGTATAACTCAGGTTCACTCATGATAGTCTATTCTCTCCAGTCTTGGTCATGGAGTATGCAGCTTTAATAAACCAGGCCCATTATGTAATCCCAGTCTGCCTGTGAACAAGAGCTCTGTTGCTTTTTAAAGATATTTTTCATGAAATACTTTGCCTAAATCTATAAAAACTTTTAGTCTTGTTCTTCCAATACTAATTGGTTGCTTTTAGGTACACTGGTACAAACCTTTTCTCAAGTAATATTTTTTATAATAGGGACATAAACAAAATAGTCTTTTGATCTTGACCCCAAGATCATTGGGGTCCAAGCACATAAACCTACAATACCATTATTAAGGATTGAGTATTGGAATGGGCAAATAGTAGCTGTGCAGGAACATCTGAGATGACATAGCTTTCCATTCCTTGTAACTATACAGGTACTAACTCACTCAGAAAGGTGACATATTTTACCTTACCAAAACAAATACAACTAAATTCCAAAATTTGCAACCAAAACAGACTTTAAATACAGAAGTGGTAAGGAAAAACAATTTTTAAAATACATTTTTGCTGCCTTAGACTATCTTCTGAAATTGGTGGCATATAAGAACTAAGCAAATACATATTTGGCTTTAAACGTATAAGATGAATTCCATTTCTTCTACTAGCATTAAGCTATTATTCATTTTAATAAGTAATCCATTATGCTTTTGGCTCTGTGGAGGCCAAGTGTGGAGATATTATAAATCATATTTAGGTTTTGATCTCGCTGCAAGATTAAACTGCTAAATTACTTATTTTTCTTTGTTTAAATTTGTGGGCTGATTAGAAACACATGCACGTTTTAAAATGAGTCGCAGTGGCCTTCATTTGTTAAAAGCTTCCTGAGATCAGTAGCTACAATAATTAATTTTTGTGAGACTTGTGTTAGACAAGGCTATGACATATGCATCAAAAATACTACTCTCCAGTGCTAAATAAATTATGCTACTGCTACCAGTATTACATATGTGTTAATGAGAAGTCGTACACTAAATTTGTACTACAGAGTCACATGGTTTGCAGATTAATTATATCCATACAATCAGATAATACTAGAGGAAAAGTATAAGAAAAGAAAAGAAAAACACCATAAAACCGTGTTTTACATACACATACATGTCCTCAGCTCCCACCAATAGTTTATGTTTTGCAGATACATCCACAAATGTAATTTAAAACTTATTTGCTTGGATGCTATTATTTTTCCTGTGCATATGTGAGGTTACTTGCAAATCATTCCCTGCTGGTTGGACCTAATTACAGGTTTCAAAATCACTGCCTTATGAAATTAGATTTGAAACGACACGATATATATTTATTTGAAGTGATTGGTAAATGCAATACCTGGTACTGGTTATGCACATTTACCTGTAATTGTTCTGCATGAAGACTTCATTAGTGCTGGGAACGCTGTTTGGGTAAACAGTGAAATTTCATTAACATTGCAGGGCACGTGGAGTTGAATATGACTAATTACTACTAGATATTCCTTGACCTGGAACGCAAAACATCACAGATATACGAGTACTCAGTATTAAGATGTGGATACCTTGGATGGCCAAGAAAGCATCATTTAGACTTGCTTTGCCCACAACTGACACCTGTATGACGTATGAGGCCAACAAACATCCAATAAAGTTTGTTGCAATTCAATGTGTACACAAGGAGGTAAACCTCACTTCCTATCTGAACAGTAAAAGCAAGATGCAAATAATCCTCAATAAGTTCTGTTAATTGCCCCCTATATGGCTACAGCACTCTCTGTTTACGACCAAGTTGGCAGGGGCAATAGACACTAGCAAATTGACAGATCCTAATTACTGGATCTCCCTTTTAATAACTCCATTAATATAGTGATTATTAAACATCTCCTATTTACTACCTTTTGGTGTGTTAAATATGCTACTGAAAGTGTTTTGGTATATCCGATAAGTAAATAAACAATAAATAAATAAATACTCATTGATCACATTGGAAATTCAGAGCTAAAGCAAACTGGAAAGTGCCTGAGTTGAGTGCAGGAATGCATTCCTGGCAGATCAACAAGTATTTTTCTGTACTTGGGTCTTTCGAAGGATAAAACATGGAAAAACAAGCATGCTGTACAGATATATAAGTTGTTTGTTTTGAGTTTGGTAGGTTTTAAGTTTTATTTTTTTATGCTTGCAATGACATACATGTTAAAGGTGAAGCTACACAGGTAATTCAAATCTGTTGCCAATATTAAATGGAACAAGTTTTTAGATTAACCAGATTTTTGAAGATCAATTGTGCTACTACAACAAGCAGCCAGTGATCTTTTGGAATAGCACCCTATTAGCATGGGATATTAGAGGGCAGCGTGGGTGGCTTAGAAGGTAGCACGCACACCTGTGCAGCACTAGGGCCCAAGTTTAAATCTAGGCCAGGACACTGTCAATGTTCATCCTGTGTTTGCATGGGTTTCCTCCCACATCTAAAAAACATGCAGATAGGTTAAATGACTTCCTCTCAAAATGTGCCATAAACATATTGCTATGGCAGACACAATAGATTTGGAACCCCTCTGAAGAACAGTGGCCTGACCATGTACTTTGTAATGTACTGCATGATATGTTGGTGCTATATGCAAGGTAATAATAAATGATAAAAATTAGCAATACAGTGAACTCAGAGTTTGCCATAAAGTACTCTACATAAGAACTATGTAGCAGCGATCAAACTTGAATTATCTTGTCTAGCCACGTAAAGCTGATTGGTACAACTTGCTGCTTCAATAGCTTACTATATAGGCAGGAGTTTGTTCCATTGTTTATTAATCAATTGCACCTCCTAAAAAATAATTGGATGGAATTTTAGTAAATACAGCAGTAATAATGCATGTACCAGTGTTTAATAAAACGTTATTGATCAGAATAGCTAGAGTTATTTTCCAGACTTCACTCCTCTACCAACGTGTTGCCAGACACTCAGTGCTTAGCCTTGGAGGTACAACATTCTTAACTAAACCCAAAGTTCAGGACAAAATCTGTTTTGTGATGATGATGACTTTGGACATGTCAAGACAAAAAAGGGGAAATTTTATAATTAATTTTAACACAACTTTAGGAACATGGAACATCAAAACATACCTGTCAAGGCTTCTGATTTTACCACAAAGGTAATGTTAGGCTTTCGCCTTAGGAAAGCTATCTGCCCTTTCAATTGCATAGTATTGCTGAAAGGAAAATTTTGGTTTATGTATATTGTTATAGCAAAATTAGGACAAGATTAGGCTGGGCATTAGGCAACTTTGTAGGATGTTTCTATTTTCATACATTTGTGACCACATTGTGAATAAATGAGTTTGGATCGGGTGGGAAACCATGCTTGATCAGTCTGCCCTGTTCTAAGATAACTAAAGAGCAGTAAATGCTTATGACTCCTTGGGAAGTATTTTGTACCAGAATTGGGGTCCCAGAAGCTGCAGCAAAAAAAAAAAACATTATTCGAACCTGCCGTGGTTACTTACATCATTTGCAAACTGGTACTGGGTGATCCAAAATATAACAAAGAGCAGAAGCAACTGATTGGTTCCTGTGGGGGAAGGGGCAGTGCTTGACCTTATATAAGCCAAAAAGTGTTTTATTGCCAATCTGTCAAACATGCTAATATTGGTCATTTGCCTAAATCCCTGATTTAAGACAAAGAAACATGATGTAGACTCTGAAATCATCCACACTGTTTTTAATTAATTGTTGAGGCATTTGAAATGGAAATATTTTTCTTACAGTATAAAACACCAAAGCAATTTACAGAGATACCTTTATGTCACTGTGAAAAGTCATAAAGCTCCATTGCTTCATTATCTAGAGTAATCTTTGAAATAGATTCTTCTTGGAGACAAACACATATAACTATTAATAGGCACACAATCACACAGTAATTTGTTTCTTTCCAAAGCTATCATTGTACAAAACTACATGAGTGTCACTAGCAGGTGTCTCAAAATTAATCCGGAATATAATTATACTGTAGTTTTGCAAATACCACCATAAGTTTCTGCTGCGAGCTGCAGGCTGAATGAGAGCAGCAGAAATGATTACGCTCGCTAGGGTCTAATTAGTCCATGTGGTGTCATTTTAGACAATAGCAGTATGACAAGAATATGTCAGTATGGGGCTGGCATTTTTAAACGGTTTTAGAATATTCTGAAGACTTTAGGAATGCCATTTCACACAATCCATGGAATGCCATGTAATTGGAGTCAGGAATTTTCAGGATGTGCTTAAAGATGTTTTACACTTTTAATGGCAAGTGGACATAGAAGTCAATTCCTCCATACTACAAGGTTTGGTCATGATCTCCTATACATTTTATTATGCCCTGAAATGTCCCTCTTATCATTGGATATCCTGGCAAAAGGCAGCATTTGGCAGATGTGGAAACACTGCACGGGAATAGGATTGTTCTTATGTGTATTTGTATGTACTTGTACACAGTGGATATGCATATTAGACTATGTTCAGGCTAGTTGTAAAAAAACACAATGTTTAATGCTCCCAGGCACCTACTATCTACAGCTGGGCACCCAGGAGCCATTTTAGGCAAAAAATGTAGGCGTTTGCAGGTGCCAGTGCAGGCATTTGTAGGCGTTTTTAATGCCTTGCAAAACATTTTTTTATTTATTTATTTTAATAGGCAATAAGCAATTATGGAAGTGTCAGAGGCAAGCAAACGTCTGCTGAATGCTGCCGTATGTCAAATAAGAGATAATCAATCCATTTGGTCCAATTAACATTCCTTGCCTTTAACTTAATTATTTGTTAAAGCTCTCTAAGGCTGGACAGGATACACTTTCATCAGTGAAGCAGGGTGAACCAGCAAACCTGGAAAGTCATTTGCTATGTGCTAGCAAATGTTGTGAATCCTGGTCCAGATCCATTCCAGGTTTGCTGTATCACCCAGCTTCACTGATGAAAGTGTATCCTCTCCAGCCTTGGAGAACCTTAATAAATCAGGTCCATTGCATTTTGTCACATTTGGTGAATGGGTACTGCAATCTTTTATATTTTGCAGAAAATTGGAGGAACTGAAAAATCTTAGTCCCTAATCTCTACAATTCACTTATCTGGGAGAAACAATATGTTCTCAAAAGAAAAATCAGCCATCCACTCCCTCTGTACAGTTTTTATGCTTTGACACTAAAGCAGATAGGTACAAGTTCTCATGTGTCAGCCTGCATTACTTTACAAAGTAGCATTTAGTTACAGTCTAAGTGATGCTGCATAAAATGTGTCAGGGTTCCTAAGTGCTGCTACACAAAATGTGTGAATTTCCTGTGGTTTCATTAACAAATTATCTAAGAGCAAGAAATTGAAGAGCAGTCATCATCTACATACCGTAATATCTCTAAGCTCTAAGCTTTTTGGATCGCTACCTGTTCTGGTCTCCTTTGCTACTGATCTTTCAATGCCTTGAGCAGTAATTGCATTGTTTACACAGAAATGCGTGCTTGACCTACTTTATGGAAGCATTATTACAATTATTTATGACTAAAGTGAATGAAAGTGGTAAGCACACAATATGAGTCTAACAATGTCTTTTAGTTTCTGTGGAAATCGGTGGGAGATGAGTCCATTAAAGAAGCAAGGACAATTTAGTATCATTGAATACTGTTAATGCCATGGTAGGAAGCATTGTGATTAAGTGGTAAGCATTTCTATCTTTGCAGACCTGAGGTCTGAGTTTAAATACCACTAAAAGTTGTCTACCAAGCACTGGGCCAAAAAAAAGCACTGTCACTTGGAATGAAGCAAGTCATCTGCACCGTCATAACTTAAAGCGTACCTAAACTCAGAATTTTCACTTTATATAAAAGGGTAGACAACCCTTTTCATGTAAGGTAAAAATTCTGTTGTTTGGTGCAACACCCTTTTAAAAAAAAAATTTCATCCTACGTCATCCAAACTCACAACTGGGTCGGGTGACGTAGGATGAAGAAAAGGAAAAAGAAGAGAAGATGGCAGCACCCAGAGAGCCGGGACGATGCACGACCTGATGCAGTACACCCCCGGTGAGATCAGACTGCACTGAGGGATTAAAGGTGTTTTTTTTTGCACTTTTTAGTTTAGTTCCTTTTTAAAATACTGAGTATTTGCAGGTGACATATCCTCCATACCCCTCTCCTGCGCATACTTCCGGCTATGATACCACTTACAATCCTCTCTTGCACACTGCACCCCATTATACCCTCTCCCACATTTCTTTCTTGCACATACCACACAGTTTCATACACTACAGACTCTTCTCTGCCGCATACCACTCGCTTTCATACCCTCTGACCTCCTACTGCACATACTGCCTGTTGCAATGTTCCCTGCTGCATTATTGCCTGCATTTATTTCCTTAACATTTTGCCTGCTGTTATAATCTCTGCACTCTTCTGCATTTCACCCACTAACTAACGTTGTAATATCCCCAACCTTTTGCCTTGTTCTGGAACAGGCACACTTTTGGTAGTTTGCTTTAAAGAGGCATTAAGTACACTTGATAGTGATTATATCAAAAGCAGTTTTAGGGTTCACAAGAGCTCACAAACACAAGCTTACGTGTCAGGTACATCTGATATCTAATGTATATGGATTCTCTTATTTGCCACAAAAGTCATAAACTAATCTCAAAGGGAAAACCTTGTGTCAATGTTATCTCAAAAATGAAAGATTTGTTTTACTGTAATGGATATGACAACTGAAAAAAGGATTTCTGGAATGCTGCGAAACAAAGGAAACCTTTAACTTGAAAAATGACATCAACTAAAATGTCAATAACAGAAAGGACAAATACACAACGTTGCAATGAAGCATTCAGAATTCCAATGAGTAACATGTCACTGAATAAACAGTGACTATTGAAACCTATTGTGTACTGATGTAAAGACAGGATAAAGTGAACATAGAATTTCTACTTATACAAAGCTAAACTTATGAACATCCAATATAAAAAGCAGTGGAATATAAGCAATGTAATATTGGGCATAACAGCAACACCACTCAACAATCCAATTCAAAATTATACGTAACATAAGTACAATACCAGTGTAGAGCACGAATACCCAATCATTTTTTTAGTAGAGCAAGGAAAGTTTAGACTCAATGTCAAGTTTTAATTGCTAAAGTCTGAAGTCTAAACTAATAATTTCTGACAGAATGTTTGATGTCTTTATAGCAAGTAAATACAAAGCAAATGATAAGTACCCTTAAAATCAAATATGATCTCGAAAGGAAGGGCAATCTGTTTGGAAGATCCTAAATATGAGCATCTCAATCAATACATTGCTGTCATTTGGTAACTGGAGCTGGATAAACTCTACATATCTAAAGATGTAAGAAAACCAATAGTCAGCAAATTAATGTGAAGTGTGAAAATGATACTTCACAAATTAGGTGATTTGAATGGCACATGCTTATAAAGAATATTCAATTACTTTATAAGGTATTGTGTATGTTCTTTTGCCAAATGGACAGTCATTAATACATTTATACCATGTAGGCAAACTTGTCAGCAACTTAACACAGCAGCTTTTTTGTAGGTAAAGTATTTTAATAAAATACAAAGATGTAGAAGACATGAACAGTAAAAAGCTTGGAGCAGAGGTAGGCTACTCTGGAGATTTAAAGATCTACCTAATCCACATTGAAGAAATCAAACAATATCACAGTGAAGCACATTTTTTGTTAAAGAGATTACCTAGAAAGGACCCAATAAAAAGTACTGAATGCGTAAAGAAAATATGTTCCTCCAATGCACCCCTGTATGTTTACATAAGGTAATCCTTATGGCTTGAAGACCATCTCAGAGAATAGGTTGCATAGCAGTGTCTATCTAAATGTCACATATCCACAATCTACCTGGTTATCATGGCCATGTAGCAATTAGATTGTGACTCTGCACTTAGCGCCTGTGACCACCTGGCTGCCATTTTTTTTAAATTTGCCATCTGCCACTATTCAGCTTGTTGCTCACCCCCCAGCTTAGAGCTATTCTATGTGTTTAACCCCCGCCCCCCCTAGCGTTCTAATTTTGTGCAAATTTCCATGCAAAACGT
>NC_092861.1:128750191-128844079 GCF_032062135.1 Pyxicephalus adspersus
ATATGAATATTTCTTTGTTTCTTTGTATTGGACTCAATACAGCTATTTTGTAATAAATCCAATACAAAATTATTTGAATTTCCCGCCGCTAAGTCCCAACCGCACTGATGCATGTACTGACGTCACCGGGAAACTTCGTAGATCGTATTGACACTTCGGGGCTGGAGATCAGAGGAGCAGGACGTGTCCCCAGGACCTGCGGGGACCAGCAGGATTCCAGGGGACAGCGACAGAACAAGGTAAGTGAGTTTTTTTTTTAGTTTAAAGTGACCTTGAGTGTGACTCGGGATTACCGCTTTTTGCATAAAGAATCCACCCCGAGTCACACTCGGGAATACTGCTAGGAGGGTTGAAAAACACATATCATATTGTAATGCATATGTTGCTAACTAAATAGACATGAGTAATAGTCATTGAGAGTAGCTAGCGAAATCAATAAAATGTTGGCTAGCAAATCTCCATGGTCTTGGCAATCAAGAGAAAGTATGTCTCTAAATGGCCATAATCCAAAAGATGCTGGGTTCAAGCTACCACCCATTTTCAAATATAAAAAAGTAGGTACATTGCAGTGCTGTCTGTTTCTAGTCAAGATGAGGTTTTCCACCTCCTGCTGTTCTATTTCCATAATACATTTACCAGAAAGGTTATACCATCCTAATGACCAGATGGTGGGTATGCCTGGAAGCTCAAGCACAAAGATCACAGCATTAAAGTACCCAAGGGATACACTCTGCTGCTTTTTATGAGTAACAGCTTCTTCCAACAGCCAAAATACCAGTTCTTGATAGACTAACACTTTTAAATGGTTATATTTAGTGATATCAATATCTACTTTTTCAGTTTTTTCATAAGGCAGAAGTTTTGTTCTTTAGTACAAGTGAGTCATGGCAGCCAGTTGGTAAACAATTTCTGCTTGTGGACTGTAGAGCAATTTCTCAATGCAAAGATATATAAATGAAATCTCAAGTTAATAAGGCTGCTGACATTTTTACAGAAGCTTTACTAAATTAGGCATTTCTACGACTGAAACCTTCCAATACACCAGCCTTTTCACACCACTGCTCCTATTTTCAACAGACTATTATATTTTACTTCTAGCCAAAATGATGCGGAACTCTGGAGAATTGAGAATGGAGGAGGTTTCAGCTTCTTTTGACACGTACCAATAAATAAATTTCCCTCGGTTCTACGCGGCCACTCACATTCTTTGTGGAAAAACAAGTTGTTAAGCTTTACTGTTTCACATAAAAATTCCCCTATAATCTTTGTCTCAGACATCGATATTCCAATTCATATTTACAAGTTTGTGCAGCTGTTGTCTGTTCAAAGCTTTGGTCATCATTCTGAGAGGCTGCAATCGCTCAGCAAAAATATTTCAGGAACACAGGCCTTACGTCATACAAAGGTACTGTTCAAACAACTGACATAAGTTCATGCCTCTCTGTATTTTAGATCATCAGAGGCAGAGGCCAAAGGCTTGACCAAAGTGTTGAATTATTGGCAAAACAATGGTTCTGATGTGTCTGATGTTCCTCATTCCTCTTTTGCAATGCAACAACCAGAACTTCTGAATACAGAGAAGATTTTGACCTCTAAGTGTAGCAGCCAAAATCTAGGCCCCAGTATTGTTACATGACCGGGGAATATTAGCACTGCAGCCCAGCTTGCTGGTGTCAGTCAAATGCCAGCTGCAGAAAGAGCAGTGATCGCTGGTTAAATGGCTATAGAATTGTGTGAGGGAAGGAAGAGGTAGCCTAACCCTAACCTTATGAGGTTTTTGTTTGCATAAGCACTGTGCACTTTGCACCTGACAGACCCATTTTTTTAAGGTACTGTGGCTGGAAAAAAAAAAACAAAAATGAACCCTGGTTCTAGTTCTGGCCAAAAAAGTTTAGAATCTTTTTAAGGATTAATATGAAGGTAAGGAGGGATAAAGGTTACATTAGGCTTTCAGTCCTGTGGAAGTAAATTTCCATGGTCAACATGTTGTAATTTATAAAAGTGAAGCCTGGGTTTTAGATGAAGACAACAGAAGGAGGTGCATGTGTGGTTTATGAAGATAAATAATAAACATAAACAATAAAAGTAAAGATAATAAAAAAAAGTTTTGTGATACCATTACTGCCATATGCTTTTTTGAACTCTTTGTTGGTGCAAAATGCAGATTACTACAATATACCAAGGAGGCAACAGCAAGAAGCATTGGTATTTCTGTCTAAAGGTAACAAAACTATATATATATATTTGGTCTTTATGGGCAATTAGAGCTTAAATGTCAGGAGTAGATGGCCATTAAAGCAAATGTTGATTTTCATTGCTTTACATGAACTTGGATACATACTGTATATGTAACTAGAATAAAGGGTTTCCAGCAGGGATCAAATTATGTTCTAAGGTGAAGGTGGAAAAAAATCAAATACACATGAGAAATATCTATTTTTTCTAAGCCTTTGTATATTCCATCAATTCACATTCCCGCATTATCACCATTCTGGATTGGCCCCTGTTTACACATATGGCTGATCAATATTTTGTGTACGCTTTTTATAAGGCATGGTCATGTAATTACCATCTTGCACTGCACATAAAATAACCATAAGTCCATTAAACACACACTATCTGGTCCAGCTAATTGCAATCAAACAAAACCATACCATTACATTAATCACATGTCAGTCCAAAGACTTGATTAATTACATTAAATTGCTATCATGGCACATAATTCTCATGAAATTTTCAATCAGTGTTAATGAGGTAGAAAATATTTTGCCCAGGTCAGTAAATAACAAAAAATGTAAGACATCCCCCCATCAATAAAAGGTTAATGAACCCTGAGCACACACAGAGTGATTTACTGCACTTAATAAATCAACATGAAACATGAACAGGAAATTTATACCTAAAATTGGAGCAATTTATGGGGATACTTCAAATCAGGTCTCATTGCACTTCAAAGCTTAAGATATTTCTACAATAAAGCAAATATGGACAACCTATGCTCTTTAGTTATTAGGCTATTACAGCCTTCAGAATCCAAGGGCTGTTTAGGGAAGAAAAAGCATATAGGGCATCTGAAGGGCACAGGTTTGTTTTAACAATTCTGTAGACAAGAGGTGTGTAACCCTTGGGTCAAATACCCAATTAGTGTCCCAGAATCTATTTTTAGAGTCTTTTGAGTGTCAAAAAACATTAAACAGAAGACATGCTGTGAAAACCTGTGCAGAGATTTTTTTATCGGGATACAGTTTTTGGCCATTAGAAAGACACTTTCCTTGGAAAATATTTTAGTAGGTTGGACATGGAAATTATTTTAGTAACAATATTTTACTGCATCCTACAACATTTTTTTTACCAGAACTAAATATTACAAGATTTCTAGAAAACTATCGGAGAATGACGGTTTTAGAATTACTAGAAATGGCTTGTGTGGAGCTGTACAGTAATATTATTACTCTTTATATTTATATGATAGCAGCATATTTCAATATTTAGTGTTATGAATTACCATAACAAATCAGACAATGCAACAAAATGTGAGATGGCCCTGTAAACAAAACTTTCTGAATATCAGTAAAGACAATCAAATGCATTATGTTAGCAATCACAACAGAGTAGCTATGGCACCAACAAAATACTGGAAACATAAGGTAAGATCATTATAAAGAAAGGTGAAATTTGTAGGTCATTAGCAAATGGGAAGACACTCTTTTGCTGGTAGGGTTTAGATTTATACCTCCTGTCTACCTATTAATAATATTATTATTATTATTATTATTATTATTAATAAACATTTTACATGTTACACAACACTGTACATTAAATAAGGGTTGCAATTGACAGACAGACCTCCCACGTTTCTATCTAGGGTGAGAAGCAAGCCAACTGTTTTGTGCCGTTTACCCTTCCCACCGTAGTAAATTAAATATTCAAAGCATCACTTTAAGGGCATAGTAACAAAAGGAATACAAAAGTTCCACTTTCCAACTAGTCAGCTATAAGACCCAAACTGTCTAAACTGAACAGTTTAAAAAAGAGGTTTTGTTGCATATATTTGCAAATTCTTGCAACTGGTTCGCAAATGACAACTGGTTCTTCTGGCTTTTGTTTACTTTGATTGCCATTGTTTCTAGTAGTTGCCGTTGTTTTTTTCTCATAGTCACAGAAGGCATGCCATGGTAAAGTGAGAAGCTGAAAGAGACAGTTGGCCAATTCTATATAGTATAGGTACAATTTGCTTCAACAAGGGAAAAAGATTCCTTCCTGATTCCATGAGGCAACCAGATGTTCCCTGGAACAACAGTCACTGAACTCTGTATCATTACATTTAATTTGGGTTCCAGAAACACACATCCTATACGTAGGGTGTATGGCACTAAATCCAGACAACACTAAGAACAACATCACCTGCAGATATGGAAAATTCCTGGAAATGCACACTGATCATGGAGGATAGTATTTTCAATGCCCATGTGTTCAGAAAATGAAGTTGTACCAGTTTTTGACTTATGGCATGGGCACACTGATTTTATAATTGAAGCAGAAACTCATCCAGTTTTCAGTTCCTTAACACAAACAATTATTACACTATCATCTAAAGACAGATTCACTCTCCACTTCTGCTTGACAAAGATGAAATCCTGATATGTATGCTTTGATAACCAGCACATGTAACTGATATGACCTTTCACTGGCATCTCTGATGGTTACAAAAACACAAAACAAATGTGTCATATTACCCACCTGTGGCCTGCAATCATTAATTATTAAATATATTTCAAGCATATGTCTCCCAAGAACATAAGGCTTCTGAAATGTTTTCATTCTAATTTAGAAGCCTGAGAAATCCATTGTTTTCCATAAGTCTATTCTATTGCAATGGTGGAATTCTGATCAGGCCACTTTAGAGTGGTAGATAAATTCCACAGCCGCATTCTATGAGCTGCTACTGTGCGTTAACATGTGACAGATGCCTTCACAGTAATTGCCAATCAGCCTTTGCACAGCAGCTGAAAACACAATATATCAGTTTGATCTCTCTGGGCATGAACATATTCACTTTCCACAAATCTACATGAATAAAAAAGATTTTTTTTCTAACAACTGCTTTCAAGACAGTCAAACATTATTGAGTGTAGGCTGCTAGAAGCACTGTTATTTTTCCAAAAGAAAACTCAGGCTGTTATCAGTTAGCATGTAAATATTTTAGTGGCTGAAAAAGGCTAGATCACTTTTGTCACTCCATAAGACCTCAAAGAATTAAATAAAACACTTGTTATTTATACAGTTATAAATGTGTAGCATTAGGAAGATCAGAAACTATTATTATCATCTGTTTAATTTATCAATGGAACTGTTCATTTTTAGTATGCTGAAAGTAAGGGAGGACTAGGAACTTTTGGCCCGGAAGGCAAAGGCAGTCAACTGGACATCAAGGGCCTGATTTATTAAAGCTCTCCAAGTCTGGTAGAGATAGACCATTATGGGTTAACCTTGGCGATTTAACAAACCTGAAATGAAGTTATTCAAAATAATTTGCTATTACTTGGCAAATATTTTCAATGTATTCTTGGTTTGTTGGATCACCCAGGTTTTCCCACGATAGTCTATCTTCACCAGTCTGGGAGAGCCTTAATAAATCAGGTCCAAAGTGTCCAAAGTGTGCTATATTTACAAAGTGGTTTGTAAGAATAATGAGACTGGATGCTGTTCTTAAGGACATAGATCTGATGGAAGGGATGCGGGTAAAGGAGTCATTGAGATTAGATATTTTTGTTTGGGGACAAGGACAATAGTAGAACTGGATTTGGAAAAAGAGGGAAAGAAGCAATAAGACTTCTAGAGGATAAGTAGAAAATGTGAGACTACACTGCGGTAGAACAGGAGGCAACAAGGGCTGGATAGCTAGTTCCTATTAGCTGCTGGATATTGAAGCAGTGCTCACTTTTAACATTAGCATTAGCCTGTTGGATTGGGCAATGGATTGGTACATGGTTGTGAAAGACCACCAGGTGAAAGACTGATATCAGGGATGTATTAATTGTCCACACTGTGCATGGCTACCTTAACTGAAGGTTCCACTCAATTCAAAGGTCTAAATAAATAGCATATTTACCTACCAGCCCAACATATTTTTATTATTTGTAATGGTTTGGTTAAATTGATAAACCAATTCCAAAATATTATAGTGACGGTTATGTAATAGTATTTTCTAAACAAGGAATACCCAATAAATGTCTTTCTAATACTAAATACTAAGTGTGACCTTAGCATGTTGGCTGCTCTGGTCTAGTAATAATAGTACTGACAACTTTTTCTAGTAATGATAGTACTGACAACTTTTTCTAGTAATGATAGTACTGACAACTTTTTTCAGTGATGATAGTACTAACAACTTTTTCTAGTGATGATAGTACTGAGAACTTTTTCTAGTGATGATAGTACTGACAACTTTGGCAGTCTCCCCCCAGTCCACCTTTGCAGTTTTTTTCTGTGGCAAAAGCTTGCTCTATATATATATATATATATATATATATATATATATATATATATATATATATCTATATACACATATATATATATACATAAGATGTGAGATATTGAGTGCTTGAGAATATGAATTTGCAGTTTTTTTCTGTGGCAAAAGCTTGCTCTCTCTATATATATATATATATATATATATATATATATATATATACCTGCAACACTTTACCATTGTGTCAATAGTCAGAAGATGTGAGATATTGAGTGCTTGAGAATATGAAAAGGTTACAGGAAAGGAGAGGTCACGTAACATTTTTTTAGTGACAATTACAAGCAGATATGCAAAAGCAGACAAATAAAATGTAAGAAATTTAAGAGTCTTTGGGAACAATAGCCAAATATTTGATCAGCCTATTACCATAGAAACTACTTCACTGAGGCCTGAGAGATCTGTTACATGGATTTACAACATAAGTGCAGGCTGTCGGGCACCTAGGACTTACCTATAGTAAGAAAAAAAGGACATGCCTCCTTTAGTATATATTAGTATTAGGAGTAATGAAAACGTATTCTAGTCATCGGTTCAATACATATAGCGTCCATGAAACCCTTTTGAAGAAGCCAAATACTACATTTTCACAGATATCAACAATAAATTCTGTTGTACAGCTCTTCCTAATGATGGCCTCTATCTGGAACAATTGTACCACCACAGCGATAATATGAAGACATGGGTTAATGTGAGGAGAGATTTGGCATATGACACTTTTTATCATGGAATTATTGTCTTCAAAGAATATGGCAGGTTTTTGCCTTTTTGTCATCGGCTCAGCAATAAAGACAAAAATTTTATGGCATATAGGACAAAAAGGTGACTTACATTTTGCTGGCAGCTGATACCCGCAGGTAATTTTGGCTTGTCCCGTAGGGCAGCCTCCCAAGGTACGACATTCAGCAATGAGATTAGGCCCTGAAGCTCGGTGTATACAGCCATCCACTGCCAATGACAAGAAACACAATACTTTGTTAGTATTTTTACACAGGAGAAAATGAAGTCCACAGTGCTTTTACACAATTCTTTCTACAAAGTCATAAAGTTACAGAAGGAGGTTATTATCTTTCACTAGAGGTAGTAAGATTTGCAAAAGAAAAAAATGATGCATAATCACAGTATGAAAGTCTACATGAAATAAACAAACAAAATCATGTTTGAGTTTGAATGAAAAAAAAAAGACTTGCATCCCTACATGCATTTCATATACTACAATTCAAGAACATGTGTTTATATTTCAAAGTTATATAAAAAGAAACACATTTAAAATATATGCTGCCAATATTTTCCACAAGATGTGTCATTTTATATGCAGCCTTTTCAAAATAATGTGGACAAATAAAAAAAATTATATTATAATGAGTGGCTATAAAGAGGAAAATGGAAGGGAGGGCATTGTCTATTCTCAGAGATGAAGATTATCATGTATTTACATGTAGCTCAGGGCATAACTATGTGTAATGGGGCTGCACAGCAAAAAACCATTAAGGGCCTCCATGCTTCTTTATTCAAATACAAGTAGCAGTAGTGGCAATGCCTTTACTCTGACTCATATATACTTACATATTAAAATAACTTACAGGTTCACATTGACACTACAAACAAAGGTCAGTATGCATACTGATGCCCCCGTTTTATTAAGTCTGAAGATATGTAAGCTTTTACACTTTTAATAGACTTAGCACATGTTGTATGGGTTTTTGTGCATTGTGGTAACGTGCATTACCGCAACACAACAATTTAAATGGGCTTGTAATGTTTCATAAAAAAGCTAGTAATCAAAAGTGAAATGCTTACTCTTTCTTATCTTATACATCACTTATGCTGCAATTTAAAAATAAATTAGATGCATAAAATATTCACCTTGCCCATAAAGGAGCAAAGTATATTAAACATCTGAATAGACCAAATATTTCAAGCTGGATCATTTTCTAAAAATAAACCAACAAAATGACCCTCTAAATTTCCAAAAGTAATACCTCTATATTAATAGCCATACTTTGTCAGAAATTATCTAACATTTACTTCAAAGTCATTTTAATCTTCTTGCCTTAACATAGACACACAAAGCCCTGTTTACCCAAGACAGAGCACCAAGGATTACGTTAAACATGTGTAGTTTATGTCATTAACATGATAGATCTACAATTACAATTATCCTGTACCTGATGTACTGCCAAACACAGGGGGACCTGAAAGAGTTAAAGGAATAGCATGTGCTTATTTGTGGAAAGTTGGCTTGACTCAGCTAATGCTATTCATATTCCACTATTTTTATATATTAAGACTAGAGATATCTGACACGATTTCCTCAGGCTGAAGTCTCTATGCATTAGCATCTGTGACCAATGGCATCTTTGGAGCATTGTCCTGGGATATGATATCACTCAGCTTGGCTCTCACTGGAATGTCACACTATATCAAAATGCCTCGTCAGTGTACACATTGATAGTCGACAGCCTGTGATCTATGTCCATGAAATTCTCAGGGAGGGAGAAAGACACTTGTGCTAATGTACTTATTACAGAGAATTCACTCATGCTAACAAATGTTTCGGATCATCTCCATATTGTTGGCTTAGCGGGGTCAAACATGGTCATGTCTAGCTTTGCTGTTAGCCAAAACTAACAATATCTAAAGCTGTGAACTCTCTTTATTATGACCAATAGATTATTTGCACTGTGACAGTACCATCATGTTATGTCATTACTAATATTCCGTATAGCATCTCTAGAAGGAGTCACTGTCCCTATGAAAGAAATTGAATTATTTTCAATGTAAAAAAGACCTATGTATTTTTTTTTAAAAAAAGGTTGGAGAAGTAAACATTTTGAGCATAATCCCGAGAACCAGATATGTATTTATCAATCATGAGTCTTATAACACTGCATCACAAAAAAATAAATATTGTCTGCTATTTGGTCTAATCCATGTGTCCTATACTAAATGAAGTGCGCTGAATCCAAATCTAATTCAGCCTAGGACGTGAGGATCTTAAGTTAACTGTGCGTATAGACGCGATTAGCTACATTCTCTCGTTCCGCAGTTATAATGCTATCACTATACATAACTAAACTTTTGTCTCAAAGTTCTATGACATGACAAAATCGTAGTTTTATGTTGCAACAACATATACAATTACACATAATTCATCTGAGTCCCTGTTCAACACACATGTACACTTCAAAAGAGTTTCAGGCACTTGCGTTTGTGGCTCTCTGCTGTCTCCTGTTGCAGAAACCAGCAGTAGTCACCCATCATGTTGGGGTTGCACTGGCCTTGATATGTTGTTTCCATAATGGAAATGTCCTGGTGGAACCTCTCCCCTTGTTCATCACTCACATCACCCAAATTTTGTGGGAAGAAGTCCAGATAGGAATGTAAGAAATTAATTTTAAGTGACATTCGGCAGCCAAGTTGATGGTATGCTGTTAGCATGTTGTTCACAAGTTCAACATGGTTTTCAGCTCGCTGGTTGTCCAGAAAGTTTTGTGCAACTAGCACAAATGAATTCTAAGCAGCAAGTTCATTCAGGTTAGGTTTGTCTCTGAATTTGGCATCAAATTTGGCATCAAATAGTGGATTTGGGGAACAACAAAAATGCCTGCTTTCAGTTTAGCATCTGTTATAACTTTTCCAAACTTGTCCTTCAGATACTAAAAACCCATACCATCACGATCCATTGCAACGACAACGTTATTCATTAAACCAAGTTTATTATGAAGTGGTGGAAGGTAAACTTTTTGTGGATCAATGAGTGATTTATGCTTCCTGTTGTATTGGCCAACAGTGTGTGCAGGTTTGTCTGGCCATTCTATCACTTTGTAATGGTTGCTGTCATCACGGCTGTTCCACAGGCACAGAAAGCACATATATATTGTATATCGCAATTGCAGGCCAAGAAGGAGTGCCACCACCCTCAAGTCACCACACATGTTCCACTTGTGTTCTGAAAAGTTAATTCATTTCAAAATGACGTCCATGGATTCGTATGTCTCTTTCATTCCCTCAGCATGAGCAAGTGGGACAGAAGGTTTTTCGATACCTTTATGCAGCATAACAGCTTTTGAACTTGCTTTGTTCGAGTCTGTGAACAATCTCCACTGCTTTGGTATGTATCCGCAACCTAATTCCATCATCAGACCACTCACGTCGGTACTGAAGCAAATGTCATTTTCCAGCTTGTAATATTTTACCTGCGAACTTTGTGTGACGATCACGGAAGTGTGAAGTTGTCATTTTTTTTTTTTGTATCAAATCTGTAGGTCAACAGTTCAGACTTCTCTTTTGACAAAGACAGGTCCCTTACTAGATCATCTAAATCTGATTGGCTTATAAAATGTGACTTACCTTCTTCAAATTGGGGTTCATAACATCCATTAACATCAACATCATCCTCCTGTTCCTCTTCCAACATTGCACTAACAAGAAACAACAGATGTAGGAGAGACTGGCACCGGATACTCTGCATCATGTCTGGTACTGGCTTCAGAGCAAATTCACAATCAGGATAGACGATTTTTGACTTAGTCTTCTTCGAAAACCCAGCAATTTTACTCATACAGAAGTAACAGTCCGAGTGATGGTTTTTTGGCTCACGCCAAACCATAGGCACAGCAAAAGGCATTTTATTCCTTTTCCCAATCAACCATTGTGTTAGGCCAACATAACACACCTGACAGCAGATATGAGGTGCCCAGCTTTTATTTTGATTAGGGATGAGCCTCTGGCATTGTCGCAAAAATTTCCTCGAACTTCCGATGGGTTGGCAGTGGGTCCTCATGAAATGAACTGCAGATGAACTCTCAGTGGAGAAACTCCATCTCTGATTTGTTTCCTCAGCCAATCAGAGAGCACTAGAGGTTTTGAATGGGGAGACTTGTCCTAATTTAACCTCTAGTGCCAGGGATCGCACAATGAGCTGATCAATTTTTTTTTCTCGTTTGGCGAATTTACACTGAACGTTCTCACGTACAATTTCAGTAAGCGAAGACGGCTGAATTCGCTGCAAGATCGAGTTTTAAAAACTTGCTCCCTCCCCTAATCCTGATCTCCAATGTCACATCTAAAGTAATACTTGTAAGCTTATCTCACTCTCTGTTTGTTCTTGCGTTGATCACAAGGGGTAAATTTGCCACAAATGTAGCAATATTTGTCCAGTTTATTAACACAGCTGCACCTACTCATCTTTAGCTCATAACAGACTCACTATGGCCTAGATGTACTATCAAATAAGATCGCACACTCAATATCATGTAAATCACATGTGTTATTCCCAGTAGCAAAATCGTTGTTGTGCAGTGTAATCAGAATGTGCAGGATGGATAATGAATATGCACTATACAAACTGAGAAATCATCATAATCTAACCTAACTAAAATACAGAATCACAGAAGTCTCTGAGATGCAGAGCTGCAGGTCTTAAAGAAAATGCTATGAATTATTACTGATGTATCCTATCAATTATTAAAGCACGCAATTTATTTACTTTAACGGATTAGGAAGAACTAATTTTTCACTCTTTAAATAATATATAGTTCCCAAACATCCCATTTTTTATAATAATCACGTTTCTCTTTCTTCCACTACTGTACCTCATGGTTTACAATCAATATTGTTATGTTTGTTTTTAAACATTGGATTCAAAGACAAGTTCTGATGTTGCCCATAGCAAAAGGTCAGGTATTGGTAGGTGCAGGTCAGCTATTGGCAGGTGTGCGTGTGTCTTTTGTACATACAACATTTACAGTGTAAATTGTTTCTTTCTTTTTTTTTTACCTGGGTTGGTGAAATAAGGACTAGAAAGGCAAAATTGTGTGAATGCTAAAAACTGATGGGGTAAAAGGAGAAAACTAAACAAGACCCTCATAGTCTTGTTTGATAGCTAAATAGTTGTTCCTATTCACTTGTGTGTGTGTGTATTTCAGCTTTAGCTATTGAGCTACATAAACAGTGTTATAAACATAGAGCGAAACAACAAGACAGAGGAAAAACAAGTTAAAATAGTCTATGGCTCCACCACCTGAGCAGAAAAGAAGTACAAAGTATCATATGCAATATTTCATATTTTTTGGACAGACCAAAAAAAAAAAAAAAAATCTGTAAATCTTCTGAACTGATGTTGATACCAAACAAATATGTGTCAAATATTTAGGCGTTTGCATTAAATTATACAAAATATTTGTATCAGACCTGACACTCACGTAGTGGTCTAAAAAAGTTCAATATTTCGTCTGCATGGACTCACTAGCCCAGAGAGACAATAGTATGCTGTTTTGTACAAAGGGATGACCGGTTATGATTAATATGTGTCATTTTGTGAAATGTTGTAAGTATATTTTGCATAACATTTTGTTTTCCTCTGTTTTGTATGTTGTTGTTTTATTAAAAACTTATGAAAAAATGTATTGGGGAAAAAAAAAAAAATTGTATCCGTATAAATAGAGTTTACATCACCTTTCATATGTCCAAGCTAAATTCCATGCAGAGCCCAACCTAATCTGCACTGTATTTCTAATTGTGCAGAAACAGCACTGAGCATCTGGTGGCTGCTAACCTGAGATTCGAGAGTTCTGTTCTCACAGCTAAACGCTGACATTTTGCTGTGATCTTTAAGCTCAGCTCTGCTCAAGTGGACAATAATGCACAGAGAACAACAATTCCTCCCAAGATATCTAGCCCAGTTCAATTTCAGCACTTTTTATACTCTCTGTCTGAGCAAAGGCTTTTCATATGCCATTAACATCATGGAATATGGGAATATGTGGAAAGCACATTATAATTAAAAATCCATTTATCTAAATTACACTCATTCTTTCAGCATTAGGGCTTAAGGATAGAAAATATTTGAATAAGTGCCGAACAGTGGCTTTGTTGGGCACAGGAGAACATACCTACACAAGTCTATAAGTCAAAGATGCTAAGTTTGCAACATGTTGTTATTTTGTTGGTTTAGTTTTTGATTATAGCAGGATCTGGATTTTATTTTTTCCCTTTACCTCATTGGAGGGATTATTGCCTACTTCCTATTGTTATGATACAAGGACAACAAGGGGGGTGAAAAAAAAAGAAGTACCCTTTCCACACACACAAAAAATGTGTATTGTTGGTATTTGTGTCATTTCTATACAAAGACTACCAGACCTTCTTTCAAGTGTTAAGGTTTTTGCTGATCCCAAGTATGCAAAATTAGTAAAGGTTGAAAACAGAAAAAGCTGGGGTTTTGTTTTCAGCAGTTCGATGTGTATTCAATGCTAAAAAGATACAGTAAATCAAAATAGCATTTATACATTTCAGCACAATATTTAACATAAGTAAGACACTCCCATTTGGAATTTCATGGAAAGTGGTCCCTTGGTATCTATACAAAGGAAACCCAAGTTGGTTCAACAAATAAATGCTGGTATAAGGTCTCTTTTTCCAACGCGTTTCGTTGACAGGCTTCTTCAGGGGATATATTGAGAGAGTTACAGTACTGTACAGTAAAGCAATAGAATACACATATCATATATATGAGTACCATATTGGTCAAGGACATTGACAGAATAAGCATAGTGGTGATGTGGTTGAGAAAGTCAAGGTAAATCATAAAAAGCAGATAAAGAGAGTGAATAAGTGTTTGTGTGAATTTTATGTTCAGGTTATTATGAATTTCCTTGTTAATAATCTCTTATACCTGACCATGATCACTTACTTCCAAGGATATCTTGGATACTAGATTACCTACCTTGGGGAATCCCTCTACCCTAAGTTTTCTCAATTTCAGTATTATTATATTATACATTTATATTACCCATTTTATATCCATAAAAACCTCAACATATAATTAGGCATATATTGTTCAGATTCTAAAGTTTTAGTTGCAGTGTTTTATATACATATATATATATATATAAGGTCTGTATGTCAACTTGGTAAAATAAGTGCAGACAGTGACTTTACAGATAGGAAAGATTGTGAAATGAAAATTGCAAAAGTATACATTTTATTTTTTAGGCCCCATAGGTGGAAAAAGCATTATATTAGACTTAATACCTGCATGCAAACCCCTGTGGTGTACTTGTTTCTATAAAAGTTCTTTATCCTTATAGAAAATAATCAGTGAAACAGCTGCAATTCAAACCAATAACAAAGAAATGTACTTACTAATGTAAAAAGGCGAACTGGCCACAAGAACTCTTGTTAAGGATATATCTTTTTTTTTTTTTTTCTTTGTTTACCAATCTAAATTTCGCTAAATACAGCTGAGATTTTGCCATATGTACCCACATGCACAGCATACTTGCACATCATGGCACACTCTGTTCTCAATGTGGTCTATTCTAGCAGTTACAGGTTGATTTACATTTGATAATGGCGCCTATTTATCAAACCTAATATTTCTTATCTGCCATCTTTCGAATGACTTTCCCCTGCACAATGCTCTGAGGCTGAGGGAACTGTTAATCTACATCCTACTAGCCAGCTAACTGTCAGACAGCTGAAGTCCCCACCAAGGACCAGCAGCAGTTGACACTGCAGCCAGAAAAAAGGCAGTTTGTCACTGTTTAACACTGTAATTTTCAGATAAAATTATTGAAGTGAAAAGAAATAGTACAGATACATCAAGATGTATGTCAAAGAGTTTTCTTTGGATTTGGATGAAGTATGAAAGAGTTATATCCTTTGTCAGGGCTCCTTAACAGAGGTTTTACATTCATTTTCTATTCTGGTTACAAAAGTTTTATCAGACTGAAAGAAAAGGAAAAATCTGAAAAAGAGATGATGACCAAAATACAGATTTTACAGTAGTTCTAGCTTTTCACTGTTTTGCTAATAAAAAAGTGTTCTTATTTCTGTCTGGGTTGCTGTTGGAGATTTTCCCTAACTTGTCTAGTAAATCATTGCAACACAAGAAATGAAGGGAATCTCTGTAATTGAACCCCAGATAGCAGTAAAAACTCAAATGACTCAAATGTCATTCCAAACACAAACTGGCTGGATAAACATGTCATATATATTTATCAAATAATATATTCATAGTTTTAAAAAAAACAATGTGTTTCACAAAGTGTTTATAGAAATATTACGTAATCAAAATCATATTGGTTACTTCTAAAAACTCCATTTTCATGCCATTTCTTCTTTTTTTATATTGCTAAAAATGACTTTACCTAGAACTGAGAAAAAATGGATAATCACTGACCGTTGTCTACTTCTACAGAGATGCACAATGTTGCCAATGAGAGAAACCATGAAAACAACAGCACACTTCTTTTATAACCCTATGTCAAAAAGAATTGCGGTTACATCCCCTGAGGAATCTGTAGGACAGGCAGAGATTTTGAAAGAAAGGCATTGTCAATATACCAAGATGATCCACCGAATAAATACGACAAGCCAACAAGCCTCTTTGAGGAATGCATGTAAGTGAACTGCAAAGGCAAGTAACCCAGAGGAATCTGAGAGCCAGATGGGGAATTATGGCTGCTGCACAAATTAAATCAGTATATACAGATATACAGTCCTGTATGTCTTTTATCTCCACCTTCAAACAACATTTTAAACTTCCTCAAGATTTTACTACTGAATATCATATCTTATATTTTGGCACATTGTTTTAAAGAAAAAAGGTTAATGTAAACCTGCCATAAATCTTAAACTAAGCACATCATAAAAAGGCATCCATTTTTGCCATTATAAAAAATACAAGTCAAAATGATCAGTAGATACCGAGATATGGACTGCTAAACAGTTATATAAACCAAGATTTTCTGGAAAATATGAGCTTGACTTCACAACCTCCTAAGCCTCTATATTGGGTATCAAGACAACAAATCACAATTAAAGATGAATAAAAATAGCTTGGCCAAGCTTGTTTTATATAGAAGTCAATATTTGCATATATATTTAGTTGTGTATATCTCTAAATTACTGAATGCAACTTTTGTGCCTTTTTATTTTTTTTTTTTTTTTTTTTTTTTTTAGTTGTAGTGATTTTCCTTCCTTCTGCTAATGGCAGAGTAGCATAGGGAAGTATAGTGTAATAGGAACCGCAGATTTAAAGGCTATGTCCACACATTCATCTGTGAGATACGATCTTAAAGTCTGTAATATAACGTCATTGTTAAATGCACCAGGATTGGACCTCACTGATCATTGTGCAAGGTGCTAAAACAGGTAAGCCATGGCTAAGTAAGGGGAGTAAAGGGTAGTAGAATCTTTCTTTAGTGTACAGGGGACCCAGTGGGGGGGGGGGGCATGGAGCCCAAGTGGGGGCACCAAACACCGTAGCTATGGCCCTGCTCATAGGCATCCACAAACTTCCTTCTAAGAGTGCATGTCTACAGCAAAGAGAAAATCAAACCCTAGATATCTAAGGTCTAAATTAGATCCACACTTTGTAATGCTTTTATCCAGTTATAATTGTGTATTTTTATAGTTTTACATGTTATGCTGTCGTATTGGAACCTGGGACCACAGTGATGCAAGGACAGTACAAGCCACTGAACCCCTGGGCCACTTTTAAATAAGTTATATGGTATAGAAAATCTAAATACAAACATTTAGGGAATTTTTTTAATTACCATCCCAAAGATTATGAGGCTATACAAATCTGATAATATATCAAACCAAGACAATTTTAAAAAATGTTTCAAAGATCCCTAAAATGTATCTGTAATACCCCATGTTTTATCTCTTTAAAACATGCTGCAAACACAGTTGATGATAAAAATGTATTGTGCCCCTATATTCCTAATTCACATGACTGAATTCCAAAGCATGTGTTGTTCATTATAAAAAACATAGCCCTCTCCTCTTCTCCTACCTCCTTTATCTTCATATCCATTAACTCCTTTTTGTGCACAAACAGAAAGCACACGAAGGTATCGGCGCATAAGAGTTATAGCAAAATCAACAAATATTTTGGCAAAAATATTAAAAAACATTTCAGGGTTATCTTTAGCAGTGCAAAAAATGTCTAATGCAGGGATGTATGAACCACATTTATATCAACAGATAAAACAAACATTAGGACAAAACATGTAATCAGAAGCATGAGAACATTGTTGTATTTCTTAAGTCTTTCCTTTTTTTCTCTGTACCTTATAAATAAAACTCATTTTTTACTTGCTAACTTATTTGTATGTTCACAGTTTAAAGGCTTTTTTTGTATTATGACAATGGAAAATTATTTGTTCAATAAAATGAGCACATAAGCCAACATCAATGCTGTTCTAATATTACTTCCTAATAAAAGAACATAACAAACAAAATGCATGTAATATTTCAAGCTATTTTATGTCTTTATGTTATTTGAATTCACAAGCTTAGGCTTGATGGTAAAGCAAAAACTATCGTCTACGTATTTGGCTGTGCATTATATATATACATTACTTCTATTCTATTTATGATATTTGTTTAGCTGAATAGAATTGAGCGGAAAGAGGAAATTATTTTTACGGCACAAAGAAATCACTCGACATTTACAAAATGAGGAGATTTAGAAGGCCTAGCCTCATTGTTCGTGTGATTTTACCTCACCTTTAGGTTAATGCTCTTGTCAATTGAAGTTTATGTTTTCTTAATGCCATCTTGTCTAAATCACTGCTTTCCTTTCATTTTTCCCTTTAAGTGACAATGCACGAGGCAAATAGAAACCACTTTAGACTTGAGAAAGCCCTCTAGTCAAAACTGTATCAGCAGATGTCAACCGGCAGACATGTGCTAGAAGGTGGTTTAAAGCAGCAGTCAGCAGATTAGGTTTTCTTCTAAATATGTTAAAAAGCTTTTGTGGCATTAGACCTCCTTAGACAGTTTAAATCTCAGAAGCTTGATTGAAAGAATGACAGCTTCTCACCGCAGGAACAGTGTGCTTTTCAGCTCTGTTTATAGAGCGACCTAGCAATTTAAAATACAAGTTGGACCAAGAGTTTGGAAAGCACACTATTACAGACTAGTCATTTAAAACAATATACGTGCACCTATAATTGCATTACCCCTTTACTAACGTGAATAGCTGAGGTAAAATTCTTGGGGATTGGATAAACAAGCTAGAGCCTATCAAATAAATCCAAACCAAAAGCCACTCAAAACAAAAGAAGAGAGGAATTTTTTTTGTCTGCTTCAAATTACCGGTAGTATCACGGTAATTAGAGACATATATATATATATATATATATATATATATATATTACTCAGAGAAAAAAAACATTTTGAAAGAAAAAATGTCCTTTCTTTCACCTCTTAAGTTAAAACCACATCAATCTAGAAGATTATTTAGTGTAACTGAAAAACTGTTGTGGTCTAAGTGTTGGCTGCATTGAACATGAATATATTTCCTTACTCAAGAAAACAATTTGGTCCCTGGTGGGATCCATGAAAGGAATATAACATTGAAAAAGTGAATTAATTAAATGATGGGTTTAGGTATGAGGTTGTGTGATCTCTAAACAAATATGTCAAGTCCTTGGTCTCGAGGCTTGACTTCCAACGTTATACAGCTGTGCAATGATAGATGGGTCTTACATTATTCATAATACAGATAATTGATATCCATGGTGAACGAGAAGGGAAATTAATAAAATAATATGCTGTTATCAATCTGTGCTCTAGGAGATGAGCAGCTCAAAAGGTTAACAATGTGATGATGGAACTGTATTCCACTTAATGCCCTCTTAAAAATCACCAGGCTGCACTTCAACTTAAAGGGGCACTGACACTTACTTAACCTTTTAATAAACAGTAATAGATCTGTAAATCTAGATGAAGAAGTGCCCTAGTACTCTGATATTATTTGGCAATTATTTTATCAAGGTAACAGTAAGAAACAGAAATATTTAAAAAATAACAATGGAAACTGCAAAGTATATGCACTCTCCAAACCTAATTAGTTTGTAAAAATATAGAGAGATTTATTCATGTTGGTCAAATAGAATGGAAAAAAAATATATTAGATTATTATTTGGCAAGATTGTTGCAGAAAGATTGCCTCTAAGGTATACATATTGATAGGGATGGGCAAATACCCTAGATATCTAAGATATCTGCCTAGGTTTCGTTAACAAGGGGTTTGTTGATTTCTGTTTCCTGCAAAACTTAGACAGCAAATCTCACTGATGTCAAAGACTGGCATTTAGGCTGGGCAAACTGCATTTTTTTTTTAATTGAAGATCTGCAGTGTGCAAGCACGTCTTCAGGTGTCAACTAAAACGCCAATTCTAAACTCAGTACAACAAAAAAGTGAAGTGCACAAGTGTACCACACAAAAATTTGCACCAGGCACCTTGCATGGTCCCGTCCCTAAAGGGACTAGGGCCTTTTTACCAGAACCACCCTGGGCGCAAGACTCCTGACAGGGGACAAGCTTCTCAAATCTTAAGCCCACCCGACCCATGCCTTAGCCTAGGTCAAGTGGCTCCAATACCTTGCACTGCATTAGCCAGAGCTCTAACTCCAGCAAAAGTGAAAGACACAAGAGCGCCAGATTCTGCCTACTTTCCTCTCTGTCCACTCTAGAGGCTGCAGAACAGGGACTAATGAGAGAATAGATTGTGATTTTACATATGGTGCAGTCATGTCTGTGTGTGTTTATGTATGTAATGCTGTGCTTGTGTATGTATGTTTGTGTGTATTGTACAGCTTTTGTTAATGTACAGTAAGTGCTGTTTGTATGATTATGTATTGATCTGTGATGTGAGGAGAACATTTTTTGCATCTCATACAACAGTGTGGGTGGGGATTGAGCTACAGGAAAATAAACAGGTCCACAGGGTAAGCAACAATTATAAAGAAGAAAAAGCAGATAGAGGGTGAAAAATATCTGGATAAAAATGAAAAAGGAAAAGAGCGACATCTGGTATGCAACTACTTCATTAGAAGCAACTGAATTTAAAAATTGTCATCTTTTTGATCCATAATTTTTCCCAGAATCCTCTATTCCTACTAAGTTTTGTTTAGTCTGCATTTGTTTTCCCACAGTAGTTACTTCCTTAGTGGATCACTTTTAATGTTTGATTTTAATAACACAGGCTTATACTAAAACTCATTCCATTCACAATATCACTTAATGTCTTATTGCAATCCAACAAAGAAACATTTTATTCAAAGTCAAAGCAATGGCCACAGGGCTTCAGAAAATCCAGACATTATAAAAAGAGATCTTAAATGAAAAGAAACTGAAAAAAACATCTAGACATGTAAAAAAATGATAGGTCCATTATAGGAAAAGAAAGGAAGATGTGGGAGAAAAAGTGCTAGTAAGCTTCAAATCACAAAAGCCAAAAATTAAAGAGAATTATTATTTACTGTTCAAAATCCTTTACAGTTTATCACAGCCTTTCTTGACCTTTTTTTTACCATGGAGGATTAAAAATAATGTTCAGGTCTTAGGTAACCTTTGCTTTATATAATATAACAACATTAGCTCCAGATCCAAATCACAATATCTAAAGTACCAATAATGTTATGCAAAGATAACAGGTATTACAACACTACTATTACAAAGGTGGCAGGAAATACCCATACATGGGGCTCTATTTATCTATTTATAAAACAGGGAATCAGACATTCCCTCAAAGCAAAACCATAGTTATATAAAATGTAAGTACACATTTACCATCTATGCATTGTCCAGTATCCTCAGTAAAATATGTGTCTGCAGTATAAATTATTATAATAAAAAAAATAATTATTTTCTTTTAAAGCTTGTTGTAACTCCCCTGGCTGCATTTCATGAGCCAAACTTTACTGCAGCTTCCTTTATTTGTGATCAGAAAAGCATCATCTTTCAACAAATGAAACTGGTATTATTGGACCTATTGTCATACAGTGCAAGGTTACTTGGTCACCTCCATTCCACAGATGAATGGAAGTGAATGTGAAGAGAGTCACATCCTGAAACAACTGTGCTTTGATGTATAGTGATACATGTGTCCAGAGCAAAGTTCAATAACAATGTTTCCTCCAGGGTGCAGGAATATATAAAGCCTGTGAAAATGTTGTGTCCATTTGAAATCTAACATCTCTGCTGCTTTGAAAAGATAAGCAGTGAATTGTATCTATTAACAATAATACATCAAAGCTCAATATTGGATTCGGATTCACCATTTCAATATATTTAAAAATCACAAAATGGTGGACCTTTTTTACCATCAAATAAAAAAATGACATATACTGTAGTAAAAGATAAGAAGGACCATCTACTAAGATGCTATGTTAGGATGACCAAGGTTTCAGTGTGGACAACTGGAAAAATAAACTGACACCTCCCTTACTGCTGGATTCTAGAAAAAACCCAAAAAAAGTAACCATATGTCTCAGCGGCTGCTCCAGAACTGATGAAGAAGAGAAATGAAAAATCATGGAGTCGGGTGAGCAATCCTCTACATAGGAAGATTCTAGTGAAAACAAGCACATTATACAGAATAAGCATGTGTTTTGAAGCTTCAATTTTTCGTTTTCTAAACAAGACTGAAGTTTCTTTCTAACTTTCCACAGAATCTTAGGCTGACCCTAACACTTCTTCCATTCCTAAATACCAAAAATAGGTCTAAACTCAATCACTAATATACAATACATATTATTAAATAGTTTGATATTCAAAATAAACAGATGTCATTAAAATAAATCATGAACCTGCTATGATGTTTCTGGTTAGAGCCCTTATTTTAACATACACCTACCTGCTTCTTTGTGCCCTCAAGCAATGGCAAGGATGATGTCACAGCTGCTTTCCCTGCAGCCCCTATCTCCACCGGCCACTATTCCGGGTTCACTGGGATCCTCTTCGGCCATTGGATGGCAACATATGATTTCACAATGACTCACTGATGCAGAATAACTATGCCACACAGTTATCTGGATGCTTGTTTCAGGTGTGTGATAGACACTACTAAAACCAAAGGATCTGTATTACATGCAGGCAACTACGATTAGGTGTGCCATGATGATTTACATACGCACTTTAGAGGATGATTATAACCTTTATGTCCTTGGTTACAGGCTTCACCCATTGCCTGAATTCTGAGACAAAATGCTTAAAGTGAAGCTTAAAGTGAAACTTAAAGTTCAAAAAAAGGTCTTTGTAAACCCTATTGCATACTTCCTATGGGCTACTGTAGTAATAGTGGGTGCTTTGATTGAAAACATAGACAAAAATATAATGGGTTGCTTCATTACTTCTAAACTGTAGTGAATTCTTGTTGCAAGCTGCATCAGTGCAGTGAACCTCAAATATATTTTTATTCTTTTGGAAAATTCTTCTAGAGCAGTCAAGACAGTGGATGTCAACTAACATCTCTGGGGTGCAAGATGCAAACATTTTCTAATATAATAATTTTTAAAACTTTTATTCAATCAGCAGGACATTTGGTTCAGCACTGAATAGAAATTATTTTAATAAATTATTTTTTTATGATGTGTTGTGTTATGTGCGTCTTTACCACAAAAGGTGAGTTACACTTTAATATTGAAAATCCCAAAAGACATTAGACTTAAACTAGACCAGACATTGCAACACTCTTGTCTTCCCTTTTTTGTAGAATTCCTTTTTCAGCTCTGTTAACAATGACAGTGCTAAAGGGCATGAGGCTAATTCAATATAAAAATAATGCAGTGCTCAACCCAGAAATGTTTTGTAGCCCGGTGGGAAGAAATTGTAGGCGGGGGCAACCTCTGTTTTTTTTTACCCAACTCATGAGTTGTTAAAAGTGCCAGGTGGTATCCCCGGCTAAAAGGGGCTGAGGAGAACACTGTAATGATTACAGGTAAATACACATAAAGCACATTATGCATCTGTATGTATGTATATACAGTTAATGTATATATAGATGCAATGGAAGATTTTACATTTACCTAAAGATCTTGGTATTTGAATGGGACTGATATTATGGAGCAGATTGACGGTTCAGTTTTTCCAAAAATGCTTTTACTTCCCAAAGATTATTATCTTCCAATATAAATCATGACCACATCACCATGATAGATGCATGATAGATACATACAATTGCCAGAAACAATTCGAAGGATAATGTCCCAGGACTCGCAGAATGATGTACAACATAAGCAGGACTGCCGACAAGATATATACTTTCCCTAAATAAATAATAGCAATTTTCAGTGAAAAATATATTTGCAGTGTTGGATGGACAGCTGCTGTAAGCGGCATGTCAGCAATGAGCAGGGGAAAAAATAGCAAGCAATGCTGAAATTTCCCTGCAGGACACAAATACTAAACAAGCTGTATAATACAAGACAACCTACAAATCACTGCTATCGGTATTAATAATATATTGTCTGCAAGCAGCACAATTAATAGCAGCAAACTCAACCAAGAGAACCTCCTGGTATCAGCACAGCTGTAAAATTAAAAGAATCTGTTAGTAAACAAAAGAAGCTGGTTGCATAAAGATGATTTACTTTCTAATTAAATGTCACACTGCATATTTAGGTGCCCAAAGACAGATGAAATCATCATTTTATTCAATGGACTAAAAGTGGAACTAAAAATTGTGATCAGGCAGGGCTTTTATGCAGAAAGGGTCAGCGAACATCCCTTCTGCAATAGGCATTCTTTCCTGCCTGATGGCTCCTTTCAACTGTGAAATTTGCTGAGCTGCGCATGTACAGCTTAACACTGGTTTTCAAGATACCCAGCACATCCCAGCTTTCTTTGGAGTTGCTGGGACTCATCAATGTTACTTACATCCCAGGCCAGCCAGTCAAGATGATTGAATATTAGAACGAGGAAAAAAAACAAAGAAGATGGCGGAGCTTACAAGGGAATGAGGACAAGTGAGAATTAACCGGGTTTAGTTCCACTCATTTTTGCCATGGGCTACATTTTATGGGACGTGTTTTTTTCTTTAGAAGTTTTCTTATAGGAGTATAGGTGACACCTGGACCTGGTTTAAAGATTTTTGTCACTTCTTCCATTGACTAGTTTCAGTGACCTCTAGTACTGTATCCCCCACCAAACCCATATTCAAATATTTTTTTAAATTTGTAATGCAAAGAAAGGGAACACATCCCAAAAGCTTAGTAAGCTAAAAGTTTGATTTTTTTTTTGTCTGATTCACAAAATTATTGTGGCCACAGGCTGGAATGAAAAGGCCATTTTAAATAACATTAAAACAAATTGTCATTTATAGTAGGTATGCTGACAATATGCTGCAATTTTTGTTCAAATGTACCAAAACTTTGAAGCAGAAGCCCTTTTGTAGGCTCAAAATGAGAGACTGATTGCAAAGGAAAGTAAGGCAAACCTCAAATTTTTTTTCAAATATAATAATAGCAAAAAGTTCAGATCTGAGCATGTAGGCCACTTCAATGATGTCGCTAGGTTGGTAACGGGAGAAAGACATGGCAGATTTAATAAACTTTTTTTAGCTCTGTGTACATGAAAGAAAATGGCAGAGCTCAATACAAATCCATAATAGCAATGTCACTGTCTTAAATGAGTCACAATGGCTCAGAATTGATATGATTGAGAAACAGCTGGGAAAAATTACCAGGACCTGATGGATTGATTGCATCCACGTGTCCTCAAAGAGCTGAGCTCAGTTATTTTAAAGCCAATATTTCTAATTTTTAGAGACTCTTTAGTCACTGGCAAGGTACTAATGGATTGGCGTCAGGCCAATATCTTCAATATCTCCTATCTTCAAAAAGGGAGCAAAGTCATTACCAGGTAACTACAGACCTATTAGTTTAACATTCATAGTTGGAAAGGTCTTAGAGAGTTTGATAAAGAGCCACATAGAGGAGTTTCTGCTAGAAAATAATATTATAAGTGATAGTCAGCATGGCTTCAAGAAAGACAGAAGTTGTCAAACAAATGTACTCTCTTTTTATGAGGAAGTAAGTAAACAGGTAAACAGTGGAATAGCAGTTGATATAGTGTACTTGGACTTTGCTACCGGTATAGCATTTGACACTGTACCCAACAGACGGTTAATAGGGTTAAGTTAAGTTAGGGTCGATAGGTTTAGAAAAGTCAATCTGTAAATGGATAGAGAACTGGCTTAAAGATCGCATACAGAGAGTTGTAATTATTGATTCATTCTCTGAATGGTCTAAGGTTAGTAGTGGAGTACCCCAGGGTTCAGTGTTGGGACCTTTTCTGTTTAACATCTTCATAAATGATATAGAGTTCGGGATTAAAAGTACCATATCTGTGTTTGCAGATGACATCAAACTATGTAATGGAATTAAGTCCATACAGGATGTCTATATTCCACAAGCAGGCCTGGATGTACTGTTTGATTGGGCAGCCAAGTGGCAAATGACATTTATTAAAGATAAATGTAAAATTATGCACTTGGGAGCTAACAACATGCATGATTTATAGTGTCTAGGGGGAATACATTTGGGGGAGTTAGAAATGGAAAAGGATCTGGGGGTTCTGGTAGATCATAGACTTAATAACAGCATACAATTCCAAGCTGCAATATCTAAAGCTAGTAAAGTACTTTTGTATTAAAAGAGGAATAGACTGGAGAGATGGAGACATAATCCTGCCGCTGTACAAAGCATTGGTCAGACCACATCTGGAATATGAAGTCCAGTTTTGGTCACCAGTTCACAAAAAGGACATTGTGGAATTGGAGAGAGTGCAGGGAAGGGCAACTAAATTAGAAGGAATGGAAGAGCTCAGCTATGAGAGATTAGCTGAACCGAATCTATTCTCCCTTGAGAAGAGACGTATAAAAGGGGATATGATCACCCTGTATAAACATATAAACGAGAACTCTTTTCCCCATTATTCACTTTGAGATCATTACAAAGAACAAAAGGGCATTCTTTGCATCTGGAGGAAAAGAAGTTGAAGCTCTGGATAAGGAAGGGATTCTTCACTGTAAGGTCTGTGAAAATGTGGAATCGGCTCCCTCAGGAAGTAGTTTCAGCAACTACTATAGATTGCTTGAAGAAAAAGCTGGATGTTTTTCTAGAAGAACAGAATATAACTGTGTATTAAGGCTTTAAAGTAAAAATAACAGTGACTGTTGATCCAGGGAACACCTGATTGCCTCATGGAATCAGGAAGGAATTTGTTTCCCCTGTTGAAGCAATTGTACCAGGGTTTTTTTGCCTTCCTCTGGACCAGCTTTGTCTTATAGGGTTTTATATCTGGGATATGTTTATTTCTCTAGTGGTTGAACTTGATGGACTTATGTCTTTTTTCAACCTAACTTACTATGTAACTATGCTTTGCATAATTCTTGGTAGATCTCATGAAGGCTGTTTGTAAGGGGTATGGCCGGTTTTGGCATTTCAGGTGCCATTGATGGCTAACTTTACTTCAGTTAACTGGCTCTACGTCAGCCAGTCAGTGCCTCTTTATATTCAGCCATGTGCATGCCATCCTATTCTTTTTGCTAAGTGGTTCCAGGTACAAAGATTCATTTGACTTTAACCACTTGTCCTTAGTGAGAGGTTTGCAGGTCCTTAATTCCAAAAAGTCTGAAGTGTATCTTGTTAGGGTGTGCCAACTTTGGTCAAATCATTTATGACAGAACTGATATTGCATACTTGAAACTTGCAAAAGACTACAGCAGGTCAAACAATAGTTTTTTACTTATGTAATATTAAGAGCTGGGGGATAGTCATTTCCTTTTTTCCAGTGTATCACCAGGTGCTTCCAATGTGACCTCAATTGATGTAATCATTTCTTTAGTGAATGCCCTGCGCACCAATTTATCTGTCAAGGCCTATGACAGAATAGGAGTTTGCTTTAAAGAGTTCACAGCACTCATGACCAGATGTGAACTTTTAAACTAGACATACACTGATAGATCTTTGTGTGGTACTTTGAGGGACCCGATATTCAGCAATTACTTTTACATGGTTCTAGAGTTTTGACCTCTTATTCAATTTACTGTCAACAGCCACTCCACGAAGCTTTGTTTTGGATGATTCAGCTAAATGGGACCGATGCATATACGTTTACGAGCAACTGTTGTCACTCAGTAAAAAGAGGTTTAGTCAATCATACCATTTCTTTGTAGTTCTTCATTACTGGCAAATCTTACTATAAAAATCCATGGATCACAAATGTTAAGTTTATAAAATCAGTTCCCTTGGTAATACCTTTAACCAGTACAGTAACCAGTAAAAAAAATACAGAGGAGGAAAACAATATTGTGTTTCTAACTAAATTTGTGTGAGTGTTGTGAAAAAGATGGGGATCAAAGTGGAGCAAAATAAAGATCTTTTTCAATACACTTTAATGGGAACACTTGTCTGATTAGGATTTTTTTGTGTAACACTCAAATTATACAAGTTTGAAAATTAGCCCTGTTATGGTACAC
Source organism: Pyxicephalus adspersus (assembly GCF_032062135.1). NCBI lineage: Eukaryota > Metazoa > Chordata > Amphibia > Anura > Pyxicephalidae > Pyxicephalus > Pyxicephalus adspersus. The sequence continues at coordinate 128,778,011 of NC_092861.1, forward strand.
TTAACTTCAAAGTTATTGCTTCTTTGAGGTATTGTGGGCCTTCCATGGACATACTGGGCTTGATTAATTAACAGTCTCCAAGGCTGGAGAAGTTACACTTTCATCAGTGAACCTGGGTGATCCAGCAAACTTGCAATGGATTTGGTTCAGGATTCAAAACAACAGGTTTGCTGAATCACCCAGCTTCACTGATGAAAGTGTATCCTCCCCAGCCTTGGAGAGCTTTATTAAATCAGGCCCATTACCTTTAGGTTTGTTGTTATGGTTATAGTTATTAGTAGAGTCACTCATGTGTCCACTTCTGGAAGTGAGTGGCCCCACAAATGTTGGAAATTGACTGCTTTTTCCCTATCCAGAAGTGGTCAACCATCAAAGATAACTCTAACTGCAAGGCGTTAGGGAGGGACCCAAAAATGCTCCATTTCTGATATATGTTGTATTATGGACAATTAATTATTAAGAAAGACAGTGATAAGAGAAGAACAGCTTTTTGGCAACTAAAATGAGGGCTTGTCATTATTGATGGGGCAATTATTTCAGAGCTATATTAGAAAATTCTAAAGGAAAGTATCAAGACATCTGTCCCTGAAGTAAATGCCAAGAGACAGAGGGTCCAGCAGCAAGACAATGGTCCTAAACACACAAGTCATTCCACCAAGCAATAGTTAAACAAGAATAAAGTGAATGTTCTGGAATGGCCAAATCAAAGTCCTGACCTAATCCAATTTAAATGTTGTGGAATGGTTCATATGAGAAAACCCACCAACATCCAGGAGCTGAAGCTGTAGAAGGAAAGGGCTGTCTATCTGCAAGATTGGTCAACAGTTACCACAAATGTTTAGTTGCAGTTTTTGCTGGACAAGAGGGTCACAGCAAATACCGAGAGAAGGATTCACTTTCTTTTGCAATATGAAGATATGTTATTGTATTTTTAATAATTACATGACCAAACATAATACATTTTGTTTCACATGCTTAAGTAGGATTTCTTCCTCCACTTTTAGAATGTTTGATAATCAGATGATGTTTTAGGTCACATTCATATAAAAATATAGAAAGTATTAAAGTGTTCACAAAATTTCACATACCACTTTATATGGTGAAGTCTAGAGGAGAACATGAAGCCTCCTGATTATGTACTGAGTATGTCCGGTATTATACCTATCATTAGAATAAATACAGATCAAGCTGACGGCAGGCCTTCCCCCTTCCATACAATAAAAATGCAACCCTGCTGGAAATTATTGTGCAATCAGCACGGGCACAGTTGCATAAATAAATACATTATGCAGATTTACTGTTTTTTTTTTTATTCTCTGTTTAGTACTTAAATATGCAAGCATTGCTAACAAGTAAATTTAATGGAAACCGGCAGAATCTTACAGTGTTTTATTTCTGTGAACTGTAATAGCTCTCCTGAAGTACCTTTGGTAAGTAAAGATTTTTGTAGTGTTATAAAAGTGCTGTCTCTATCTAGCCTCTCATTTGAAGCCATCAAACAAATGACCCCAGTTATGTGCCTTTGCTTTCCTTTAGCTGAGGAGTACAGTTAACTGTCCTGTCAATCATGAGGCTGTGTCACATAATCAAATGCACCGATTTCGGTCGTTCATTAGAGCAGGTCTGGTCAGGAAAAAACATTCAGCACAGAGGAATGAAATGATGTTTGGGAACTCAATACATCCTAGTAATTGTCTGAGCTAAAATCTAACCTCATCCTCAGTAAATAGACTACAGGTGTGAATCCCATGTCATCATATTTGCCTTGCGGCCATGTAACACTTTCTCAGATGCTTGGCCTTCATGAGTGCCATGGTTAATTCACCATACCAACTTTCAATATTTCATGTGCTTGTATGATCTCTGCAGCAAAAAGCAAGAAATAGCCAGTGGAGCCAAAGACTGGCAGTGTTTTACATTGTAATCAACCAATTTGAACTCACTACCTTTAATTTCTTGTCATTCCATGATAGGAGGTGGCACTGATTGTTCTTTGGTCAAAGGTGGAAGACGATAACAGTGGAAAATGTTTCAGAGGAGATGGCACAGGCAGCTGTGGTGGTTTGAAGCCCAAAGAAATATCTCTGTTTGCTTTTGGCCTTGTTAACACTATTGCACTGCATTGTGTTATTTTATGTGTTCCTTTATGACAGCCCAATGGTATAAATGTGCTGTGTGATGGATGTGGTGTAATATGAAAAACTGTAATTTTTAGCAGCATAGCACACTGCAATGCAAAATAATGCATTACTGACTGCTGCAGATACTAACGGTACATTCTGTTGATTAGTAGGATAGCATGGAAAATAATGGATAACCCCTCCTACCCGTGATAAGGGAAAATTGGAATCTAAAATGCTGGGCTGGAAAATCAATTAAAATTGAACAAAAATCTAATAAATTATCAAAAATGTTGATCCAAAATTGACGAAGAAGGGTTTTTTGATTGCTTAACATCCTACTGAGTTCTAGATGGTAAAAACTTTATTATACCAATCAAATATCAGTAGATGGTACATTGACTACTTATAGTTGATCTAAATGATTGTTTTAAAGATGGATTTGCCCCTTACTGTAATACAGCCACAAGGTGCAATTACAGCACATGCAACACATAGTCATGCACTTTTAATCACGGTTTTCCACTATGTCTTACAACTTATCCATATGTGAAAAATCATTTGGCAAGAATCGGTTAAAAGTACATTTAACTTTTAATTGATTTCAGATTGCATCATTTTATCTAACAAGAAATTGATCGAAAGTAAAAAATGCACCCTTGTGTACCAGTCCTTAAGATTTACTTATCAATTTATTTCCCGGCATATTTTCTAGGATCTAATAAATCACAGTCCTTGTGCACATTTTTGGAGCTGTATATAATTTAAAGGGGTAATTAATTCCTAAACGAACGCATAAGTTAAAAGGCGTATTTCCTGCAGCATCTCTTTTTAGAATAATTGTTACCCATCCATTTGTAAATTGCCAATATATTCCACAGTGGGATGAGTGCATACAATGCACGTTTCATTAATTGGCAACGACAAGTTACAGAACGCAGACATATTGCTTGTGACACTAACTAGCCACAATTTTCTCTTCTGGAAATCCGCAAGCTTTATTTTCCGCCCGAGTAACAGGTACCAGAGTATGTGACAGGAAGAAGACATAAGGAGTTCAAAGAAAACCACAGTCCCCGATCTCTCACTAGAGAATGACTGACTTATCTGTGATGCAAAGTTATGTACATTTAAATAAGCCAGATACATACACTACAACAAAGCAATCAAGGAAACAATATAAAAACTTCAAATATTCATTATGTCAAGATCCTTTGGAGATTCGTACAATTAACTTCTGCTTCATTTAACCCTGAACTATATAATTATATTTAAATATGAACAGTCAGCCATAGAACACACATACTATATAAAGGTTTATTGATTTAAACCAGCAATATCCTACTAACTGTATACATTTGGTGATCATGGATTTTGCATTAGCCATTTCTTCTAATATGAAGAACACATCATAAGCTTGACTAACTCCATGGCCATGTTAGTGGCAGATACAGCAAACATTAAAACAAACATATAAACATTTGATATTATTTTTAAGTGCAAGTAAATTCTAACAATTAATTTCACAGCAAAACCATTGCACTGCTCATTAGGGTTTTCACCATGACCAACCGCAGGTACACAGGCTCAGACGAGCAAGTATGGCTCTCTGGAATCTAAAGACAAACACAATTTGTATTACTACACTTGTATTATTATTCCTATTACCTTCTTTATAGCGATGACATATTATGCAGCACTTTACAAATTCCTTAGTCATTAAAATAGCTGTCCCTCAAAGGGGCTCACAATTTTTATGTCCTCACCAAAGCCATATGTCATGACCACAATCTAAAGCCAATATTTGAGAAGAAGCCAATTTACCTAACTGCATGTTTTTGAAAAGTGGGAGGAAACCCAAACACAGGGAGAACTTGCAGATAGTGTCCTGACTGAGATTCAAAGCTGTGACCTAGCACTTGCAAAAGCCAGAGTGCTATCCACTGAGCTAACTGTGTATCATTACATACGCTTTATGTAATATTTAGGTTGGTCTCAACAGATTATCATCATGATAGGATGTTGACTAAACCCAGAGATTCAGAAAAGTGGTTCAGAAAATGTGTGCATCAGGCAGGATACTTGTTTGTAAATTGGACAGACTAGAATACCTTTTGTGATCACTATTCTTCCTGCTCTGAAAAGCCAGAGCTGGTAGCATTCTCTCCCTTGTCTCCCTCCCCTCTGACACATGAAGGTAATTTCAACAGAGCCAAGCTTTCAAATCAATGGGGCTGATTGCAGGTCTTTAGTCTATGTCTGAATGCCATCTGATGTCCATGGGATCATTTTAGTATAAACAATGCAAACAGTCCTATCCAGCCTTAAAACAGACCTACTGTATCATCACAATTTGAACATAAGGTCCCCTCTCCTTCTTTCTGTGTCTGCACAGAAAGGTACAGTGGTGGAAGGGACATCACTGTCTCATCGGGTTCAATTTTTCAGCAACCATTGTAGCTTGTACGTTGTGGTTCATTGCGGACACTTGCAGGGCATCATATATACAATACCAGGTGAATGTTGTGGGATTAAGTTGTCAAGAATGGCTCTCCTATTCAAGTAAATGTCAACATCAAGCAGAGTGGTGAGACCTTCCATACTGTGTGCTCACCAACTGTTGTCACTGCTGCTATTGTGTCCTTTGTGCTATTTCTGACTGTGCTGTTTTGATCTATTATTGTCCACTTTCTTTAGTGTGTAGTTTGTAGGTTTCTTCAACTGTAGATTTCCCCTTTAACCATTTGTTTTTCTTTCATCATATTAAATATTACTATTTCATATGATCATTGTTTTGAACATACTATGGTATAGTACTGTAGAAAAACATCTATATGTCTATCAATTGGGGAGATTTCCCCTCACCTCTTATCCACAAAAAAAGTAATAGGACATCTCTTCAACTGACAAAGACTTAACCAAAAAAAAAACATTTTCAGTAAAATATAGAAAAAGGTTATACTAAATCCATAAGGTTGTTAATACTGTGTTATGATGCTCTTGGTTTCCTTGTCCTACTGTGTCAGGGACAGGAAGTGAGGTTAAATCTCCCCCACAATTTTGGCTGGGGTTAGCTTTAAATCAAAAAGCAAAACCTGAACCAGCAGCAGCAGATATACAGTAGGTTTACAACATGGGCTATTATGTAACTAAAAGCACTGAAGTTTTGATTGCACAGTAAAGAGACTTATAGCTTTAAAAACACACTCATCTGTAGAGTCACAATGTTAAAAAACCAACCCACAGTAAAGTAGCATAAAGGTTAAATACTCCAACACCACATCACATTTTATTGTCAGGAAAAAATTACCATCTAATTTCAATTTCTGTCATTTCAAAGATGTTTTTTTTAATGTTCCTTGCTACTTAACTTTATATCTTTCATGACAATTCCTAAGTAAATGATTAATGCTAATTGTGCAAACTAAGTATGCTCTAATGAATCAAGCACATTACAAATACCCTGGGAGTATGTGCATATTATTTTCTAATAGTAGAAAAGATGCCTCATTACCATTACAGTCAGCAGCAACATTCCCCCTAAAGACACAGACAAAAAAGTCAATGCTGTTATGCTGCATTTTAGATAATGTTCTTATTTTTCTGGGATGACTATTATCAATGATTCTAGGTCAATGGGACCCTAAACTAATCATTGTTAATGGAGCTTCCTAATGCATACTAAAAAAAATGATAGTGTATATACCAATAAGATTCTTTATTCAACACAGAATAAACAGCAACAGATTTGCTAATGGCTGTTGCTTCATAATAGATGCACAATTATTTAATATTTCATGGAACTCAGAGTAACTGTGAAACGTGCATACAGATAGAAGTTCACTCAACAGATGCAGTTTGTTGTGCTGGTTTATCAGAATACCTTTTGCTGAAAACATCAAGGTTGGGAAACTTTTCAGAACACTTATTTTTTCCCAAATATAACTCTATACTTGTGTTGAGAGTGAGAAGCCCACCGATCTCCCAAACTAGAGGTGTGCACAATGACAGAATCTCCACTGATCCCCAACAATCCCAATTCATTTTGGATCTATTCCCTAAGAGGGGATGAAATAATCTATATTATACAGGGCTGGTAGGAATAGATGGAAGTCCTTGTGCACACCTCTACCCCAAAACACTAATATGATGTAAAATGATGCTTGGAAAACTTTTAATCTTCCAGTTAAGGTAGTCATACACAACCTAAATCTTGTATCAGGATAAGAGTTTTGAATAATTACATCTCAGTCCAATATAACATAGTATATTGATTTTTAGGTGGACATATACAACAATTAAACAGGATCTATAAAGCGCCAACATATTATGCGGTGCTTTACATTAAGTAGGGGTTGGAAATGACAGTCAAATACAGACAGTAACACAGGAGGAGGAGAGGCCCCTGTAAGAAGAGCTTACAACAAGCACTACACATTTCCTCCAGTCTTGAAATTATTCAGTTGGGTGTTTCTAATAAATTTATATAAAAGAATCATAGTTGTAAAAAATACATTTTTGCTGGGGTGTGTAGTTTACCTACATGACTTTATTTAAAAGTGTCATTCTTCCTTATCTTTAAAAGCTAGGAGGTAAATTTTTATTTCGCCTAAAACATTTTAAAACCCAGGCATGAGGACCTGGAATGAGGAGAAGTTCTTTTTTAGCTATATTTCAGTTGTACATACTTAACAGCTTTGTGAAGCAAAAAAAAAAAAAATCTTGTGCCATTTGATGCTGGCACGTAAAGAATCTTTTCTTGGGCTCAGACATTTGTTACGCTGCTAGTAAATCCTTCTAGCAACAGTTGCGAATGGAGTTGACAAGCTCTGTTATTGTATGTGTGCTGGAAAGTGTCCCTGTATGTTTTAAATTCTGTTTGTAAAACTGAAATTTCTTGGACATGGCAGATGGTGTTTGTGATAAATCTGCCTCTAGCACAATAACAGAAACCAACAAGTTATCCATGGGGAGAGAAGAAAACCTGATTCTAAAGAAAACAATATTTATTTACTATTAAAGGTAAAGGAACATAATCAAAATTATTTTTTAGGTTAAGTTAAACATTAGCATGTATGTGTACATTCATATTTTGTTTACTGTTTTTTCTACATATGTATCTCTATTTCCTCAAGATAAATATAGAGAAGGGTTATGTTAAAAATGCAGCTGTTCTGAATGTAACAATCTGATGGAGAGACATTCCAAATATGTGTAATGAAGCCTAATAGTACCCTGACACCTAAATCTGAAGTTTAATCTGCTAGTATTTTGCCTTTCCTGGTTCCTGATTTCTCCCTTCATCAACATACTAATGATCATATTAAAAATAAAACTTTTTTTGTTTTATTAAATACCTGACTTTACAGTGTTTTCCATGGAAGTTTTTAAACTGGGTGGGAAGAAGCTGTGGGCGGTGGTCAAAAGATTGGGTGGGGCAAAACATGACAAATTTAGGATTCCCAGTTGTTGTTGCCATAGGAATCCAGTAACCCCTATAATCCTGACAGCTTTCTACTGCCCCCATATACTTTGTCCCAGCTTTCTAATACTCACCCTCCTAGTATGTCCTATTTTTCCATCATATTTGTATTATATCCCATCTGTCAAGTGCCCCAACTTTTTAATAACCACCCAAAAACAGCTGTGGTATGAGGGAGAACACCGCTTTAAATCCAGTGAAATCATTACAGTTTATGTGCTGCTCTGTGTAATGCCCAAAAATTGTGGCTGGTGGGAGGGGCTGGCTGACAGGGTGTTCTGTTTAGCTTCCTGAAAACTTACAGTTACTTACAGGAATCTGTAACACACATGTAATGATGAACTCGCATTACTATGTTTTCCTATCAGTATTCAACCTAGAATTTTTTTTGAGCCAGGTGGGAAGAAGCTGTAGGCAGGTTACAGCCCCTGTATTGTGACCCAACTCTTCAGTACCCACCCAAAAACAGCCGGGTGGTCACTGAAAAGTTCCAGGTGGTGCATCAGGCTTAAAGGGGCTCGGGAGAACACTGCCTATTTTCACATAGTGAAATGTTTAGCTTCAAATCAACGTTTTATATAGAGGGGTGGGTGAGGGTAGCAAATGACCTTACATTTACATGGTATGGTATGAAGTGAACCTGGTAATCAACAAGCTTTCACACAGAACATTACTGGGATATATATTATCTAGCCAGCTTTGTAATGCACTTTTAATACAAGTATGGTTCAGCAATTGATTTTCAAGATCCTCAAAGATTTGTGTCCTTATACAGCATGTTTCCAGTCTCTAAACACAACTATCGCATGTTCATAGTCTCTGGCTATTATTTCATCTAGTATGTCCCACAATCTGCTCAAGTATTATTGTGTTTGCTAGCTGTAGTTTAGGCCCAAGTACACCTTGTAAACTCATATCTACTGACATAGAAACAGTAGCTGTGTGCGGGCAGGGAGAGTTTGGCTTCTCTACAATACTTTTAGTTAGAGATGTGAATGATGGTTTGTTCTAAAGTGCATTTATACTTTAGCTTAGTATGGGTGCAGGTTCACTTTACCTACCTAGAAAAATAAATAAGGGCTTCAGTCCTCATCCAAAAAGACTTTGTGTACAAGAAATACAAATCTCCACTCCACCATCGAACATATATATAGAGTAGGCTTAATGCAATCTCCCTAGTTTAAAGTAACTAAAGATGCAGCAGTGTTTTTGCAAAAAGGAAAAGGCAAATATAAGTATCCATTATTAAAAAGTGGATATGCTGGGAACGTACCAAATTTCCTAAAAGCCAATCCTAAAGCCATTTTATTGGAAACATAAAAGATGAGGCACACATGTTAAATTAATTTTTTCAAGGTATGCAAAACAAGAAAAGGAAAGCTTATTCTAACAATTAGGGTACTTCAAAGCAGATTTTCATATAATTAAAGAAGCTATGCAGATTTAGGAAATAATAATTAACAACTTGAAAGGTATCAATGTGTGTTCTCCAGTCATACAAAATGCATATTATTGCCAAATCGAAGAGCACTAATTAATAGAGACACACAAGATCAGCACAAGGAATACTGATTTGCAATCATATATTAGGTGCACAGAACATAACATTATGGAGTGTGTCCGCTGACCAATACAAAACTGTCAAAGCAATCTAGTCAGGTTTATTCAGTATGGCAAAGTGCCTCTTAACGGACTAGACTCCAGTAAAATTAAAGCTGATTGCTTACCATGGGTTGTTGCACATCACATATTATCTGAGTCTCTTTGTCTTCAAATCCATAGCCTTTTACATTATACCAGTGACAGGTAAATTCATATGAAAACAAAGATCTTTAAAGTGGAATTAAACTTAATATTTAAAAAATTGGTAACAAACAGACTTTTGTCTCCTTGTTCACAATCTTTTATAGTATCTGTATGCGGAACTTTGTGTACATTCTTGGCATAAATTCCTATGCACATGCAATAAAGATGGCCAAAAATCCCAAAACCTGAAAGGACTTGTCAAACATGTCAGAGCTGCCAAGGAAGTGAAGGAAAAAGAAGTGGAGAATGTATTCATATAGCGGTTCATATCTAATTTAATTAAAGTGAGTAAGGGTTATAATCTCCCTAAGTTTTATTGATGTCTGTGTTTTCATTGAAGAGCTGATTTCTTCAAGATAACTAGTACAGGAAGAAAGCAGAATTTCACCAGTGAAGGCAACAAAATCACATTTTGCAGGAATGACATGCTTTGACATGCACAGCTCGGCGTACAATCACGGCATAGCTGGCTGCCAAGAATGACTGAACTCTCGTGCGCTTGCTCCTTTTTTTTTGCACTGGAAGCCTCTCACTCTACCAACAATATGCAATATTCCACCAGAAACAATAAATACAGTTATCCTTGGATCAGAAAAAATACTTTATTTGGACAATACTAAGGTGACACAAATTAAGGGTTTTCTTTCTCACCTTGAAGCCAAGAAAGGCTGTTTACAGGAAGATTTGATCCAACAAAGAATGAAGACTCTATATTGGTGTTAAAACTGGTCTGAGCAGAACTCCAAGAAAATCAAAAATATTCCTTTTAGTGGTAATTAGCGTGCTGCACAATAAAGTTTTCTTTTTTTTGGTGTTATTGAAGGAAAATCTATCAACACATTTCACCCAGATAAAGAGATTCACCCCAAGGCTACGTACACACACGTCAGAGGATTCTCATCCAATACGAGCTGTCGAGCTAGTCTCAGATGAGAATCTGACATGTGTACAGTGGTCCTCCAACGTCATTCATGGATCCGCCCTGGCAGATCCATGAAAGACGGAAGATAAATGACTGCAATGGAAGTGAAGGGAGGAGAGTGCAGCGCAGTGCCACTCGCTCATTTTCCCACCTTCGCTCTCCATAGAGCTGTATGTACAGTGCTCAGTCATTCATCTTTCGATCTTAAATGTAACGTGTGTACACAGCCTTATGCTTATAGACAGACATTCTTCTTGACAATGCAAAAATGGTCACATGCAGTTTGTTAAAGCTCTTGCCTTGTACTATTACCTTAAGTAGAACTTTAAATAAAATTCCTTAGGGAAAGTTACAGTAACTGCACATTACCATTCAGCTTCTATTCAGGCTGCTGCGTTAATGACACATTTTTTAATGTTATGAAACAGGACCGCTTCAAATTCCACAAGTGATATATTGCTTTCCGTAATGCTGTTTATTCTCACTCTTAGCAGGCCATTTTATCATAAATAATGTAATTACCATTTAATGATGTTCCTAATACTGTGTCAGTTATCCTTGAGAGCTTGCAGAATTGATATTTCTTCTAAGTGCAATCCATTTATTATATGTTTGTACTTTGGGAATAATAGAAAATAACATACTCTTTGGATATTTTCACTAGTATGTAAATATGGGAGGTTTGCGTGCATTAATTTAAATTATTCAATCTTTGTAAACACACCGCATCTCCCTAACCACCTGTACAAATGGAAACCCACTTATCTGTAGGGAAAAACATAGGGCAGTTAAATTCATTTATTGAAAGAAAGGAAAATAGTGACTTTCCATTAAAAGATTCATACATCCAAAAATTTATATTTCACATTTTGTTACCGAATAAAGCAAATTTGTGATGAAATGGAGGATAAAAAGGTGAAGCAGTTTGATCCTGTGCCTTTATGGTCCAGTCACTGACCATAACATATTTTTATACTATAGAGTTTGAAAACTGGGAACATATGAAAATTAAAGCAATTTGCAACCAATACCAAATAAACACATACAGGCATTTGATGTGCCTTGCGGAAACTAATTTCTGTGTATAAATGTGTCATAACCCACTAGTGGCAAGCACAGCCCTAAGGCACATGAGACACAAATATTTTTAAACACATGAAAAATCTACCTTAAATACAGGAAAAAAATTGTTTGTTAAAATCACTTTTACATGTAGCTATAATTGTAAGAAACATGTTTAACAGGAACTTTTATTCAATTATCACCAACAAAACAATGTTTCAGGATAAACCCAGATGAATGATTGGCATAGGAAGATAAGGGCTAAATGTCTAAAACAGAAATATCCTAAAGCACTTATAGCCTCAGTCCTATTAAACTGATCACTAAATCATTTTCAGATGGAGCCAGCTTTAGGTTTCTGCAAATTGTCACTGGCAGTGTACACCAAAGTGTAGGAGGAGGATGTTGTGTATCTCAACGTCAATTTGCTGAGCCATTCAGTCTCTTACAAATATTTTGGAAAACAAAAATGCATGATGAAAAAAAAAATCAAACAAAAACAGATGTAGCTACAGAAACGGAGACTGGTAATAGACCAATTTAAATTCCTGCCCTTTGCAATCAGAAAGAACAACATAAAGTGAAAAATACAACTTTCAATAATGACCTCTGACTGAACAAATAATATACATATCACAGGCTGTGTACAAACATGTAAGTATCAGGCATATAAAGAGACTCTGCCGTTATGTCCACTCACTGTGGTAGAGTGCAATAAAAATAGGATGTCATCTGCTATAAAGGTGTATGTACTTACTTATTAGCTACCTAAAGTGAACTCTGCAATTTTCCTTTTTTCCAAGGGGCCCTATCATTATACATTTTTACAAGCGACTGTGCACAAAACTTGACACTTTTAGGAGTATTGACTTCCAGGCTATCCTGCAGCTCTCCTAGGCCACCACCCACCCAATACAGGATACAGTAGTGGCATAAAGGAACTAGTGAGAGTTGCATGGGACCCAGTTCATTACTACCTGTAAGTGTCAGATTCCGTGTAGAATTCAGCAGATTTCTCTGGACTGGATTTGTAGACCTTATCTTCCCCAGCTTAAAGTCTGTGTCAAATTCAATATGAACATTAGTCATTAGACCCAAAGCAAATAAATCTAAACATTTGCAATGTTCGGTGATCAGATTATGCACCCAGGGCAATGACAGGCACTTAGTACATTGTGTCTGTCATCATCCACCAGGATAGGCTGAACTATACACTACACTTGTCCTTGACAGGTTTACCATACAGTCACAGGTTGGTAGACAGTGACAGGCTGTCAAATGGCTGCCAGGTGGACTGAACTGTACACTATATCTGACAGATATAGAGTACGGCAAGTAGTACACTATACCTTTACAGGAGACTAAAGGAAGGAAACAAAAAGCAACAACATGTAAAGGGTACAAAGTCATCGGTCATCTCCCAAGACATACTGTATATTGAGAGAGCAACTCATAGGCCAACTAATGAAGTAGCGTTAAATTGTGACAAAGACCAAGATTTTGACGGTGAAGCCACCAGTGGAATTTTAAACAAAAAGTTAAAAATAGACGGGAAGAGAAAGGACTTGAAACCTGTTAGACAGATAACAACTTTTTGTAACTAAGTAAATTAAATTGTTGATTGTTAACAAACATGGGAAAATACTACACTTGGAAGAATAGTTAAAAAAAACTAGATTGTAGGAGGAAAAAAGTGAAATATGTTAAAACAAAATCATTGACTCTAGTTTTGCCTAAGGCCATAAACTATACCTGTCAAATATATATTGTCAATAGCCACCATCTCCATGAAGTTGTACATGCTACCTGTCATTGGTTGAACTGTTTTTGAGGGTTAACTGTCTGAATGTCCTGTATGCCAAACTCTTTCAGATGGATCAGATAGTTGGTGTTGAGTGAGCTCTTAAATTTCACCATCCTTATACTCACCAAGCCCACATTTCTTTACCAGTTTTCTTTGTTCCACTATCTGAAATACCTGGTGCAATCTTATTAAATTATTATGTATAATAATTAACAGAAAGTGTCTAAAGAGGGATCCAGATGGCAGGTATTATTTAATTAAAAGCTGGAGATTTTGAAATACTGAAATGATTTATTAAATTAAGTTAATATGTTACAACGTATCTGAGATTTAAAAAAATGGATTTACCAATACAAATAATGAAGGTGTGGAAAACTGTGCATCTAAAACTACTCTCAACCACATGCAATGCAAATACAGATAGAGTAATGTACAGTACTGCGTAACATGTTGGCACTAAATAAATCTTGTTTAATAATAATAGAGGCCATTGCAGGAAGATATCATTAGACATTTACTGGCAATTAGCCACGGAAAGCAAACATTCCACAATAAAAAAGAAGTTGTAAAAAGGCAATATTGACATAATCATTTTATTATCATATTTAAAAAATCCTTAGTAAGCCAGACCTCAAAGCCATTATGCTCACTATGAACATAATGACTTCCTAAATGTGAGCCCTGACCTGTCTCCTCCCAACTCACATACACAAAAACCAATAATTAAACACAGTAAAGAATGCTTTACTTTGGAAAGTGAAACAACTGTTTATATATCAGAACACCCTACAATTTAGGGCTCCCAAAGCACTTGAGAAGGCTTTCCAGTCAATCAAGAACATGTCTTTGGTTAGGCTCCTGAGAATGTCTACTTCTGATCTTTACAACTTTTTATTTGAAAAAATGAGTGAATATGTTAAAAGAATGTTTAATGCAAGTTTTAAAATAAAATGTGTTATCAAAAGCTCCAGCTTGTTGGTTCTAATTAGCTAAATATTCTATGGGCTTATGTCAAAGTGTTAACAGAGGAGGCGTTAAAGTGATGCTTTCTACAATTTACATGAAAAAAAGGAAGAAACTGAGTGTCTGAAAATTCAGTTCAGATTTCAGCACATGCTATACATCACAACTAGTAACAGTCAAATTTTTTGAAAATGGCTGGATGTACCTGCACTGGTTTTAGGAAATAAAGTCTTGGCCCTCTCTAATATTACCAATACTTGCCAACCCATTCCTACTTGCTAGTAAAGAAGGATTTGGCTATATACACAAGGTTTTTGAGGCTGCTGAAAGTATAAACTTTATACCTACTGAGAATAGAAAAACTAGTTATTTTCTTGGAAAGAAACAGAAAATACTAGTATTGGGTGCTAAACGGATGCCTTTAGCACCCAATCTTATATAATTCTTTTATATGATGAGATTCTTTAAACAGTATGTGCAGCCATGCCATGGAAGTCATTAGATTAAGTCTGATGGTTCCTCTGCATGAATATATACTCTCAAAGAAATAACGGTTTACTTCACAACATCAGAAAACACTCTCCTAACTGCTCCAATATGCTAGTATGATAATATATAAAACCATACTGGTAAATAAATTAACAAAAGTTACATATGAACATCAAAAGTCAAAAACTTTGTATGATCACCCACACTCTAACCAGATCCAACTATCAATGCAGACTTGACTTGGCACCTCCTTTATCCTCAATGAAGTATAAAATCCTACTAAACACATTTAGATACTCATACAGGATTCCTACAGGGACTCAAGCTGCTCCAAAGGTATCCCAATTTCTCCATGCCCCTTATAATAATATCTCATTAGGGGTTTCTTTTATTTCCTGTACACACTCTAACTTTTATCATAATTAGAAAATGAGCAGTTATATTCAATGATACACAACAGATTGCATGAATCTGAGAAAGCAAATAAATTTTACAAACATAATTAAAAGCATGATGTACAGTAATTAGAATTATAGAAAAAACACATATCCTTATACAACAATGCAGCAAGAATATATCAGGATGATTTTTTTTTTTGTCAGGAAGAATAAATAAAGCAATGCATAATGCAATGATGATATGATGATAAAAAATGTATTTATGATTTTGGTATAAAATTCATCCACTGAAATATATGAAAAATTTCACCCAATTTTGGTTTAATGTTGCAAACATGGAGGAATAACAATTGCTAAAACTGTTCATTGCAAAAAATAACATTTCCCCTCCCTTCCTTGAAGCCCCAGCTTGGCACCCCAAACAAACAGGCTGGTATCCCTTTTTACAAGAGTAAGGGCCTACCCACACGTCTGACCTGCCATTGCATGAGTGGGCACCATGGGACATCTTCAAACATGTTAGGAACCTAGGAACATATTTAGTTAAAAATAGAAAACGAAACTATTTTTGTGTGTAATTTTCTCTTACCCACACACATAAGTGGACTGATAAAGGGTTTACTGACCAGTCCACTTGGAAGGAGGCAATCACTCTCCCTGAGAGCTCCCTGCACCCAATCCTTGGCTTCAGAGGACCAAGAGCCCAATGTCAGTTTGTACTGAGCAATGGCAATTTAGAGGGAACTGTTTTTTGGGGAACACATCTCAAAGCACCCTACAGTTCTATTGGAAATGTGGGCTGGTATCAGCATTGAACTAAAGGCTATCCCTTACTATGGGGATAACCTGCAATCATGTGGTGTTACCAGGTTTAATCAGGAACAAGGAAACATGCTGTTTTTAAATTATTCATTAATTTATTTATTCATTTTTACAGGTAAATACATTAAGGGCTTTATTATAGACTAGCTGATTACCCAGCTTTGCCAGGGTATTTATTTATTGCAATCTTATAATTTACTATTATTATAATATATTATAAGGTCTCATGGTTGAAATGTCTCCATGCATTTCCGAGTGATGGTGGATCATAGCAGGTTTGGTTGAAATGTCTCCATTCGTTTCCGAGTGATGACATACACACATACATACAACTAAAAATAGCTCTGACATACAGCACAGCAGTGTACAAACATGACACTCACATGGTGCACTCACATGAGTCTCAGTCATATATATAGCAAGTTTGGTTGAAATGTCTTTATGCGTTTTCAAGTAATGGTGGAACATACACAAATACATACATACATTCAATTATATATATATATATATATATATATATATATATATATATAATCTGAACCTACCGTCTGGTTCACAGAAGTCAGGAAGTGAGTGAAAATCTCAAACAATTCAACATTTGGCCTGGAGAAAAACACATCCAATTTGTCTTTCTTATGGTAGGCACAGATTTAGGTGTACCACATACGTTTTGCCAGGATACTTTATTGATTGGTGGACATAGTGAAATAAGGGTGCTGTCACAATGTGATCTATTGTCACAACTTTTGACATCTTCCAGTATCATCTTTCTTTGTAGCTCTTGGTACTTACTGTGAGTTATTTGACATCACAGAATGCAAAGGTAATTGGTGCTAAATGACTCCTCCTTGTTTGACTCTGCAATCCCAAGTGTAAATAGGAAGCAGGTAACTATATAATGCCCACCATGTGTCAACCTGGGTCCATATAGTTGATGTTAGAATGGTGAACTATCTTTGCTCAAGGCCACCTGCACAAACTTTGTTTTTGTTACTATCCCATTGGGCAGAAAACTTCTGTCTGCCAACCCAGTTACATCCCAAACCCTTTTTTCACTGCAACAGAGAGGAAGAGAAATATCTCTTACTAAGCCCTGCATAGCAGTAAAACACAGCAAGATTTGATAGCCTGCTAGCCTTATACTAAGTTATATGAATAAATGGTACATTTTCATTGGATACTAATAGTAACAGCTCATCGTTTTATTAGGTAAACCCAATACCATTTTAAAAAACATTAATAGATACAAAAACTGAAAAATATACGAGCCCACATTCTAGCTTACACAAATCCAGAAATATCTACCGCCATGTTCCCAGTTCATTGTTTTCACACATGTTACAAATTTCCATGAGTGTATTTAATATCTGACTCAGTAGGCTCTCTTTCTTTACCATTACCATTCTTACCACTGAATTTAATAATGCAATGCATTATCAGGGTGAAGAAGAAAACATGTCTAAAGAAATATCACCCTTTGATGTGGACATTGGATTTCTGTTTGATCGTAGTTTCTACAGAAGAATCCCATGGATCTTGCATAATTGAGCCTGCAGTCAGCAAAAACATGACAGTGTGGTTGAAGAGTTGGAAGTCATAAATGTGAAAAAGTTATCACAGAACAAAGGTCTTTATTAATATTCCCTGACCCAAATGACCTGCAAGCTATGTTTGTAAAGCCTGGCAGATAAAAAAGACTTACATGGAATAGTAATGACTTTTTGATGGTTCTTCTTCCATTGTATGACTAGATCTAGACGCTAAATACCTGAAAGGGGCTGTGTTGCCTAAAGTTATATTTCAGATACTGAGATTGAACCTTACTAAGTCAACACTATATACTAAACACCCCCTATATATTTTTGTAGCTCCAATGTGGAGTCTCATCACCCTATTTCAGTTATGTTAATGCACACATTGGTATTGTACTCCTGTTCTAACTCCAGGAATGAAAATATTTGCTACCTACTAGTAATTGATTTCTGGATCTACTCCAGGTTTGAGGGATCACCAAAGTTCTCCAATGAAAGTCAATTCTCTGCAACTCTGGAGAGCTTTAATAAATCAGGCCCTACAAGCCATTAACTATGGTGTCTCTGAGAAATTCTGCAGAGAAATAAAAACCAATAATCCAAGCTAAATTTTAGCCCATTGAAATTCTCACATTTTTGTTTTGGATCTATTTTATAATCAGTAATGTTCTAAAGGTTAATTACATTAAAGTAAAAAACATAAATCCAAATAGCCACAGACAGGCGCACATTAGGTTCCTAAATCTGAAAAAGTTCTAAAGTTCCAAAGGTAATAATTATAATTTACATTATTTAACTTTGGCTACTTAAAAAAAATGCTTTGTTCAGTTTTGGTTTTAGTTGGAAGTTTACCCAATACACACCACCTAATGTTTCACCAATACACAAACAACATTATGAGGCCATGCTGGACAAAGGCTTGTTTGTTCACTAATAATTCAGTAAAAATAGAAAAACAGCATATAATACATCCAACCTAACATTCATGTAAAATAATATATCCTTCTGTGTTTCATAGAAAAATACAGTGAAAGAACTTCTCAGCGGAGCTACTATATTTTTTGTTGTAACTACTAGGAAAGAAGAGGAGAGGACTAGCCCTGGGCCCACTATGGCTGAGGGGCAAACATGGCTATTGCAACACTTTATTTACCACTTTTTTGTTTATCTATACAGTGGGGTTATAGTTCTTGAAGAGGATTACACATATTGAAAAAGGTTACTTTTTATACAAATGTACTCAAAATTAAAAACTCAAGAGATAACTAGAACAGTCATAGGTTTTTAAATGAAATGCAACTACAGTTTAAAAATGACACTGGGGCCCATGCCTTCCACTTGCATTCTGCTTATGCCCAGACTCCTTCACAATGCTAGCAATCTTTCCTCCTGTGCTGTCCATTGGCATTATTTAGGATGTGCATGAACAATGGCAGTAGGCCAGGATTCAGCTGGTCTTAGATATATGAGGGCAGCTGGATATTAACAAACCAACTCAACACTAAAACATCTAATTTTATTAGATAGCCACATGATCACACTGCTCTGAAAAGCAACACAGTGACTTAAATGGTTAGCCTGGTGCCTTAATAGCTTTTCAGTCTGAGGATCCATTCACAACAGGAATACAGCACTAAAATAAAGTCTGCATTTTCTCCCTGTGCTTTTGTAGGGTTTAACTGGATGTGCTCTCACAGTCTAAAAATATAACGTTTTCTTAATCTGTGTCCACTTAAACAGGCAGAATTATGTTTGTGTGGTACAGAAAATGTAATAAAAGGGTTCATATGATCTCCCAAATGTTATTCTCAGCCAGGGTACTATCTGTGTTCAGGTTACATGTTTTATCTGTGTTTGCATGGGTTTCCTCTGGGAACTCTGGTTTCTTCTCAAGTCAAAACACTTGTGGGTTAATTGGGTTAAAAACTGACCTTAGTCTAGGTTAGGGAGATTAGCTTGAAAGCTGCTCTAGGGGACAATGAAAAACATGACTATCAATTCTGTAAACTGCTGTGTAATATATTTTATTAGATAAACATTTCTAAGGCTAGGTACACATGTGCAATAATTGTCGTTAGAAGACGAATGATTAACGACGGATCAACGATTATTCACAAATATTTTCAACGATCGTATTGTACACAATTCTGTACATGCTGAAACGATACGATCATTCAAATATATTCCACCAATAATGTACAAACACTAGATACAATCCTTTGAACGATGCAGGAAGTGACATGTACAGAAGAAAGTGTACCATAGAACAATCCACGATCACTGAACGACCGTATACACAATAGATAGCGAGCGATCATCGCCCAATCAGATCCGCTGGGATGGTTGTTCGTTTCCAGCGACATTCCTCGTTCATCTGCATCGTTGGCCAGTACGCACTTTTTATGTTAACGATTATCGGACGATCGGTCGTTAGTCGTTCGTTTCCAGCGATAATTATTGCACTGTGTACATAGCCTAACAGTAGACATTTTTGCTAGTCCTTGAAATCAAACCTGTTGAAATCACTGGTAAAACATAATGGGTATTAATATAAAAATTAGTGGGCCTTTCTAAATTACAAACCTAAGACATTACAGAGAGCCAGAAAAATGACAACAATAATAACAGTCATAGGGAAAAAAATGAATAAGATTACAAATCATCTGTAATTATAGGAAATTGCTATGTCTTGCAGTAATGTTAAATCTATTTTAGATAACTTGGATATGTTTTTTGTTTGCAATGATAAAATGCAAGCCAAAAACAGGTTCTGAATTATCTTATCCCCTGAGATCACTTCATTAACATTTTGCAGCAAGGAAACAAACCTATATGTATATTTCTATCTAAAATAAAGACAAAGGCATCAAATTAAGTCTTATACTCCTGAGTCTTGGTAATGACTCTGTAATTATCTTCATAATGACAAAGCGTCTTAACGAAGCACAGGGCTTAAAGAGATGGAAAAATTGTGATGTGCAATAATCACGTATGTAAACAAGGCAAATAATGGCCATTATTGGGAGGAAAAGACCCATTTGTAGTTGAGCAGAAAGCTAACTAAATCTGCATATTTTCAAGCTGTGTCATGTATCCATTCTACATAACACATTACCACGACTTTCTTGAGGGGTGTAGGCGGGATGTAACAATGAAATTCATAATGAGGGATATGTTCACAATGAAATAAGAATTGCATTGAGTCACTCTAACTCGACGCTGTTTGTTAAGATTCCCCATGGAGATCAGCAGAGTGGGGTATCAATAAGAAATGGAGAGAAGGTGACACATTCATAATGCATTTCTTCGTGTCTCATGGAATAGTGTGTATGCTTGGTAATAAAAAAAAGAGTCTAAATTACAGATTGGAAATTTCAGCTGAACAAAGGTTTCTTTCAGAACCTGCATTTGTGCTAATTTATTGAACTGTAGAGACAGTTTCTTGCAGATTTTAATAATTTGAGATTTGGAAATGATGCTGCTTTTATAAATTTTTCAACTCTATGCCCTTTGGAGGAATAACATTCAATGTTAAGTGTTACAGGACAGAACTAGAGTACAAATACAGGGGGTGTAAATGGTGACAGTGCTTCAGGGAAAATAGGATTAGGAGGGCTAACTGTAACCTAATTACTGTTTATTTACAATATAGAGTAATTATTTCATCTGCCACTGGGAGAATTGTAAGCAGCATCAGATTTCACGAGGCACAATAGGCTTGTACCTAGTGCAAGAGGTGGGAAAGATATATATTTTCCTTTGTCACTTATTGGCCACACACATTTTCCCATCATCACAAGATATTAAGTCATCATATATCCTTATACATTTTCCAGAGATTCTAAACTAATGGGACAAACCTTAAAACCATCAAATTGTTTCAGGTAAGATGGTGGTGTCCGTCAGTGGAAAATGAAGAGGTGAGGTGTCAGGGTTTAATACCACTTTAAGCCATTAAAGGATATCACTTGAACTAAAAACTTTCTGCCTTTACTTGCCCCAACACCTGGACAACAAAATTAATCATGAAACCTTAATACCTAAATGCCAAAATGCTACAGGTTGGACATCAGGGTTCCCAGGGTGAAGAACCAATAAAAAAAACTTCTCTTTTTAACAGTTGTTGTTGAAGATGAGTGTCTATGTGGGCACAAGGGTTATGTGCCAATGTTCTGACTATATGTGATGCAGTACAGTGCTTTTCTGTAGATGGCACATATGGCAATGCATATTCCAATAGTGTGAATAATGGCCCAACAAAAGGGATGAACAGGGCATGAAAGGTTTCTGTATGGTATACAAAGCCTCCTAATTTAAAGCTTGCACCGGGACCCTGCAGCTTCTAATGAAAAGGATGAAATCAATTTGAGAAAATAGGGCAATTGGGCACCTAAAAGGCTAGTATATACAAGCAGATCTGCTGCTTGACCAACCAGTTTGATCAATATTCTCATTTGTAATTGTGTGCTTTCCATTAATATTACTAATACATCCAATATATCCACAACTGATTAGAACCCAAAAAGAAAGTCTTGGTCAATGATTGGTTGACTGCTGAATTATCTGAATTTGAATCAGAGATAAAAATCTGCTTGATTTGTATTATTTCAAAGAATTTAAGGAAACCCTGTAATGAAAAAGTATGGAGTCTGTCATTGCTAAACTCTCCATCTGAAAAATGCAAGTTCCATGGATGTCCTGGTACAGGAATGGCTTAATACTTGCAAAATCGTTAAAGCAGAACAAGTATACAGATTCTGATTTTACTGATCTGCATGCTTATCCCAGGTCAGTGTCTTAAAGTACTGAAGGTAGGCATAACCAGACAACTAGCATTTTTAACAAGATATGTACAGGTTTCCGTTCAGATGACAACACTGAGTACATTTGTGCAATGTTTAAACATAACTTCAGGGAAACTTTCCCTTTTGTTCGGTTTATATTTAATGAACATCTGTTCAGATAATTTCATACTGCAGTATATATAATTACACATAATTCTTCAATATACAAATTTTGCTACAAGGCTGACTGCAAGAGTACCTGCAAGGAAAGTAGTGATAAAAGAGCAATGACTGAGACAAATCTTATAACTGGCTGCTCTTTCTCCTTTCTACAGTGATGGTGTCATGTATTGATGTGGTGTGGGAAAGGTTTATTGACAGCAAAAGAAGGTCAGATGGAGTTCAGTTATGTATCAAGTGGTGGTTTTTAGACTGCCTAGGAATTACCCAGAGCTTCTTAAAATGGGAGTCTGTTTTGTTGTTTAGTAGAAATAATTAGGGACACTAGGAGATCAAGGTACAAATAAATATATTTTTTTGAAGGGAAGGTTGGCAAAGTCCAGAAAAGAGCCAGAAGAGTAAATGATTTGCCCCTTGTAACAAGGCCCTTGTTACACCTTCCTGGAATCCTAACATTAACCCTTTCTACAACCTTAAGAATAATTCTGTCTAAAACCCCAATGCTCCATGTACTCCTAACACTTCCTCTATCTGTTACAGGTAGTCCGCAGGTTACATACAAGATAGAGACAGTAGGTTTGTTCTTAAGTTGAATTTGTATGTAAGTTGAAACAGGTACATTATTTTGATATATGCAATTAGGACAGATGTTTGTCCCAATATTTTAGTAAGCACCGTGGTGTCAGTTACTGAATAAAATACTCAAAAAAAAAAAAAAAACATTATGGAGCATAGATATTCATTAACTCCTGGAGCAAGCTGTGCTTTGATATGCAAAAAGAAACAACTGCAGAGTTTGTCTTGGTCATTAAAAAGTTACAAGATGCTACAGATCAGATCAGCTTTTAAGATTACCCACAATCTCAGATGTGTTTAGCAAAAGATTTCTTCTGCAAGTCATGCAAACCGGCCCCTTAGCCCCATCAAGCCCCCATCTTGCACACAAGCAAGCAGGGAATCCCTGTTTATATCTAGGAGTCGTCCATATGTCTGATGTCTTTAACTCGGGGAATATCTGTATTCTAAAACTAACCATCACATTACACTCTGTGTAACCCAAAAACCAACTCTAGACAACACTAGAATATTCCTTAACACTAGAGGGTTAAGTATAATGGGGAGTTAATATTGCTCCACCCTACACAGTGGTTTACATTTTATGACCCATTCATAATCCCTAGGGCCTGATTTATTAAAGCTCTCCATGACTGTAGAAGATAGACTATCATAGGAAAACCTGGGTGATCCGGGAAACCTGGAACAGATTTCCTAAACATCATTTGCCATTAGTTGGCTAATGCTTTTAATCCTGGACCAGATCCATTCCAGGTTTGCTGGATCACCCAGGTTCACCCATGATAGTCTATCCTCCCCAGTCTTGGAGAGCTTTATTAAATCAGGCCCATAGTGTGAAATCTGTGGTGTCCCTCAAAGTTTTCTCTTCTTAATGACTGGAGATGAGTCAGTTTTGTATCTACAACTCTCCTTCCAACTAAGCTTTTTTCCTCTTTTCCTTTTTTTTTTTTGCAAAGCCAATGTACTGCAATGCACAGCAAAACAAAAGATATGCAAAGCCTTACAGTTTTCTGTCTTTTTATATAGTCAAATTTTATTAGGACTTTTTTTGGTAAATTGAAGGTGCATGTAAAGTAACCCTGCCTGCCTTAATCCATAAGGGACTTATTCACAGTGTTGCCTTATTAAACCAAAGGTTCTACTTTCTTTTAATTTGAGCCAAAGTCTGAGTAGACAAACCTGTGTCCTGCCAGTATGTTTTTTTTTACAGAGAAAGTCCTTTACCATCTCTGGGAAGCTGTCATTTTGTTTCAGAGGTCCAAGATAGACCTCCTACCTCACCCCACCCCCAACCTGCAAAGTCTGCGCTAATGCTCCTCAATCTCAATCCTATTGTAGAGCTAAAGTATATGTCTGAACCTGTAGGAAGTGTGTAGGACCTCTGCAAAGAGACCACTGTTTCCACACAGAAGACAATGGTTGCAGATGCTTGGTATTTGTACTTTAGAAAGAAAATAAACTGTGAGACAATTTTTTGTTGTGATGCACCTGAAATGTGTTTAACCGATATTAACTAGAGGTTTAATTATCATTTTAAAAAATTAAAAAAAAAAAAGCTACTGTTCAAAAGAAGTGAAGATGCTCAGAGGACAAATGGGTAACACCTGTGCCTTGCCATTAATATCTTTCACCACATAAAGATGGTCTGAATACCCTTCTTTTTGTGTCTCTTGGGACCAAGTTCTGTTTTTGCAGGACCAGCTCCTGGTAACCTAAAATATTGTTGTGCAATGGTAAATGAACACAAATGTCAGAGGGAGAATCCATAAGCGTTATGTTATAACTACACAAATGTGCTTAATGAGTATATTTCTATGTTCATGGATACCTATTTATTAATAGAACAGGCATGGCAGCCATAAATAATGAACCTTTAGTGCAGGGGTCCCCAACCCCCAGACCGCAGCCATCTGACAGGTGATCCGCCAGGGCACGAAGACCAGCGGTGGTCCCCGGCTCTGCCCGATGCACCCCCCAAAAAACACCGACCAAAGCAGAGACCATGTCTCTGAGCACAGGTCTGAGCCATCGGAGAGTGGGCAGGTTCTGGCATCATGACATCACTTAGGGGGAAGTTTCTTCTCCTTTGAGTGGCACAGAACACACAGCCCATGGATTCAGTGGTTGGCAAGCTGCAAAAGGTTAGGGACTACTGCTTTAGTGCATGGAACTGGCCTACAATATTAAATGTGTAGATATGAAAGCAAGTATATAGCAAGTTTACATACATATGATCTGGTACAGTTGCAGCTTTTGTTCAGAAATGTTTCTTTCCTGTTAGCTCCAAGTATAGCAAGCTATTGTCCCACACTGTACATAAGTGTATGCGGTCTGTAGACTACAGAGTAACTGGAAATTAGTAAAATATCATTGGTAATCCAGAAGCAGAACATAAGGTGAATCAAATCTAGAAAATTATATGCTAGAAAAAAGTATTGTGTACACTGTGCACATAAAGGATTATTGTCTGGAGAGCTTTCAAAATAGCAGTTTTCCCTTTATAGATTACAATGCAATTTTCTAGGCAACTAATTTCACTAAAGAGGATAATGGCTAGAGTGAAATGCTAATCAACTGCCAATCATTCTTCTTAGCAACAGCAATATCTGAAATATGTGCAAAATATACAACTGGTGAACAAGGGCACTGATGATGTGAAAAGCAAGAGTGCTGATTGAAAAAAAAAACTTTTCTTTTTATGTATCTTCCTCATTTTATGCATAATACAGATGTTTAAAGGTAAACTGCAGGCAAGCAGCTTTTATTATGTAACATATATAGGTATTGTCCTACCCCGGCCTATTACATTCAGTCTGAATTCTGCTGTACATGGACTGCAAGTGGCTTTAGATCATTCAGGAATTGTTTACCTTTAATAAAAATGCAGTTGATAATTTATTCATAATCACAGAACTTAACTAATTTGTATATTTTATAACTACCTGGTGTTCAGCTTTAAGTAAATTTGCCAAAAGAAATATGGTAGCTACTGATAACCTCTTTTTAAAATAATTGTCTGGCTGCTACGATGACTCACTTTAAAACACTTTCTGTGTTGCTGGAATAAATATTGCAATCAGTTATGTCAGGAATCCTTTTTTTTATATTCATATTAGGTTAGTACCTTAAAGCATTGAAGCAAGAGGATTTATAAACATCACAGCCAGGCAACCAGTATTTTTAGAACAAATGGTCAGTAATGGCAGACTCCATGTTTTGAGTATGGCAGGGCCAATTCACATTTGTACATTCATTTACAGCCTGTTTCAGCATATATTTTGTGTTATATTTTGTGCATTTTGTGTTAAGGCAAGGCATTCATTTACACCTGGTCAGCAACTCACCACAAAAAGACCTTTAATACAGCTTACCAAATGGTACAGCATGTGTGTTGTGTGCTGCAAGCTACTGTATTTGTGCCTTGGGGTATTATTAAAACGTGTACCACAAAGCCGACATACACATTTTATTTAGAAGAGTGCCTAACTGAATTTTTCAACAGGGCTCCATAAAACCTAGGGTCAGTCCTGTCCCTGTGTACTATACATTTCAAAAGAGACATCTATTGCCATCAAGCTGTCAGGTAGGCATGATTGATTTTATCTAAAATAAGATCAGATGCTTTGACACTAACAACTGAATGCTTCTAAATGACTGTTCTAGCAAGCCGGACAGAATAAATCACTTTTTCACTTTACTTTAATGCATGTTCACTCTCAGGCATGTATTATACAATTAAGATGCTTTCTTTCAGAAAATATTGCCAGAACAGCTAAGGCCGAGTTTCCAGTTCTGGAGCAATTGCTGTCATAAATAATTATGTGTAGTGAATTACAAGAGAAAATTACACAGGTCTGATAATTCATGAAAGCCTTAATTTTAAGTATAGATTTTGAAAAAATAAAGTCTAGCTTGCCCTTGCTAGAAAATGAACATTTCAATTGGCGTTAGTTGTATTAACTGAAAATTGGAAACACATCTTTCATCAAATTTTGTAAGAAAGATTTAATTATTAGAACAGATATATAAAAAAAAGTACAGCCACTTTCAATTCTAAGGTTTTGCATAGCAGGATATCATTCTAAAAAATATCTAGTCCATAGCAGGTCTTTAATTAGTTATGATTAATTATAATAATCAGATGAACAACAACACATGACATATTACACTGCCACTGTGTGAATATTTATTTACCGAAGACTAAAGCTACGGTACACACAGCAGATTTTTATCGCCCGATAATTGGCATCGGCCAAATATCGGGCGAAAATCTGCCGTGTGTACAGTCGGTGTCGTCCATCGTCCGAACGACCGACCTGCTGGATCCACGGACGATGGACGACGACCGATCCTAATGAAAAGGAAGGGGGAGAGCGCGCAGCAGGGTGCCGCTCCGTCGCTCTCCCCCTCCCCTCTCCATAGAGCATGAACGGTGCTGTATGTACAGCACCGTTCATGCATCGTGCAGTCCCTTGTCGTTGGAAAGGATCGTGAAAGATCCTTTCCAACGACAAAAATTGCAAGTGTGTACGCAGCTTTAGTCACAATGCAGAGGAAGTGTTTGAAAAAAATAGGTACACTTTTACAACTTCCATTGGAATTAGGAGGGCAAGTAACAGCTAAGTGCTGCTAATCAAATGCATTATATCATTAGAAAGTATGATCACCTCTATAAAAGGAGAGGTTTTGATAGTTTGCTGGTTTAGAACATTCACGTGTGTTAATGCAATGGGCCTGATTTTATGAAAGCTCTCCAATACTGGAGAAGAACATGGGTGATCCCGGAAATCTGGGAATGATTTGGTCAAAGATTGAAAACATTTTTCAAATAGGAAATTTTTTTATGAAATCTTTTTTATGAAATGCTCTCCAAGCTCTTGGAAATATTTAATAAATTAGGCCCAATATCTGCAGGATCCCTGTTTCAACTGACACATCATGTTTTTTGGGTCATTGACTAGTGTACATGTTTGTAATGTAATGTAGTGTCAATGTTATGTCAGGTTCTCACATAGTAGCACAGTACTTAAAAGTTGAGAAGGTCTTTTTGAAAATATTTTGATTATTATTGTATTACATATCACTGATTTCTGAGTAGGTATACCACCAATGAAAACAACCATTGTCAAATGCTACATAATCCCTTTAATACATTTGTTGTAAGTCTAGAATGTTGAGTAAAATAGAATATATCAGTTTGCCAAACTCCAGGGTAAACAATTCATATTTAGAGGGAAAACTAGAAAAAGAGGGTTTTTGGGCACTATAAACACAGTTTGTACTTACTAAACAAGGAATTGGAATTGTAAATAAAATTGGTCACAATTCCAAGGACCAGTAGCTAAACAGAGTTCACCTAATTATTGAATATATCGAAAAGCATATTTCGATGAGCGTGGTTAGTTTGAGGATAGAGAGATGCAGTTGTCTCTGTCCCAACACATTTCGCTGGTATGGCTTTATCAGGGGAGATTTGAGACTTATACTGGTATACAACATAACAAAAGATAATGGTATGAATATACAGCACAGTTACATACTAAACATTCTGAATATACATCACAGTTGCTAATCCTATGTTATTTATACATAATAAAATGTAAATAAGTTGTACATACTAAGATGTGCATACCATACATATATTGATAATGTGTAACTATGGAAATGTGCTAAATATATCATCTGACACAGGTGTATCAAAATTATAGGGAAATACTAGCAATGAGTATAGAAATATTTTTTTTCTGCTCAAAAAACCAAAGCAATGTTGAAAAAAAGAGTGGGCTAAAATTTCTCCACAATAATGTAACAGGCTTAAAAAAGTCATACAATATACAAGGTGCTTCTAGTTATTGGGCACCAACTTATTGAATCATGGGGTGTACTTTCATACAGGTCTTTTCTATTTTGACTTAATATATGGTAAATAAATAATGACATAATTAACCACCTGGGCGTTACACTGATGTCTAGATTTCTGTTCCAAAAGCATTACGCTGTTTTTCATGAATTTTTTTTTTAAATTGTAGACCTGTAACTTACAGAAATATGTCCGAACAGGGTTCTAGTAGATATCATGAATATAAACGACGCTGGAGATTGACGCTGGAGGACAATGCTGGAACACGACGCTAGATGATCGCAGCGGGACCAGGTAAGTGATCGATAAACCCAAACTTTTCTGCCGGTTTGTCGATAATTGTAATTTTTTTTAACCCGAACCAAGGTCGGGTTTATCGCTCGGGTGGTTAAATCTATTATGTGTTGTAATGAGCTAATGTTACACTGAAATCATTTTAGAACCTGATAAGGACCAGATGATTTTTTATTTATGTCCTTATACATATACCCTTAGAACTGTATTTCTCATGACTGTATATCCAATGTGGGTTATCTACAAATGTAGATAAAGGCACCACTGCCACATAGTACAGCCCAGTTTATAACCTGCTTGCAAAACACCTTGCTATTAAGTCAGATAATTGTACACTACAGTTGGTAAAGGGCATCCCCAGGTTGTGACTGGACAGTTAAAGAAGAGAAACATTTTGCTGAAATTCATCTTTTTCTTGATGAGCTACGAGATGAATGAGTTAACAATGAATAACTAGAAGAGCAGTCCCAAGAATACTTCAATTGAAACAATAATTAAACATTGATTGAGAAAGTCCTAATTTTTAAAGATTATTGCTAGAATCTATAGTTGTTTGTAATATGTTTTATAGTGTATGAGAATATGAACTTGACATCAATTTACAAAGTTATGGTTCCTCATGTTAGTTTGTCAGCAATCTAGGTCTGTCAATTGCTTGATAAATGTGGCCCACATTTTTAGAACTGTTTACAGAGGTTTTGTTCCTGGTAAAAGAAAATCAGTAGAGATTCATATTATTAAAGACTGAAGGTGAACATGTGTGAATATTATACAGCTGCCTGGGAACATGGCCAGTCCAGCAACAGACACCCCTGTCCATTTGCCTGTTACATCAAGAACAATGCATTTGAGATTTGCCTGCTGGTCTCTATTGTTTATCCCCAGATATGGTCAATAATGTGGCTTTTTGCCACCCTTTGTCTATTTCAGTGATTACATTAAAATGCACATCTACTAATAGCTATATATGTATATAGGAGTAAAGCTGCGTACACACTTCCAATTTTTATCGTTCAAAATGAACGACGAACGACGTACGATCGATTGGGCAAAAATCGTTCGTAAAAAAGTAACCAACGACGCCGACGAACGAGGAAAGTCGTTGGAAATGAACGACCGGACCGGTGGATCGGATTGGACGGCGATCGTTGACCATCGTTCGTGTGTACGATTGTTCATTGATCGTCCATGGTCTGAGCATGCGTGATGAACGAACGTTCCTGCGGTGCAAGTAACTTCCTGTATCGTTCAAACGATCGCATCTATTGTGTGTACAATATCTACGAACGATCGTGTCGTTATCTGTATGTACAGGATCGGTGCTATACGATCGTTTATTGTATGCCAATTTTACTCGGCAGTTTAAATGTTTTATTATATATTATAACGTGTTGGGCTCAAGGTTAACCTGACTTTTTTTACTGTGCAGAAGTGATTGAGCCATAAATGATTCGCTAAGGAAAACTGCAACCAGCTCTAAAACCTGCCCTTTCAAATAAATGATAAGACAATGAACTAATGTACAGTTAGTACCAATTAAAACAAATAAACACTTTGGCCTTTAGTTTATAACATGATGCACAAAGCAATGAGGTGATAATTAAGTCATAATCTGTACCAAAATTTCTAGTTTAAATTTTTTTCTGGTTTAGAGCATTATGCTACCTAAAGAGGAACTATACTCTAAAATAAAACAAAACAAAAACACACTTACCTTCAATCCCGCAGGGCAGTCTGATCACTCCGGGGGTGTCCGGCATCAGGTCCCGGGTTGTCTCAGCATCTGTCCTGGAGCAAGCACTCCGTGTGCTGCCATCTTCATTTTCTCTTACAGGTTTTTCATCCTACGTCACCCGACCCAGGCGCGAGATCGGGTGATGTAGGATGAAAACATTTTTTGCCAATTTCCCTGTGCATGCGCAAGATTTGCAAGTTTTTCACTTTGAGCAAAAAGGCTCCTTCTGCGCGAGATGCTCGGGCATGGGCAGAAGGAGCGCCCAGAAGCCTCCCAGGATGCCTGACGTAGACATACCGGGAGGCTTTGCACTCTTATTCATTCTCAACCGCCAAGGCGGCCGAGAATTAGGGGGCTCTGCTGCACCCTTTTTAAAAAAAACAGAATTTTTACTACACATAAAAGGGTTTTCTACCCTTTTATGTAAAGAGAAAATTCTGAGTTTAGGTATGCTTTAACATGCTATACTTGTAACAAATTTTTGTTAGACTCCAGTAGCTTTTGACTATAATTGCTTTTTAATATTAATTATTCAAATTACTTGCAAATACATCTCTTCACCTCCAAACACTATGTTGTAAGAATCCTTAGAGATTGTACATGTGTCATGTTTAAAAATGTACACTGGTCAATGGTCTAAAAAACATGATGTGCCAGTTGATCCTGAAGACATTGAATCAATATTCTCAAACTCTGTTAGTATCAAAAGAATCAGGTGAAAATAGGGGTGTATGTTCAATGCCCCCAACAATTTAAAGGAAACCTCTGATAATTAAATATTAAGACCGCTACTGCAAAATTTTTCTGAAAATGCTAGTTGTTGATCTATTGGCTGAACTAAAGTTTAGAAACTAAAAATTGCAAGCAGGCTATGTCCCGTCGCAGTAAAACAAGCCTAATTTTCTATTTGCAATCTTCTATTGAGATGCACAGCTCTGTGTACAATCCTTGCATGCCTGGGTGCTGAGAACAAATTATCTCCCACAAGCAGGTATTAGAGTTATGTTAATCCAACCTGACAAATCAAGATGGCTGAAGACCCAAACCCAGAGAAGGAGAGGTGAATTTAGTTCCACTTTAATGCTTCCTGGGCCACTGACCTAGAACAAGTGTTAGGGGGTAAAGGCCAGTTCTCACAATTATAATGTCAAGAAAAATTTAAAAGTTTGTGTGCAGGTTAGTAAACATGACAACACATTACCTCTGCCAACGCAAAGCAGAGTCGCTCAAATTAGTATTGTACATCATGTAGGGTAGTCATAACCAACTTGTATACTTAATCCACAAAAGTTAATTTAGACAAAAACAATAATAATTGTTAAGTATCCCAGACCAACAGATTTTAAAACATGTTTGTATGTCTCTTTTTAGAAGATACAGCACTTTAGGATTAGCTGGTCTTTTGAAATATCACCAGCAGGTATCCGGCATCCATCAAACCACTGTATTGATAAGGAGATGACTGGTCAGATGAATGGATATCTGCCAGTGCTCTGAAGATTTTCAAATGATGCCTTAATGTGAGAATAAAAAAGGGTTTGTCTGTGTGATCAATGACACACCAGTCTCTTACCATTAAATGGAACCTTTACTAGCTGTATTTTATGTTTTATTACTTACTTTTCTTGAATCCTCTTCCTCCTAGGTGTTAACAAAGTTTGTGGTTTGTGCTATTCCTTATCACACCTTTTTCTTAAAATCATACAATTTTAGACACCAGGTAATGTATGTATTGTGTTATTAAGTTATGTAAACTGGTTGGGTTTTTTTTTTATTTTAAATGTGATTTTGATACTTTTTTTTACTATACCTACCTGAAGTTTTCCCTTAAAAAAGCATGAAAATGAATGAATAGCAAGGATTTTTTCATAAAAGCTTATTGAATAAAGGGCGCTGGCTTTTAAATAAACTAATATTAAAATCCTAGTCTACTAGATCGCGCATGGATAGTGCTTTTTAGCCCAACTGCTGAGAATTAAATGCTTGATAAATGAGGACCGTGCCAATTTGCTCTTAACTTGTTTCCCCTAGGTAATTAAACATCTGGCTAGATAATTTACACCTAAAACTCTGTAGACAATGTACAATAGTCAACAAATGTAGCCTGAGCTTTTAGGTTAATGTAAACAGAATTCTACAAATTGACAAATTAAAATAAAAAGGGAACTGCAGAATTTCAGAGTCAAATGAAATTGGCTGAGAATGAATTAATAAATGGGCTGGCTCTTGTTGCATTTTAAGTTGATAATGACAACACACTGGCTGGGACGGAGCGGAGGCTTCCATCTGTCCATGATTCCCTAATGCTACCCATACACAAAATATGACGGATGTTTTCTAGGCCTAAACCGCAGCTTTTGATCATTTGATCAGCTTGAGAATAACCCTTTGAGGGCAAATGACTAATTCCATTACACCCAAAGCAATATGCTAAAAGTATTTTATTCTCAGTTGAAGGTTAATATGAATATATATTATGAATCAGCATTATCATTGTATCTATCTAACCAACTATCCTATATCCATTAGGCCTAGATTTTCAAACTGCTTTTTACACAAACAACCAAATATGGAGGAAAGGAATAAAACCCATTGTTTTAATCCATAAGTCATTAGGATGATTTAGGTCCACTTCCTGTTTCACACCCACATCACAATTTGGAAATTTCTCCAATACAAGGGAAATCCACTTCTAGACAGTTGTCCCTCCTGTCTTCATTGGAAGATTTACTATCCTTTCCTGTTTCAGTAAAAACATAAAACTTTGTTTTTTCCCCAATGACCCTTCTCAGCTGGGACATTGACAGAAAACAAAATGTAAAAATAAAGAACGGGTTGCTAGCTATTCCCTTATCAGTCCAAAATGTTTTAAAAATGTGTTTTGATATGTTTAATCAGGTTGTTATTCTTAGCTAATTTGACTGGCTTAGTGCAGCGCCATCAAAAAAGTTATAGTTTGGTAGTTGAGGCACAAAGCCACCATTTTCTTAAGTGGGGTGAGTTCATAGTGGGAGTCGCAAGAATGGTCCTTCAAGTTACAGTTAGGATGAGGGTGTTAGTAAAGTTTACGGTTGGGTTTTTCATTTAGGGATTATTGTTATTGGATTGGATGTTTAGAAACCTATAGTTACGGTTAATGGTTATAAGTTGTGGTTGATAAATTGCATTTCTATTTCGAATGTCTAGATTGCATAGCCTTCAGGGGGATATCTCCTTCATACCACACAATTCTAGCTACTTTTCATTAAACGCTGTGTAGGGATACCGTTTACCAAACCATTTCATGCTAATTGTGATCTTTAGTGTATAGTTTCCCATTTCCAGCATACTCCTTGTACAATAAGACCAATAAACTGTTGATTTCCAATAAAAAATAAATAAATGGTGGCACAAGAAGCTGAAAGTTGTACCAGGAAGTACTGGAATCATCTTGCTGTGGAGTGTGTCAGTGAATCTAAGACTGACAGAATAACGAGTCCCAAAGCAGGTAATACAGTTCACATACCGTATATGTGTTTCCCTATCTGCTTTGACATTTGTTTGTAGTACTGCAATGACTTCCTGGATGAGCCTTTTTTATTCTGCCATTTTAAATAGCAGAACAAAGGAAAAAAAATTAATACCACAAAAATGGATAACTGTACCATTTGAAAATATGTTTTGTGCCGTTGTGCCTGTAATGTAAGTAAATAAGTGATGGAAGGCATTTTGCAGATTTAAAATTAGTTGTGAAAGCTTTCTGATTAGTTGATAATCAAATCTCTCCATTTTAGCTGTACGCAATCAGGTTTTCTCAAAACTACAATTTGTTTTATAAGCAAATGCCACAGCTGCGCTAAACACATAATGGATGAATCTGATCTAGCTGTGAATAATTTGATTAAGGGAAGACTGCTGTTTTCAAATATTAGATTTAGCTTCATTTACCTATGTCTGCACAGTTCACATTACTCAGAAGCACAATTAATTGGTGCCTGGACAACAGGGTCTTTCATTAAAAGATTCTTCCCCTTTTATAAACATGATCCTGAAATGAAACTGACGATTGCCAGGCATGAACCATGTGTTCCTTTTACATCACACTGGCAATAATTCAGGGTAGGTTATTCACTAGCTACAGGAACTGTCTGGAGAGAGATGATATCTTACTGCTATGGTGGAAAGGCAGCCAACCAACCAAACTGATATGCTTTATGTAGGAAACTGGCACAAAAAGTAATTGTAAAAAAGTGTAAGAAAGACGGAGCTGAGTGACCTACGACAACTTTGAAAGGCCACAAAGTATATCTCTCACAAACAACTAAAACTAAATTTGTGATGACAAAAACACATTATCGAGTTACATGTGGGGCTCATTTACATCAGGTCCCCTGCACTGCATTGGGCAGCGGTGCTCAGTGAAGTTCCAAGAACAATTAAAGCACTCTGCCTATGGCTTTAGTAGTATGTGCTGACAAAAAATAGGACATTTTTTTGTTAAGCATGTACCAAGGCACTCTAGTGTATAGCATCACACTATTGTGCATGAAATAAACAGAACGTTCCACGAATAGACCTCCTTGATAGCCTCCCCCCTGTTGCCTTTAATAAAAGATTGTCCAAATAAAGAATGCAAGTAATACTTATCTATTAAAAAAAAACTTCTCGTGGATTTTAGAGTGTCCAGACTATTTCTCACTGGATTTCAAGGAGGAGGTCAAAATTAAGGTTAAAAAAATATTTTACTTGTCTATAAAACCTAAACAGTTTTTTTTTTTAAATTTGAAGTTTTATTGAATGAATGAAACATGACACCTAAGCAGTTTATTGGTCTTACAGTGCTTGGTGATGGTAGCTTCTGTTTCTGTGGGGTTTTAGATTTTTAAATTACTATGTGCTCTCTGTTGACTTGCTCTTGTCTTTAACAAGTTGGGATAGTTTATTTTAAATCTGGGGATTTATATGGGGAACCTCTTCCAAAAATGTTTAAGTCTCATGGAAACCCTAAAAATAATTTTCCGGGATATTAACATGATCAGTAAGTTGCAAATATGCCCTATCATTTCCCCTTACCTAATCCATAATGAACTACTGTCTCCCCTTTCCCAGTTACCCATACTCTACTATCTACACTCTTCCTATTAACAAAATTATTCTTAAGGAGATTTTAGTCTCCACAGTGTTACGTACTCAGTTCTACTTTGATACCTTTACTCCACCTTCGTTGAGTTTTTCCTCCCTTATTTTTTTTATACTTTTCAAATCCTCTATTCTATCCATCCTTCAAATTTGCATTTTATTCTCCTGATCCTTTTACCCTTATCAGTGCCAATTCGGTTATGTTGTATACTTCTCTTTCTTGTTAAGTTGTAGATAAGAGTTTCTGCAACTGTAGAAACGAAAAACTCTCTGTGGACCCCAGGTGAGAAACCCTGGGTTGGAAGGTAAGCAGGAAAGATATTTGGACTTCTTAAAAGTTTTCATATACTTCAAGTTTTAGATTACAAGCTAGTTGGATAAAAAGAATAAAGTAGGCATTAAGTTGGCAAGACAGACAGTTTGCCAAGTTTAATGACAGAATTCAAACTATAACCAACAAAAATAGTATACTGTGCCTGGGTAATATGTTTAATCTAATATTCTCTTGGAAGCTTTCTATATTTTTGCTACACAACCACTTAAATAAATTTACCATATTTTTGCCAAAATATTCAGTTACCCCCAGTTCCCCACCTGGCCAATAATTCAGCATTTTCTTAGTTTTACTATGGATTGAAATTGATGATAACATAACATACCATGCTGCAATAAACAGCTCAATAAACAATAAAGTATGTCTAAATGTCTTCATTCCTGGCATGTATATGTATATATACATAAGTAAAGGCATATGTATCTTTTTTTTATTGGTTTGTTTTTTAGATTTATTGGCTTTTTAAACTATGTAAAAGATTTTATGGAAGCATAAAACCGTGTAGATGTAAAACCATGTCCTTGTTTGACAGCTAAATACAAACATATACTCGTATTAAAAGTGTATCACATTTAACAGCACAGGTAGTACTTTAGAAACTGTTGTACTGATAAAGGGTTGACCAAAATTGAAACATTGTGAAATAGTCTAGGACATTTTCTACTGTTCTACACTACCATAGAAGAAAACTAAAAAAATTCCCACATCATTTTATTAGCTTCATTAGAATTAAAGTACATAGGTTCAGTATTTTAGAGTGTGCACATTTTTACAAATAGTACTGTTTTTCGAATAGTAGTTTGTGGTGAATCAGATGTTCGAACCCTGAGATGCTGAACAATTTTCCTGGAGAAATCTGGAGTTATCTCGAACTATAAATACCTGGATGTGTTGGCTTTGAAACCAGAATACCTAAAAGCCTTTTCCAAACCAGCCCACGCTCTCATGTTTGCCTTCTCACAAACACCAAAGCACAAAGAATTCTGAAATAAACAAACTGAGAAGGACACACTGGACTCTAAAGTGTATTTTTTAAAGCAGACATTAGAAAATTCCAGTGGTATCGTCGCCATGATTCACACTTTACTAATAACGCAGATTCTCTGAGATTTGGTGACAACTCTTCATTGAAGAACTTTATTGATGCATCTGAGGGCTTTGTTAAGCAAGGGAGGGAGGTGAGGTGACTACTGCAATGTAACTGTATTTGTTGAAGTGAAAGGTCACCTATATGGGCCCACTTTCTGACAAGTCCTTCCTGGAGAATGCATGTAAAGTTTGCAAGCAGTACATTGAATAGGGAAAGAATGAAGTGTGTTTTTCAGCTGTGATCAAGGATGCCTAATTTAAAATGTCAGGCTTCTTGTGGTTCTTTTTGTTATGCTAATATGTATTCTTTTATCTACCAACTCAGCTTTTTAGCTGATGTTTTACCTGCTTGCCATTCCAGCAAAAGTGCCTTTTTAAAACTAGTAACTTTTTACCTACAAAGATGCTCTACTCCGGACAACATACACTTCTGTTCAGTAGTGTCCTTAATAAATGGTTTTGAAAAAAAACAAAATAAACACAAAAAAAAAACAAATAGTATCCCTGTGGAAAAAAACAAAAATTTTATGAGAAGATCCGCTTCAATATGTACATCTATATATAGTGATTTAAAACTTTTTTCCTCTTAGACCATCTGAAAAATAATAAGCAAATAATTTGAATTTCTCTTTTTGTGCACTGGCAATAGTATTCCTCTTTATCTCATTCCATTTGACAAAATGTATACCACAAGACGCTGAAACTTGTGAGATTACACTAAAGTGATAACATTTCTGAAGTAGAACAGAAATGGTAAAGAGACAAGTATGTATAAGGCGCCATCATCTGCAGCATTTACTGAAAATCAATGAGACTATGGGAATATAAGTACCCAAGTGACACATTTAATAACTTGTAAAATGATGTAACCAACTTCTCAAGAATTATGTGAAAATGAGTATATCATTATGCTTCACTGTGCTGAAATGCAATGTGAAGAACATGAAAAGAAGAAGTGGGCTTTGAAGTTTATGCAGAGCTTTACGAAGCACTGAAATAATTAAACATAGTATAAATAGAAATGGCTGTGCTTTAGCTACAGTGGACAAATTAATTGAGTAACTATATATAACACATTATCTAATAATCAAATCCTACAGTTTGTAGAAAGGACTTCTAGAATAAATTGAAATAGAATGTGTACCACAGTGCTCCATTGTAATGCATTTGGAAGTTCTTGGTCTGTAGAAAACATTTCATGTATTTTGAATTGCACAATTTTTTAGTTCTCAGAATCTAACATATTAGTTATTTATTTTTTAAATTTTTAAATTTTGTGGAACAGTAATGTGCAAATTAGCTTATCTCAATTCAGAATAACTTGCAGTCTGTGCCTCCAAACTCTTGTAAAACTTTACATTTCTTTACATTTTCTGTGAAACCTGCATGGCAACATTCTGATTTTCATCAAAATTCAGCTCCTAACAGTTTGTGCTATAATGAAGCTTTCAGAAAGCATTCATAGTACAGAAATCAAGTGCTTCTTCTTTTATTATTCCTGAAAAAAATATGCTATCATGCCTAGCAAAATAATATCACCACCTTATTGACATGACGATTAGTGCCTGAATAAAAGTAAAAAGCAACTCTCCTTTTAAGGTCAGACTGAATAAATATGAATTTTTTATCAGTTGTGTGTAAAACTACTTACCATTTGTTGCGTTTGGTTATTAGAATTTACAGCAATTAGTTTTTAATTTGGGCTGCAGTTTCAATTGATATATATGCTGTTTGGAGCTCATGCTGATTATAGGCATTGAAAGGTGTTTAACACCTGATAAGCAAACACAATCTGACCACCTGGGCATTTTTTT
Source organism: Pyxicephalus adspersus (assembly GCF_032062135.1). Lineage (NCBI taxonomy): Eukaryota > Metazoa > Chordata > Amphibia > Anura > Pyxicephalidae > Pyxicephalus > Pyxicephalus adspersus. The sequence goes on from NC_092861.1 coordinate 128,817,195, forward strand.
CTTCACAGAATAAGGCACAAAATGCAACTTAGGATCACCAAATCTGATACCTCTTTCCCAAGCTAACCTCAAGGAAAACATCTAGGGAAAATGTCATTATATAACATAGCTCATTGCCTTTTCCCTAAAATTACTCAAGTGTGCATGTTTAGCAGTTAGTGCAGGTCCCCATTGACATAAGTTTTGTGTTTTTGAAGAATAATATATATTATCTATGACAGTTTCAAAGTCAATTTTCAAACTTAAGATTAATCTTCCTATGGTTTATTTTTAAATATTTATATACAGTATGCATTCAGGATCCACACATTTTTTCAACTGAATCCAACTAGAAAAGTATGTAGGTTTTGGGTAAGGTAATTGCAGCCATATTAGTTCACGTGCAACATCCACAGAGTTGAATACTGTCTGTGATACTTTTTTTTTTTTTTTTATTTGCACCAGTATTTGCAACAGTTAAATTTGTAGGACAAGCTTTCGTGGATCACCTCTGCTTCTTCTCTGGTAAAAGCAGTTCAAAAAATATTTTGCTCCAAATATAATATAATAATACTAGCAATTGTCATGCAGCAAGTCCAGGCCTTCTACTGACTTTACTTTGATTTACTTTTTAATGTAATTGAGCTCTAATAATATCAGACAGAAGAAAAAATAGCCAGGTTCACCTTTACCACACTAATATATGATTCCTGACAGATTGCCTTTGGAAGACTTTCCAACAAAGATTTACCTGCTTTGCAAATATATTTCTAATGTATGAGAATTATACACTAGGCCACAACTTTAAATCACCTCAATGTAAAATAAAATTAACCAGCTATTTTCAAGAATGTAGGAAAAAATTGCCACTGAAGGCTGGCTGCTGCTATAATTTACAGCTGTTACCCAAGATATATTAGAAATCTTGCTAATTATTTTACTGAATCCCGAAAAAATCTATTAGTTTGTTTTATCCACAGGCAGTTGCAGAATTACCCACAATGCAATACCTACAAAGGTCAGTCAATTGCTATTAGCTTGAATTTAAAAAAACACAATCATAAAACAAACTGTCTGTGTAGCCAGAGTAAGCAAGGTAATGTTTCCCACTTGATCACTAATGTGTAGAAAATTCTTAGGCAATTCAATCTGCCTCCTCTTTGCTTCCTGAGCCTTGGAATTAGTTTTTGAATTTGATAGGCAATCTTGCTGACCAAAATTTGCTCAAGGCTAGGCTAAAACTTTACAGGAAAAGCTGAGAGCTGCATTTAAGAACATATGTCTGTATCTCTTGATTTTCATATCATTTTGAATGAACAGGTTTGTTTACATTGAATTCTAATGCAATTAACTATTCTGTAATATGTAATATGAAATTTAATATTAGACTTTTTCTGCATTAACAATCATCATTTGTTGTGACAATAACAACTATCCAGAAGTATGCAGAAGTAGAGACGAGGGATAGTTTGCTGTTTTAAGACTGTAGATCATTGATCATGCAGTCATCTCTTTTGCCTTGGGCACTGTATCGGTGGACTGTAAAGCTCAGTAAATGCTTAGCATATATCACACAGTTATTGGGACAGAAAAGGAAGGCACATAGTTGCAACCTTGTTGACTATACCCAAGGTCTAATACAGTTCTCAACTAGAATCAAACCCATATTTGGCTTATTGCAAATAAACCAACCCTTAAACTTGCTTCATCAGCAAGTCTCAATCTGCAAATACTCATCTACCTGCAAAAAATATTAGTTTTGTAATTATTATAAACACCATTCCAGGAGTCCACATATGGACAGTGGATAATCTACATTTTAAGGTTATACTGCTGCCTACAGGTTTGGATAAAGCCTGTAGGGCAGTCCAGGGTAAAAATCTGTATCAAAAGTGTGATTATAATGACAGTAAGTACTAAAATTCTTTTTTCTTCCTTCTCAATGGAGAGACACGGGAAGACAAACTTTTGAGGTGGGCAAAAACAATTACTAACAGTGTAAACAGGAACTGCAGTCCAAAGCCACCTAAAGCAACCTTTTTGGACCCAGAGAGCACTAAATTTAGTGATCTAAGCCTATGATGGGAGAGTGGGCGAGTTGTGTCCAGGGATACAACCCGACCCCTTCCCTGAGCCTGAAATCTGTACAGGGGACATGGTCCACAGCTCTGGCTGGTGTGTCCTCCCAGCGGGGGCTCCTTCTCCTGACCCCGCTCAGGGGCACACCGACCAGAGCCACGGACCACCAAAATTATCTTGCGGACCACGGATTGGTGACCGCTGGTGACTGGCTGAAGCTGACTTAAGAAGAAGTTGAAACATTAATTATTAAAGCTTTAAAAACATGTGAACTGAACGGGTGGATCTGGTGGAGTCTTGACTGAAAAAGTAAAAAACTTAACCACGAGACCATCACTGGTGATAGTCACTGCATGATGGTCAATCTGAGCCAAGAAATGGAAATCAGAAGCTGGAAAGTCAATCCAGGTTGACAAAAGAGAATTTGAATATTTAGGCAGTGGAGAAAAATCTTCAGGTGATGGAGCTGGAGACAAAGAAAGATTGACAATGTCCTGATTAAGGTGATATGCAGAGACCGTGGAAAGGAAAGATGTATGACTTAAGATCACCTTGACCTTTTGTAGGGCCAGAAGATACAGTTGCCAATTCGGACACTTTAGCTGAGATGATGGCAACAAGAAAAAACTACCTTTTGATTTAGAATAGGATGAATGATGTCCCTGATGAGCTTAAAAAGGAGCTTCTGATGAACCAAAAGAACAAATTTAAATCTCATGAACATAATGTGGATTTAACAAGAGGAGTATAGATCAGAGTTTGAGAAGTCAATAGTCTTTGGAAAAGAATGACAAAAGCAGAGATCTGGCCTGTGATGGTGCTAGGAGCCAAGCAATGGCCAAGACCCAACTGCAGGAAAGGGCTATGTACACAAGTTAGATTGTTGTTGCTAGAAATTAGTTTTCATGATAGTTTTCAGTGAAATATGAATGAACAAGCATTGTACACACATTGCTCATTTTATTTTATGAAGAGGGGAGGACAAGCAAGCGGCATCCTGCCGGTCTCCCCTCTACTGAATTGTATGATGATCGCTCCTGATTATCGTTCATGGCTACATCTCAAAAGATCCATGAACATTGTTAGGCGATCGCTATACACGTTGGATTCTTGCCCAAGAAAAGAATGACCATTCGTCTCGAGAGATGAATTTCTGGCATTTGTATGTAGCCAAAGGGTTGCTGACTTACCACACTTTGTTCTGAACAGTTTATGTGTGGTGTTATCCATCAAGGTAATTGCAGAGCTTTGCTTTCTTATGTCAGAGCCACAGAGCAGCAACAACACCAAATCTCACTCCATATCTCATATAACTAGTAGTCAAAGGCTGCAGTGTACAAAATTCACTAAACAGTGTTATGGTGTTGTTGATCAAGAAGAACTCCAGACAAAAAGTTCCATTTTAAAGGACAAGAGAGGTCAGATGCAAGAAAGGAATAGGATAGAATTTAGGTTTTCTATCTATATTAGTAAATCTAGTGGTTATTTTGATACCCTGTCCTCCTTTTGTGTTATCATTTATAGCTGTCATTTGCAACCCTTATTTAATGTACAGCGCTACGCAGTATTCTGGTGCTTTTTAAATACACTTTATTATTAATAATACTACTAATATTAATCTTTGCTTAATTTTTTTTACCATATATTCTGTATGAATGGCCCTGGTCTGTGACAGGTACGTTTTAGTGGTGTGAGCTCTGGTAATCCTTACAAGATATGGGTCCATATTGGTAAAACTTATCTCCAGTATTTCCAGACATATACATGTTAATTTGTATTAGAAAGATTAAAGAGATGTGTACACATTTGTCTATAATATTAAGTGTCCCCATTCAGTGATTCAGAATGCTGTGTAGTATGAATTTATGGATGTAACTGTACTGTACATTATGTTAAGCTCATTATCTCAGTTGGTGTAAACACGCTAATTGACACTGATGAGATTACCATGTATCTTCTGCAAATCTCATATCTCCTATTGCCTTTATAATTAAGATTTATTTGTAAACTGAAATTTACAGTTATCAGATGCAGAATTTGCCTTGTGGTACCAAAATCTTGCATAAATAATTTTATATTTGATAAGTGGCAAGTGTTCTTTGGAGATGCTTAACTAGTAACTCCAGGAAAACAGCTAAATATACTGTTTAAATGCAAAAATGTTTACAGTTTTACCTGCCAAAGAATTTGTAATTCTGTAAAGCCAACCATATGATTTACACACATCTGCAATACTGCATAGCCAGGTACTTGGCACACCCTGTTTAGATACATGTAGATTATTGTCATAAGGTGTCAGAACTCTTTATCTCAATGCTTGTTCCTGGGAAGTGACTCAGGAAGATTTAAAGCAGGGGTGTCAAACTCTGACCCCCAACGTCCTTTTTTTTGTGTCTCAAAGGAATCCTAAATATGAACTGCAGCTGGCCCATCGCTGCATTGAAATAGCGCCACTACTACAATTCCTGGCATGACTTGCGTCTATAGACCAGCGGGCTCTCTGCCTATGCGTGGCCCCACATTAGACTGTTTTTTAGATGCAAATAACGCCGGGAATTTTAGTAGCGGCGCTATTTCAATGAAGAGAGAGTTTCAGCGGTGGGCCACTCATAAGATTTAGCTCCTTATTGGCTGTGTCTGGCATTTCCAGCATCCCCCCTCAGCTGTAGTTTTCCTTGCTACTCCAAGGCATGGACTTGAATGGTTGGATTTTCATAGAAGAGTATTGGTATTATTATTGTTAGCCTGTGCAAAAAGGTTACTATTGAAATTTAACTCAGAAGGCTACAAATAGAGAAAGAGGCATAAGATTTTTTCTTAAATAAAATTTAAAAAATAATGTATGCCTTTTTCTCTATTAAAAGCTTGTTCCAGATTGAATGTGAAGCAAAACCTCTTTGTTTCCATATGAAAAGGGTTTATATCCAATGAGAAGGAAAAATTTCCTCAATTTTTTCAAAAAAATTTCAAAGTTGGTTTGCAACTTTTTCTAAGTTTTTAATTTTGTCCCTCTGTGTATTTGAGTTTGACACCCCTGCTTTAAAGTATCAATGTCACAGCCAGGCAACTAGCATTTTCAGAAGAAATGGTCAATAAATACAGCCTTCAAGATCACATTTATTATCAAAAATCGTCAACACAAAAGAATCACCGTGGATTTTCCCTTGCAGGGGATAAGTGTCATCACATGACATCACATGACAGGAAAAAGTCTATAAACACAAAATCTCTGACACACTTTAAAAATGTTGGTCCCACAGACTGAAACATAGGGAGGCTTCCTGGGCTTCCCCAGCATACAGGCAGCATACAGCCTATGTATCTAAGCCTCCTGGCCTCAGACTGCAGCTTCTCTCTTGATTCTTTTTTTGTTCAGGGGAGGGTAAGGTAGATGATGCAAAATATTAAATTTTTCAACTTTAAACATATTATGCAGAACTGTACATTAAATAGGGGTTAAAATGACAAACATATACAAACAATGGCACAGGAGGAGGGAAGGACCAAAGGTGGGGGACAGTAGTACACAATAAAAGGGAGGATATGGAATAGTGGCTAAGTAACGATTAGTATAAGACATGGAGGAAGACATGTAGGTGAGTTTTAAAAGGTAGGTTTTAAGGGCTCTTTTAAATAAGAGTTTACTTTTTTCCCTTTAGACAGACCTCGTAAGGCAGCTAGCTAAGTGGTTTAGGAAGGCAAAACCATGCAGTAAAGCCTACACAGTGCTTCAAACTGACCCTCATTGGGAACCAAATTCCTCTTTTCCTCATTACTCCTCAGCTGTGCCTTTTAATCTGTGTGCAGGTCCCTGTAAAATAGATTTATTAGTGCTATAGTGCTTAATCATACTGATCTTTTTATCCAATAACTAAAAATCCAGTATAAAGGAAAAGGAGGGATAAGGAATAAAGTTCAACCAATAATTTATTTCACTGTTTTTTTTTATTTGTACTTAAGGGTGCCCCTCTTTCTCATATAAGAAATTTAGGAAGTATGTTTTCATATTTAATGAACATATCTTTAAGTCACTTAGAGTTGGTTGAATCTTCTGCAAAACTCCATATGTATGCCTAATATAAAAAACTGTCAACATGCAAAGTGAGTCCATGCATGGAGGGGTTAAAATAAATAGCAAAGTTCATAAAATCATTGCTAAATGTCCTCAAATACTATATTATATCCTCAAATGACTCCCTGCTATAACATTAAGTTTATACTGTTTACATTTATTTATGAGATCCGAGAGCTGATGTGCAAACCTGTCCATAGCAGTAAAAATTTATGGAAGCTTCATTGTTGAGAGAGCAGCCCTAAACCAGGGTCAAGTACTAGGACAGACACTATTTAGTTACAGTAGCCACTCGATACAAGAGTTTATTGCTCTCTGTATTTTCTTTGAAACAAGACCTGTGGGGATGCCATTTGCTTTCTGTTAGAAGATTCATTTTGGGAGTAAGTTGTCTAGAAGGAATCTAGATTTTGACACTCCATGTCTCCACGGTAAATCACTGCAAGCTCTTTCCATGGCTGCATAAACAAATGAAGCTCCAATAGTCTCTACATTTAATACTGTGACTAATGGGGAGTGTTCATTGATCTTTAATTGGTTAAAGACAGGATCGTGAAATGTATATTTTCATCAAAACAAAGGATATTTGGTGTGGAATGCTGAAATTAAGAACTCTGACCAAAAAGATCATCCACTAAATGATCTGCTAAAAACATCTTTCTATGGATTATTTATCATAAAAATGAGTTATTAAATAAATAGTTTACTAGGAGTCCACAGTGACAAAACTATAGGTAGGATGAAATAAAGAATCTCTAACAAGTTTTACTTTTACATTTTTCCTTAGTTAAACAACCATTATGAAAATATACTGAATAAATAACCTATGCAAGATTTCAATATCAACCCTAAAACTATATTAGGGTTAGAGGTGCTGTCTGGTGGGTTACCCACTGGCTATTTATTTCTTAGGCAGTCAAGTGGCAATATGTTCCTGCTACAGATCCATCTTTGTTCACACATATCTTTGGTTTGGGTATTCCTGAATACCAGCTTCCATTTTTCTTTAGCATTATTATTATCATCGTGTATTTATAAAGCACCAACATAGTATGTTGCGATTTACATTCGAAGTCCATTGTCATGTTACCAAGGCTGAATTTACACCGGCGGTGCGGTGACATGCGTTTACCACTTCCCCGTACCAGGAAAAGCCGCCTCTCAAATAGACGTTACACCTAGCGTCTTCCTGTGGCTGCCCCATAAGTTGTCACATTTGCAGACACTGGTTCTTTAAGAGCTGCAACGTAACTGTCCTGCAGAGGGTCTCACAATCTAAAGTCTGTATTGTGGTATTTTGCACTTATATGCCCTTAGTAATTAGGGCCATCTTTTTTGGGAGGCAAGTCAGTCAACAAAACTGAATGTTTTTGGGATGAAGGAGAAAACAAGAGTGCCTGGAGGAAACTCATGCAAACATAGGGAGAACATACAAACTCAGAGATGTAAAGGCAAGAGTACCAGCCACTGAACCACCTGGCCATGCCAAAAGTTATTGTATTTTCCACAATTTATACTAAAAACCTAACAGTACTAGATATACAATTTTCCTAACTGTTACTATAGTTTTACAGATTGGGGAGGCCACATGCATTGATCTTACGCAAAATCTCATCATTGGAATGTCAAGTACCTAGATCAAGAAAATTTGGCCAAACACCCATACGGAAAAACATAGCACTGATTTATATAGGACATATATAATATATATATATATATATATATATATATATATATATATATATATATATATATATATAATCTGGATGTCTGGACAGATTGAGGAACGACTTCAAAGTGTTCAGTTAGAATGAACCCTGAACATGATGTCAGGAAGACGAAGGATTTATTAAAATACCCAAATCTATTGCTACTAACTTACTGTCAAAGGGAAAAAAAAAAGAATGTTTGTCTCAACTGCAGAACCAACAAGTACCAGTTTATAAAAAAAAGCTGCACAGAACATGTATAAAAAAGGAAAAAACTTACCAGAACTGCAGAATGCCCAGGTTCATTAACTTTCAGCATTTCTTAATAATTTTTCTTATGTAAATCTTCAGGGAGAAAAACTAATAATGAGTTTTATTTCATCACAGTAGAATGGAATTAAAATATATGAAGATTTTATAACTATCCAGTGACAAAAATCTGTGATCACAGAGGGTATTAAGAAAAATGTAGCCTTGGAGACACATAACTAAAGCCTGACCCCAGGAAAAAGCAAAGGAAAGATGCACAAGTTAATAAATGCACAAATTAATAAAGGAACAATATATAGAACAAAATACAATATTTATGCTTCACATCAGGATGGGTAAACATTAAATCCAAAAATCATAAATTGCCCTTTAGACTACTATATGGGATTGTATGTAAACAGATACACAACCAAGTCTGTATCTTAGCTATGCTGTTTTTTTTTGTTAATGTCTTCCTATATACATGGTGGCATAGTAACAGGTAAAGATAAAATAGATTTATCAGTTGTTACTGATTCTATGGGTTTATTTTAAGAGACTGGTTTACCCCAGAGGTTCATTTAGTGACCCCCCCTGGCAGATCTGTAAACAATGCCTGGGGAGTGTAGTACACATGCCCAAAATGCATTTTTGCCAAAGATAATCTAGAAAGTGTACATTGCTTCAGACAGAGTCAGATGGTCAGGTTTTAGAATGACAAATATTTGAGGAATAATGTGAAAGCTATTTAGCAATTCAACATGTCTCTTCTTTACATTACTAGCTCCAGGAAAAGCTGGCCTAGAAGCAACATTATAAATAAAAGTAGTGGTCACATACACTTGTATCCTAGAATGTATTATTCTGTCCAGAAAGTTACCATACTTTTTATCAAGAATTGAGCTCTATACCACATGATAATTCCTGTGATAAATTTACTTTCAGTAAAGTCTGCATGAAAAAAGTATGACATGTCAAAGTGCAGCTACACTATATTTCTTCAAAAAAGCTAGACATTTTGTTAATAAATTGCATTCCTTAAACTCCAGTCACTTTGCCTAAACTGAGATTGTGTCACTGATTTGCTGCAGGCAGAAGAAAGCATTTCCTAGACTCCTCTCCCCAGAAACTAGACTACAAGATTGTAACTTTGTAGCTCCCACAGACTCTAAGAGGTTGCAACAGGAAGCGATCTTTGTCAGACACTTGTGAGCACCCCAAAAAATACACAGCTACCAGGAATTACAATACAGCATACAGCATCTCAGTCCAGGAAGGAGATGTGGCCTTTGGAAGCTTCTTCTAAAAAGAAAAGAATATATATATATTTATTTATTGCATTGTCAGAAGGAAAGATACATAAAAGTGTGAAAGCTGAAAATAGGTTCACTTTTGTCAATCAAGAAGTTGAGTTTTGCAGAAAGGACAGGCAATGCCCCTTCTGCAATAACTGTTCTTAGCTGCCTAATCGCCACACAGCTGTCAATTTTTGAAGTTTGTTGCCAGAAATACCCAGAAATCCCAGCTTCCCATTGTGCATGCCCTAAATGAATGAACTCCTGTACCTGCAAAGGAGTTACATCATCCTAAACAATCAAGATGGCTGGTGGTCATCTCCAAAAAGAGAAAATGTAAGAAGATGGTGATTACCTGCGATTACCACTCTAAACTTTTTTTTGCAATTACAAATACTTTTTTGTGTGTGCCTGGCCTTCCTGCTGCCTTCTGACATACCTATGTCAAATTTCAGAGGTAGCATAATTTTTCTTACTCTATAAATATGTAGATAGGAGGGGCAGCTGCAAAAAAAACAGACTCCCAATGATATAGAAAAGAAAGATGGCATCATTTTAAACTGGTAGTTTCATCTGGTAGCTTCCCAAGCTACATTTGATTGTATTTCAGAATAAGTAAAGACTCATACACATTAATTAGGTTTGCAAAATTCTCAATATTATGACTAACATCACCAATTACTGAAGATATTTTGGAGAAATAAATTATTTGATTTATTTCAATTTCTTTGAGTTTCTTTAAAGATCAGGCACAACAAGCAGCCCAAGTTCAAAGGTACCTTTAGAAAGAAATGTATTGTAAATAAACATAATCATCACCTTAAACTATGTGTACTCAAGAAAAGTCAGGAGCAGAACAACTTTTCCTGGAAGTGGGTCATGACGTCCATGTCAATGTCGATGCATATTAGTGCTTATAAGGAAAGTAGACCTTTTTTAAAAAGAAACATGTATTTTCTATAAGCGGATAATAAACCTTAAAAAAAGCATGAATCAGTGTTTGTGATACAGACTCATTCTGTTTGATTCAATGATTTTCTCAGGACTGATTTGTTTTACCACCAGAAACCTGTTAATTAAACTAGTTACACTCCAAAACTCAAGTTGTAAATGATTTTTCCCCTTGTTCTTTCCCCTTTCATTATGTATTTAATTCACACTGCATATAAACAGCATCTAATTACTCATCTTCTACTGCTCTTCTGTATGTGGAAGGGCACAAAACTAAACCTTTTATAAAGGCTCTCTGTACAGCTCTTCAGCAGATGGCACAAGTGCACAGACCTGAACTCAAATATCCCAATATGCTTCAACCTTTTCTCAGGATGTCAAGCTATAAAATGAGCACATTATGATTATTGCATCCAGTTTCGTAAAGATAAAGGAATCTCATTATGAGGGAAAGAATTACAAGCATGTAAATAGTGGGAAGACAATGTTCAAGGTTAGGCGCAGTCATTCAAAATATGCTCTGGAATCAGCTGCAGTGTCAAAAGTTTTTACACCCAAAATGTCATTGATGAAAGGGTAATAGAAGTGACTACAAGTCAAAACGATGAAGTAATGCTCTATTTGCATATTACCAGTTTATCCTATACCCAATAAAAAAGAATTAAAGTATAACTCTAGTTGAGAAAACACAATCCCCTCTAGATTTTCTTTTTATTTGTAAATCTTTTTAGCATGTCTTGTTGATGATTCATACTGTATTCCATTTGGGAAAAAATATCTTTATTTCACTATTTCTCTATCTTGGCTAACTCCAGAATGGAAGGGCCAGTCTACAGTATAACTAGCTCAGAATATCTTGGCATATTAGCAGCATTATTAGCATACCTGTAGAAGTAGGTAAGCTTTAGATAGTATCTATTCAAAAAGGAACATCCTGTCGCACGGAATTCATACATTCTTCTTGTATCTCAAACCTTTGGAAAATTAGTAGGTCAATCACACAGGAAGGAAATGGCATTTCTGGGGCATTACCTACCCCAACAGGGTTACCAACCTGGAAGACTCACTCTCATTTATTTCTTGGGATTTATCAAATGTGCTTCAAAACAAGCTGTCTTTTTAGGTTAGAATACTCAAAGGTGACATCCTTAGGTGGCAGCATGGGACCTTACCCTTATTTTGTCACTTTATGTACTGCCACAACTTTTACTTATTACATTTACATGAAAATACTTGCTTCTTTTAATGTTGCTCTTTAGACTTAGGCTTAACTCCCAGGCATTTTGATCAATAGCAATGCTCCAACATTTGATATTTGATCTAGTTTTACTTATTTTCTGACTGACACATAGAATTAAGGCAACCTTAAAAATATTGGATATATTCAGTATTTGATCATTTGAATTGTATTTGCTTTTATCATGGGATCAGCTCACAAAAGCATAATAAATGTTTTTTCTTTCCTATCCAGTAATTACATCATTTTGTTACATTTACATTTTCTGCATTAACTTCTGGTGTTTATTAGCCTGTCAGCCTCTGTCTGATTTCAGTTGTTAACTTCTATGAGGACATAGCCCCGTCCTGTCTGTTCTATCTGTTAAGGACACCTGAAAAAGGGACAATTTCAATTATCTGTCATCTAAAATAGCAATACACGAGTCAATGATTCATAGGACATATTAGTTTTACGTGACTTTAAAGCCTTTCTTAGCACAATAATAAGTATTCCAGGTCTACGCAGTATTGATCTTTGAGAATGTTGATCCGATAAAATAATTAATGCAGTTAAAATAATTTCTACAGCTTGGTGATATACACCTGTAAAACATTGTAGAGTGTATTTTTTGCTCAAACTATTTGTCAAATTGTCAAACAGAAAACTAATCAAAAGATAGCACACTAACCTTAAGGTGCGTACACACTTCCAATTTTTATCGTTCCAATCGAACGACGAACGATCGATTGGGCAAAAAATCGTTCGTAAAAAAGTAAAAGTGTGTACGTAGCTTAAGTTTTAAAGTTCCACTTTAAAAATTTAGAAAAAGGCAGAACATTCCTGCAGATGGCACAGGTGATGTCCCTTCAGCAATAAGCATTATCACCTGTCTGCTCATGTCTTTTGTCAAAATTTGCTGAGCTGTGCAAACCAGCCTCCCTAGCAGGGAACTGCATCTCGCCTATATGGGAGTTACGTCATCCCAGCACGAAGATCGGAACAAGGAAGAAAAAAAGGAAAAATATGGCAGCGCCCACAACAGAACAGGAACAAACGAGTATACACTGGCTTTAGTTCTGCTTTAAAGAGGAACTAAACTGAAAACGGCAAAGAAAAAAAAAAATACATTTACCTTCAATCCCACAGGGCAGTCCGATTGGTCCGGGGCTGTTCTGCATCAGGTCCTGAGTCGTCCTGACATTCGTCCCGGAGAGGGCGCCGCCATCTTCTGCTCTACTTCCTGGTTCTTCATCTTACGTCACCTGACCCTTGAGTGAAAAGGCTCCTTCTGCACTTGCCTGAGATGCTCGGCCATGTGCAGAAGGAGCACCCAAGAGCCTCCCGGGATGCCTGACGTAAGTATGCCGTGAGGCCTTGCGCTCCCATTCATTCTTGATCGCTTAGGTGGTCGAGAATTAAGGGGCGGTGTTGCACACTTTTTTTTTTTTTGAAAAGGGAAAAAAAACGGAATTTTTACTTTACATAAAAGGGTTGTCTAGTGAAATTTCTGAGTTTAGGTACGCTTTAAGTTTCTTCTCTTGTGTAAGGTGGAGTGCACTGCTATGACTATGGACACCTGTCAGAAACAAATCAGCATTTTACCACTTTTTATAATAGTTTAAAACAAACTTTGGTTTTTAAAAAAAAAACTTGATGGATGTGTCATCATCTTTGTCAGCTTGTCAGATGTATTGTTAGCAATTGCTTGATAAAAAATCTACACAAAGAAAAAAATTACAAGCCTCTTAAAGCTGGCTTCTAGTCCAGGTGATCCAAGTAAATTCATGGCAGGTCTTACCAGGGAGAACCAAGGTCAAAGCAGTGTCTGCTCCTCTTGTATCGTTCCCCATGTACACACGCTAAAGATACATGAGAACTCATAGTGGCTATGGATATTGAGTGAGCCTAGGACTGGGAGAACCAATACAATGATAATGTGTAGGAGTACTGGAAACTTGTGACACAATGAAGCATCTAGCTGCTACAAGACAAAAAAATGATTATTTCAAAGCTGCCATCACACTATTTTCCTTGTTATTACAAGTTATGCAATTATATGATATTAGAAGTCAATATAGTACAAGTCTAAGTGGTTTGAAGTTGAAGCTCTCTGACTGCAGGGAGTTCACACAACCTTGAGAAATTGTAAAACTGTTATCTTTAAAAGTCACATGGGTATGGCAGCGCCCAAGGCAGTGTCGCATGGGGGCAGACAGGAAAAAAATGGCCTGTTATCAAGGAGGAGAATTAGAAAACGTATGAAATGAATATGTAGAAGATTAATGATCACTTTACAGAAATAGCCTGCAGAAAAAGAGATCATCATTAAAGGGTCAGTGAAAGTCTGTGAAGCACGAGAACATTTTTCAAATTTCATGAAGCTTTCTGCTGCCTAATATCAAAATACAGACTCTTTATAACGGATATTGCTGCACTGTGTTAATCATATTATAGAAGAGAACACATAAGATTTACTTCATTTTCACAAGAATGTCTTGTACGTATGTAAGGTCTGAGAAAGGGGACATTTTTAAAAACATCAGGATATTAATTGTTGCTCATAAAACTGTATTTCAGTAAATTGAAAGAAAGTCTGCTTTGGGAATAAAAATTTAGCAGCCTATTTTAAAGCAAAGGTTAGCACTTACAGTACTAGCTAATGCAGGAAACATTTGAAGCGAAAAGATTGAAATTGAATATAAACTTTTATATATTGCAGTTTACCAGTTTAGATGTGATGGCTGCATTACTTTTTTTAGCACTTTTTCCTGGTGATCCTGCCAGTAACACACTTCCTGTCTTGGGGTGACAAAACCGATACTGATGTATCTATGCTTGCTTCTTATTTGGTTCACAGAACAGATTTCCCCAAGGTTTTTAAAGACAAGTAAAGCAGAAGGTGTTCTGTAATTCAAAAAAGTAGACTGAGCAGGGACACAGTTACAAGCTCAGCGGATGTTTGGCAGGATTAATAGGCACTAATCAACAAAAAATAGGCAGAGGTTTATATCATAAAGCACGTCATTCGCTTCACCTTGATTCTTGATTCAACTATTTTCTGCAAACCCAGTATCATAGACTCCAAAATAACAAACTTGTGCTTTACTAAGAGTATTAGTTGTAAAAACTGGGAAAAACGAAGTAAAGCCTGCAACAATGCACACTTTACTTACAGACCACTTTCAGCAGAGAATCCTCTTATGTAACATACGGTAGATGATGGCCCTGATTTATTAAGGCTCTCCTAGGCTGAAGATAATACACTTTCATCAGTAATGCTGGGTGATCCAGAAAAATTGGAATGAATTCCCTAAAAGTCATTAGCTGTTTGTTAGCAAATGTTTTCAATTCTGGACCATATCTATTCCAGGTTTGCTGGATCACCCAGCTTCACTGATGAAAGTGTATTCTCTCCAGCCTTGGAGAGCTTTAATAAATCAGGCCTAATATCTCTATGCATTAAATACAATAGTTTATGATTGTCAAACATCTAAAATGTATGCAGGTGTCCCCTGTTGGCATTGATATTATTAGTTATATGTATAACAACAATAGATTACTGATGCTGTCCCCTAATGACTGCTATTGTTAAACTATTGAATAAGAACACAGTGGGATGTCTTACGCTCATGTTCCCCCCTTCTGTTTCCATAGAACAGAATAGGCTGCTTGGAGAACTTACTGCAAGGATAAACAAAGCAGGCCCAGGGGATTAGAAAATAATGGTTTTAATAAACTCACATTTAAGTTACAATCAAAAGCATTGCATCTTTTTTGTTACTTAGGTTTTGGCATAAAAGGCATCATCAGTGGATCAGGTCTCTAGAAGTTTTTGTCTTTGGATACGCTTTAAAAAAAAAGAGTCTATGCTGCCTTATGTTATTCAATCAGGTCCCTTGTTTTAAAACCTGTGTCTGGAAGCATAACTTTCAAATCCCTTTTTATCACATAAGTTTAACTCATGTCTTTCATTGGTGCCTTTTTGGGGAGTGGAAACCAGTGATCCCATGCTTCATTCTGCAACTGACACCAGCCCACCAGAGTTGTGGTGATATCATTATACTTCCGCAGTTTACAGGAGCCTCTGAGAACCTTGCACATTGCTCACATCTCCCATGTGGGAACTCAAAAGAGCCCGGTACCCACTTTGCAATCCAGTAGGATGTGATACATCACATGACATCATTTAAATCCAAAGACATACACAAGCAAAGTTTTTACATATGTTTTTCTTTTGTTAACATGGTGATTAGCTTTGAGGTAGCTAAAGTATAAGATAGTAAAAGTTGGTGCCCCCCTACTTTGGGACAATAAAAGTCACCACGTATCTCGTTCCTAATGGGCAACCCAGGCAGTCCAATACAGTTTATCTTTAAAATGCAATTAAAGCTGATGCAATTGTTGGAGAACTGGACGGTGATTATAGCTAAAAGAACAAAATTTTCTATTAGTTATTATTTTTATTTTTTGAGGAACACATTTTTCTGTTGTAAATGTTATATAAGGAGGAGGTGAGATTGAGTAACATTAGTAAATTATAGCCTGTAAAATGTTTATGTCATGCAAATCAATCAATCTTGAAAAGGGGCTGCTTTTGGTTATTACCAACTTTCTTCAATATTAAGAAGATACTGAAAACTCAATACAGAATAGAAAAAAAGATAAACAAAAAGTCAATATCTCTTTACCGTCTGTCAGTAAAATGTTTTCTTTGCTATGGAGAGAAAGAAACCGAATATTTTATGGGCTGGGACAGAATAAATCACATGCATTTCCTTCATTCGTCGGAGATTATAGAAAACAGCTGCAGAATTGACAATACTTATGCCAAATGTAAGCCAATATTGTTCTTCAAGTGTGACATGATCACCTAAATGCTCAATCGAGCTATAACATTGCAAGGAATATGCACATAGACACATAGACACGCACACAAAACACTGCCACATGTTCAGACTGGAAGCTCGGAGATAAATTAATTTACCATGACAGGTATTATTAAATCATATTGTTGACAAAGAATGTTTTAATATTCATTCTGGTCTAGGGCTCCTCTTACAGAAACTGATCCTAGACAGAAAATGCTATTTAATGCATGACTGTGTTACATAAATTCAACAGGAACCCGTTTGAAAGACAAGATTGTCAATAAACATATATATCTTTACCATAAGATACATATTTGAATTAAAAATAATAAATAAAACGACGTGTATATAACAATGCAGGTGTGTAAGATAATAAAATGGTTACTAAACTTTGCTTAGAGATATGACACATCACATGACAGAATACATCTAATATTATTTATTGTTATTAATAATAAACAGGATTTATATAGCGCCAACATATTACGCAGTGCTGTACATTAACTAGGGACATACAATAGGAGGTGAGATTTGTAGTGGTGGTTTTGAAAGACAGAAGATGAGTAGGCAAATTTGAGAAAATGGGTTTAAATGAAAGTAAAGTAGGAGCAAGCTGAATAGGATGAGGAAGACCATTCCAGAGAGTTGGGTCAGCTCTACAAAAGACTTAGAGCCGTGCGTGTACATGTGCTCATGTGTATATGCAACATACATTCCTATCTTATAAAGCTAAACTCCATAAAATAAAATAAAGTCTATGCTTGAAGTGGGGCTCCCATTGCACTGCGAAGGGTAAATGCTCATTTTCATCCAGGTGAACTAAATTCTAGAAAGAGAATTGAGGATAGAATCATTGAAACTAAGATGAGCCTCACTTACGATAATGCAATTTTTTTTTTTGGTAACTACAGAGCTTGGTTGGAAAAAAACTTTGCAATTTCAAGACTATTTTTCATCTAAAAAACTGCAACACAAAAGTAAAATATACATTTAAACCTCATTTGTACAGACAAGGATAGATCTTCACTACATGATACTGGTTTTTAGCTAAGTACTACATTGAGCTATATATTTAGCCAAATTGCCCAGGAACTCAAATGCACAGAAACATTTTATCAATAAATGTTGCTACCATGATTCAAAACAAAAAAAAATGCTGTTCTACGGCACCTTTTTTTTTTTTTTTTACCAAGATAGGCACCAATCTGTCTAGTAAAGCCTTACAAGGAGAAACAAGCTAACCTATGTGTGGAAATGATGTCTCATGCTCCCTGGACCACTCTTTCACTATTTGTGCCCAATAAATCCTGGTTTTGTCATCTTAGAACATGCCCTTCTAGGATGGTGATTCAGTATAGTCAGCGGACCTAATTTTTTCAGAAAATATTGTTGTTGAATCTAGACCTGACCAGCTAAATCAACCCTAGATCATAACACTGCTTTTCTTGGCCAGGCTGTATAGTTGAGTTATTGGCCCTGATTTATTGAAGCTCTTCAAGGCTGGAGAGAATACACTTTCATCAGTGAAGCTGGGTGATCCAGCAAACCTGGAATAGATTTCCTAAAAGTCATAAGCTATTTGTTAGCAAATGTTTTCAATTCTGGACCAGATTCATTCCAGGTTTGCTGGATCACCCAGCTTCACTGATGAAAGTGTATCCTCCCCAGCTTCGGAGAGCTTTAATAAATCAAGGCCAATGTGTATGTTTCTTAATAAATGTTTTTAGGCTACTGAAAGCTTTTTTGGCATTCTACTCCCACTTCAATTGACCCCTGGGCAACTTTAAACATATTACCTAACGGTAGACTAGATCAGTAGTGACCAACCGGTGGTCCTCAGATCAAAATTTTGATGGTCCGCCGCTCTGGCCGGTGCGCCCCTGAGTGGTGTCAGGAGAAGGACCCTGCTGGAGGGACGCACCAGCCAGAGCCACAGACCATGTTCCCCGTACAAATCCCAGGCTCAGGGAAGTGGGCTGCATGAAAAGTATTACACTGGGGACAAAATAGTATAGTATGTGTAATACTGAATAAACTAAAAAAACGATAAATTATTCTGTGTTCTGTTACTCAGAGGCCATCCCACAAATTAGGTATATTAGCCCCTACAAAAGTTAGCTGATGCAAATTGCATTTTATCTACAGTTATAGTTATTGTCAGAAAATTGACATTGTTTGCTCATAGTGTTAACATTTTAATGGCCCTACTGTAATGCAGTCTTTGTAATACATAGTAAACATACTTTAGTGTTTACAGAAGCATGACAAATAAACCCTCTGGGATTTACTGAATTGTAAACTGTATCTCACTTGTAAGCATTAACTTGAGCTTTGTTTATCTTTCAATCATAAAACAATATATCTAACAGTAATAACCTACTTTTAGGACTCTTTAAAAGAAAGAGGTCCCTGACTTCTATGGTGTTAAGAACCCTTGCAATAGGAAGCTGCTCTAGTTAAACATAGAGTGACTTCTGCTTACCGTCAAGCAGCACATAATGATTTGCAGTGGCAATTATTAGGAAAAGTCGCTGCCTCCGGCAAAAGATCAAGACAATGTCTTCTCATTAATTGCTAGCCATTATTTAGGAAACAGTTGATTCAAAGCATATTTTTGTAGTGTCTTTCTATTTAAAGGATATAATGATGATATTCTGGACCTACATCAGAGTTGTGATATCTTTGCTCATGTCTAATTTATCATGTATAGATACATTATTTTTTTTATTGAATTTATTTGCTGTGGTTCTACATACCTTGTAAAATTACTTTTTGGACACCCTGACATTTGTACCTAGCTAAAGCAAGCGATATCTCAGAAACAGATCTTGTTATGGTCAGATACCTTATGGAGTCAAAAGCTATTGTACAGGCAGAGGATTCCAGTGTGTCTGGCTATAAGTGTTCTTTAGAAGAAATATTTGCTGTACTTACAGACAGATGCTGAACAACATAAGATATATGCACCTTATTGACCTATCACAAACTGTGCATCTTTGGAAGCTTTTGACCTTCAATGCTAACTTCTTTAATTGAAAACACAAAAGTTAAAGTCAAACCAGGCACATTCATGAATTCTTGAGATAGAAGATATTATTGAGAGATAAGTGATGTTGGTGATATAAGATCCAATTTACAGTTCATACCACCATATTTTTTAAAAAAAATTTGAAAATAAACACAAAAAAGTTGAAAACAGCGCTCATCCCTCCATATTTCATAACATAAAAATCAGAATTCCACATTTTAGTCTAATTAAAAAATGTAAGGGTAGAAAGGAAAATGACACTTTTTTTTGTCCTTGTCTAATGTACATAAATATGAATAGTTTTAACCCAAACTTATACACTGTTGAGAGACGTGTAAACTTTTTCTGCCAAATAGATTTGTACTTCTGTTTAGCCAGTTTTCTGATGCACGTATCACTTATATCACAGAAAAAATAGGGGGCTTTTAAGGCAAAGGTTAACAAATATTTACTTTAATAAAAAAATAGATTCATGATTGTAGACTGATATGCTGAAATTGTTCCAATTGGCACAGTCAATCAATGTATCTATCAATCAGGGTATCAGTCTACAATTTTGTATACAGTTTTTTCTTTGACAGAAAAAATTGGTTCACATTTGTCTAAAATGGCCAGTATGTTCTATTGTCTTATTTTATCTGTGATATAACTGATCTGGGGCTGACGCAAATCTTTAATGCATACAAACAGGGAAACTACTCACCTAAAACATATGATGCATGTACTTGTGCCAGACAGTGCAGACAAGTCCATTACCTCCACTAACAACACACCACAAAAATAATGAACAAACAATATAAAGGAGCAGGCTGATATTTGAATCTCTCTCCTATCCTCTTGCAGTATGTTCACTGTAAACTGTTTGACCTGCAGTAGTCTGAATGACAATGCTACACTTCCTTTTTATTCTGACTGCTGCTGTACAGAAGAATACAGGAGGATAGTATTATAATAAATTTAGCAGTTGGATCTCAAAATTTAGTTAATGTTTATTTTAAGCATGTGTAGCTACATTTGTTTGTGTTTCACATCTGCCTGAAACTCAGATTTAAAGTGATCCCCTGGCCTGGGTATGGGCATTAAAAAATTTATGCATTTTTGACATGCAGTACATGTGCTGAAAAACAACCTCCTGCTGATCTCTGTAGGTGCAAGGACTGTGGAGTAATATATCTTTAAAATAAAAGCAGAAGCATCTGCTGTTAGGAGATCCACAGCAGAACACATTCAATACTCACCTCAGTAGTGACCTGGAAGTCCTCAAGCCTTCTAATGTTAACACAGAACAGTAAAGTAGGTGAGCTGAGCTGTTGAAAAATTGATTTTGGACAACTTTGGGGCTTTTACTATGAAATCTGGGCATAAATAGCTCAATAATAACTTCAACTACAAAGGCTAATTTTAAGGGATGGTTCAGATGGATGGTTTGTGGTTGTAGTGCTGTTACCTGCTTCCTTTTTACAGGTCATTGCAACTACTGGGCAGATTCTTAAAGCAGCATATCACCCAATTAGGAATAAATTCACTGCTGTTGGCCGTCAAAACTAAAAACAATAAACAAAAAAAAAAACTTGTTTATTTTGATAAATAAGGTGTTGTCGGCTGTTTGGTGGCTGTTAGATCGTTCAGTTGTCCACATGTGTGACCAGACCTTCATTTTATTTTTACTTTTTGTAAGTAATATATAAACATTTAATTGTCCACAGGTTAACTTTAATTTAACCTATGTTATCAATATGTTCTGTGCTTTCATAAAAAAAATCATCATAAGTGGCAACAGTGGACCATACCCATGGAATGAGTGTTGGTACTAGACATCTGTAAATGCCAAATAACACTTAAACATGGCATTTACCGAAGTTATAAAGAAAAAAGTCTACTACACAGTGTCTATTCTAAAATTTTAAGGATCCCAAAAACTTGCTTTATTTGAGTTTTCTCATTTCTTTATTTTTAATGGAGTTGCAGGTTTAGAAAAGAATGAAAGCTTTTAACTTTAAACATGGCCACAAAGCACCCATATTAGGACTTGCAGACTTATATCATTCACTAGTTTTAAAGTCATCTTCAGCAAATTTTAAAACGGAGTATGCAGCAAAATGTTATAATAACACTTTTAGGAGATCACATTGTTATGTTTATAATTTATAGTACAATGGCGCAGAAGCAGAAAGTGCTTGCCTTTTCCTATCATTATCTAAAAATGAGTTAGATCTCATTGGGGGACCATACAAGAGAATTGCAACAGGCATATCTAACCTAAATACTTACAATAAAAATAGTATTTAACATTCTCAACTCTAGTGGAGATGTACACTAGATATAAATAAGGAGTTATCTGGGATTATTACAGTTCTGCTGCATGAATTTTCACCCAGGACTTTATTAAACATCAGCAAAGGCAAAAAGCTATTTACTGTTACAGCAATGCTTCTACTCTACAGCTGCTTATCGATGTGCAAATCTCTTACCAGGAAACAACAGGCAGTGAGAAATCTATCCATCCTCCTCCTTACAACTTCAAATCCATCACAACTATCTTCCCAATTTGACCGAAGTTGGCCCCAGGCACGCTTGTAGTGAAAAGCTTTGCAATAAGCAATTGTTCGTTTTTTCACAGGAAAATAAACAAACAAAGCTTTCCTACATACTAGAAACTTTTTAAAAAGCATATTGAGCATTCTTCAAGGCTGACCAATATTCCCCTGGAATTAACTCCTTGATGATGCTAAAAAATGTCCAGGTCGGCCACATCACTTCTGAATATCCAGCTGTGTAAAACAGACAAAATAAATGACTTGCAGTACATGTGCTGAAAAACAAGCCCTCACTGGTCTCTGTAGATTCAAGGACTGTGGAGTAATAAATCCTCAAAGTAACAGCAGAAGCATAGGCCTCTGCTGTTAGGAGATCCTTAGGAGAATACATTCAATACTCCCCACCCCAGTAGTGAAAATTTTAAGCTTTTTAATGTGAACACAGATAAGGGCAGTATGTTGAAAATTTGATTTCAGCGGACTTTGAGGCTCTTGCTATGAAATTATAATAACTTCAACTACAAAGGTCAGTGATGGCCAATTTTAAGGGTTTGTTCAAATAGATGGTTGTGGTAGTAGTGCTGTTTTCTTTCCACAGGTAACTGCAAAAGTTGGTATGTTTGCCTAACCTGTGATGACGATTTCTGCTATAGAAAAAAGCATTTCCTCAGTTTCCTTTTTCACAGTTATTTTAATTAAATATTTAACTGATTTTGATATACATGATTGCTTTACAACTCAAAAAGAACAAGACGACAAACTTAGATAATGCTTGGTCAAGAAGAAAGATTAACTTAAAGAAGTATTTTTCTACAAATGTCTACACCAGTGTTCCTCCAAAGTTTGATAGGTTTTCCTTGAGCAATGAGCAATTTGTGCCTCCCAGTTTATTTGACACCAATGATCTTTGTGGCTATCTGGAAGGGTGACAAAAGATGGTGGCAAAAGATTATGAACATCTGTATAGTGTCCATTGCCCCATGTGCATACACTCTTGCCAAGTCCCATATGGACATTATATTATATTTACTGTGTGGAACTGCTCTGTTTTAGACACATCGTTTTTGTTAAAGGAAAACTAAACCCAATAACACAAATGTAATACCTTGCAGCTTAATAGTTCCTATTTGTGGTGGCTGCAATAATTTTTATTTTGAGGCTAAGAACATATTAAATAAGTACAGAAAATACATATTGTTCCCTTGAAGATGAGCCTCGCTGTAGGTGCCCCCCAACCTCAACTGACCTGGCAACCTGCGATGCTGTCCATGAGCTGATTATTGAGGACCAGCGAATATGCGCAAAAAAAGATGGCCCAGATACTTGACATCTCACGGAAACGTGTTGGGTTTGTTATCACCACTATCCTAGACATGCGCAAGCTTTCAGCGAAGTGGGTGCTGAAATGTTTGAACAGTGATCAGACGAAGGAACGAGTTGAACCATTCAAAGCTATGTTTGCCCATTTTGAAGCTGCACAGGATTTTTTGGGTAGGTTAGTGACTGAGGATGAAACCTGGCTCCACATCTATGATCCTGAAACCAAGGAACAGTCAAAGGAATGGACCCACAGCAGGTCCCCGCGGCTGAAGAAGTTCTGAACCCAGAAATCGGCCAAAAAAAGTCATGGTGTCCGTTTTCTGGGACAAAGACGGTATTCTGTTGTGGATTACCTACCTCAGGGCTCTAGTATCACCGGACAGTATTATGCTAACCTCCTGGACCAGCTGAAGTAGGCTGATTAGGATGATTGCCGTGGAAAGTTGACCAAAGGGATCCTTTTTTGCAGGACAATGCACCTGCACACACGTCCAATGTTTTGGCTGCCAATTTGAACACCCTGGGGTTCCAATTGGTCCACCATCCCCCCTACTCACCTGACCTAGCCCCTTCAGACTATTATCTGTTCCCAAATATGAAGAAACACCTGAAGGGGCAAAGTTTTGAGGACTTTTCTGACGTCAAAGATGCTGCTGTGAGCTGGTTTGCGGCCCAACCAAAGGACTTTAATTTAAACGGTCTGGAAAAGCTGCAACTGCGCTGTACCAAGTACATCACTCTCAGGAGGAATATGTTGAATAAATATGTTATTTCATATTTCTTCCTCTCTTCTTTCTGGGCAAAGCCAGGAACCTCTCAGCACATCTTGTATACATTGCATGAGGCCAACCCGAGATAGAAAGTGTGTTATTCACAGAAATAACAGGTGGAATAAAGGGAAATAGCTAAAAAAAATGAAGGGAATCCATCAAATATTACAGAATAAGTCAGGTTGAAAAAAGACATAAATCCATCAAGTTCAACCACAAGGAAACTTCCTCCACTTCCTAGATTGTAAGTTCTTTGAAGCAGGGTCCTCTCCTCCTGTGTCACTGTTTGTATCTGTCTGTCATTTGCATATGTACAGTATTGCGTAATATGTTGGCACTATATAAATCATGTTTAATATTAATTTATTAACTATAATAAATACCCAACATATCCCAGGTATAAAACCATATGGACATAGTTGATCCAGAGGAAGGCCAAAAAAACCCCTGGTACTATTCGCTCCAACAGGGGAAACAAATTTCTTCCTGGTTCCATGGGGCAATCGGATGTTCCCTGGATAACAGTGTTATCTTTACTTTAAAGCTTTAATACCCAGTTATATGTGCTTCTAGAAACGCATACAGCTTTTTATTAAAGCAATCCAAAGTAGCTGCTGAAACTACTTCCTGAGGGAGTCTATTTCACATTTTCACAGACCATACAAAGAAGAATCCCCTCATCTAAGGCAGAAAAAAACATTATTGGTTTTAAGGTTAAGACACTTTGCCTTGTCCTCCATGATCCATCTTCTGTTCTTCTGTCCTTGGCATATGTCAGTCTTTATTGGAAAACAGTGCTCTATACTTCAAATTATTTTCATAGTTCCATAGTAAACAAACATCTGAACAAAAACATTACCCTAACACTAATTAGTTCTATTTTGGAATTTTAAGATCCTAATGACCATGACTGTACCAAAGAATACCCCAGCCCATGACTTTAGGCCAGCCAATTTATCTTGATTAATCAGATTCATGTCTTCTGCAGAACAAGCTAAACAATGATTAAGCGTCCTCAAAGTGGATATGCCTCTGTTGCATTTAACATTGTGATCAATCAAATGTTTTGTGGCAGTTATTAAGTCTCTGTGTCCAAACAAAGAGATTTTCTTCTAAACGGATGCATTCATAGAAAGGTGAAGTTAGCACTTTGTTCTGACAACTCATTAAGACAAATTAGAAAACAGTTTAGCTTGCTCTCTGCTCTGTGAATCATTTTCTGCCAGCTTCCAGTGACCCCAGTGTCTGAACAATGAGACATGGTAAAGACTGTCGGGTGGTTTAAAGAAAGGAGATTCAGGTATTGTCTATAGTTGTGCAGTAAAAGAGAGCAAATTGCCTTGTCATGAGACCAGAGCTTTTATCTGAGCACTGGTAGGCCAAAAGACATGTCACATTCCTATTCATCTCTGAGTGATGAGCTTTATAAATACAAGCCAGAAGAATCTCAAGCACTCCCATTGTAATCATTTTATGTATTTTATTGGACATTTTAATGTAATAAACACAAACAGAGGTTTGTTAATCAGACATTTCAATAACTGGCAATTATGTTAACCAATTATGGGTAATAATGTTACCTAAAAACGACATTCAGTAATCAAGCAAAACAGGAATTTTGGTTATGTATTTGAATATTACCATTGCAAATGGCAGTACAATGCAAGTATACATATACCATCTGACCATTTCCTCATTTATAAATCTGATGTTAGTAGGTTATAAAGGGACCTAAAAAGAAAGTTACCTTTGCACTTATCTAATTGCTGGGTGAGACACTGGTACTGATAATTTTTGGAGAATGCAGAACAGGTAAAATCTTGCAAAAAAACACAGTCTCACCAGATTTAAGCTGCTGTGTATTCTCAGGGATCTTGCTAGGGGGAGTGTGATGTTAGCCTTCCTTAAGCAATGCGGGCAAAAGATGGGGGGTTAAGTAAGTAAAACTCTTTTTTTTTTAATTTTTTTCCTATCAGGTATGTTTGGGGGGGGCCTGCATTTTAAGTAGGGTTTACCTTAAAGTGTGTATGCCAGTTATGCCACTACATGTATAATAACAGTTTCTCATTATAGTACATAAAGTACTCTGCTGCTACTAAAAGTTACATTTTTGTGTTTCTCCACTGCACCATTTGCTCACCACAGTGTAAGCTCCCTGTCATTCTGCTTCAGTGTTTACCCAGGATTACAGTAGCCCCACTGGCCGCTCAGATGCTCTGTACTGTATAGCAGGAGCAGTTGGAAAGGTGACAAGTACCAGATATTTCAGAGGGCTTCATTTGGAGAACAAGAGTGTGAAATATAATACATCCAATAACGTTATGTAATTAAGAACATCATTTTCAATTTCTTTACATTTGCAGCTTCACTAAACTACTGATCATGCCATGAATCCATTGGTTATGGTGGGGTTACATCCTCCCTGAGGTCCAGCTCCCCCCTCCTAGAAAGAGGATATTACAGCAGCAAGAACTGTCTTTTTCACATTCAGGTCAATGAAGTTCTGCATTAAAAAGGTATACCCCCTTAAAGGAAAACAAATAAATCTGTGATTCGGCAAGCCACTATTGCAGAAGAGACATCACCTGTCTTTCTTTCCTGTCTCATTGCTGCAGGTTTCTAGGGAGACAGGTGATTATTGTGGATTTAGTTCTGCTTTTAACATATATTGTTTCTAAATACATTTGTTTGACGTGTAATTAAAAAATAATCTTAATTTATTGTTAGCCCTTTGGCAAACCATATTACTATATTAAAAAATGCTCTGCAAAACATAATATATGTAAAAAGACAAAGCATATGCTACTTA
>NC_092861.1:128844332-128876890 GCF_032062135.1 Pyxicephalus adspersus
GAAGCAGAAGCCCACCACCAATGAGTTCAGTTCCACTTTATGAAGTTATTTTTATGAAGGAAAGACCTGCAGAAGCCACAATTTGGGACCACTGCTTACCAATAGTAGACCATCCAATAAGCAGCCCAAGATCTTACATCCCCTACTATATCAAGCCACATTGCAGCCTACACCCACGGCTTTGTAGAGACAAAAATGGTGAACCCTTAACATTATTATCGATTGAAAGAAGGTATGAAAATAAAACAAACCTATATGAGACCAATTTATTAACATTTGCACACAAAAATCTGAATCTTGGGTGAAAACATTTATTAACAGACACATATTTTTTCAAATATTTACAACATATGTTATCTTATATTCACAATTACAGGTGTCTTTTTTTTTTTTTTTTTTTTAAAGGTGAGATTAAAAATCATCTTTTGTTATGAAAACCATTCTACGGTGTGAAGTGTTCCATCGGTAAAATACAAGATTTCATATTATTGCCATCAGCCTGGTAAATGTCCTTGCGCTGACCTGGCTATAAGGTATTTCACACTTCAGTAGTGTCGTCTGTGCAGCTGAGACTGGAGAAAGCGATTACGCCGTCATGAGTCGGGAGAAGCTGTTCTGAAATATTATATGCATTGGACCAACAATCCAGGTGCACAGTCACCTTCTGAAGTCACATTAAAGAAGAAAGACAAGCCTGATTGTGTTAGTGATGTGAAAGGTACTAGGTCACATCACTAACACTAACTCACTTAATAACAGCACAATAATCATATTACTGCTATAAATAAACTCATAAAAAATAATAAAATTGCTGAAATATTGTTTTTTTTTTGGTCAATTTTGAGTAGATTAAACATATACTTTCTTTGTAATTTTTTTTTTACAAACACGAATCTGATTTACGGCAAAGGGAATCCCAGAGAATTATACGTTTTCAAACAAAAGAACACAGAATTTTTTTATTCTGAATCTAAAGAAAATAAGCCTTCAAAAGTAAGGGAGGAGTCAGTCCAAAGAACATTTCACTTGAAATTTTTAGCTTGGGCTACTGAGCTGTGTAAACAATGCAGGGAAAAGTGTAAATGAGACTCTGACTCCACCTTTTGGGTGGACATAAAAAAGCACACAATTTACATGTATTTTAAATTTTATGTCTAATCATAGACATAAACTATATATTCCCTTTTCTGAAGGTAAAACAAGCTCTCCCTCAAATGCCTATGGACATCAAATGTTATTCCTGCCTAAAACCAGCTGTTTAATTTAAAATTGTAATGATATTGGTCATATGTATCTAAGAGCTAACAATTTTAGAAGTAATTTTTAAAAATATTTATTAATTATTTCTTAAAAAATATATTTTTTGTATAAACCAAATCATACCAGGATTTCTAAAAGACAAATTTATTTCCCTAGATTTAGTTATTAAAATAAATTCTAGGCCATTGTGACAGCTAAATTTTAATACTTGCTAAAGCTTCACTCACCATTCCTGCCTTCTGTTCATTACTATTGGCTAGTTAGACAGACCATCATAGTTAACAGCAACCGCAACCCAAAATGGTCTTGGCTTTGAATGTAACAAATACCCAGCCATAATCGGCTTGTAGGCTTTGTAGGCTCCTGTATAGGGACCTCTATCTAGAACAGCCTTTTTCCTAACCAAGTCAAAGTTAAAATAGTCATACAGGGCAACTTATTTAGCAACATCAATGTATACCATTAGTTATCACCCTGCTGATGTGCTGTTGACAAATTTTGAGGACACGGGATAGGAGTTTAAAAAAAGGTCAAATTGGAAAGTGTGATTGTATGAGTACCAACATTAGCAAGTATTGCAAATTATTTCCATTTTGCAAACTGTGATTTCTTGCCTGAAGGAGAATCTGCCTGCCCCTATTCAGGTAGAAAACAATATTTGTCTAGAGTTCAATATATTCACAGTTTGCTGTATCTAATTTAATAAGTACTTCCTAGGAAACAGCACACATAACATACATGATTCTAATGGTGGTAGGCATGTTTTAGCATCACCTCACCTTTATAATATTTGATCATAACAACTGCATCGCTTGAGACTGGTAAATTTAATGGTTAGTTTTACTTTCTTAGGAATGAACACTATTTGTTGATCAGAGAACAAAGAATAGACAACAAGAAAAAATCTCCCTTTCTAACAAGAAAACCTTAGCTCAGAAAGTGGTAATCAGTTTTATCAGTTTTTAAGTCCAAATCCAACTGCAGAACACGTAGGAGATGCATGTAATGACTTGTGCTTTATTCAATCATAGCTCTTCTCTTGCTGCCCAATTTATCCTCACCCTCAGTGCACAGCTGTAGTGGCACACCACCGGCTGGTCCCAGCCTCTTTAGGAAGTATCACACTTCTATCTAAAGCATTTTGCCTGCAAGACTGTCTCAGCTCAGAAGGGAAACATGCCCCGGTGATCCCATGCAAGCAAGATGGATGAGAATAGATGACAAACATGAAGAGCAATAAAATATACATATATTATGAAAAAGAAAGCCACAGCATGTCAGCTCAACCTTTCCCCTGCAATTCTTTTCCATCAGCTGAGCTAAAATGGGTAGAACAGAATTTAGAATATGTTACAGCTCATGCATGAGAACTGCTTTAAAACAGCATAATACTTTAAAGTGATCTTATATTTTGCAGGAACATGCAGCTCACTGCAATATGCAATGTAATGTTCACCATCAATGCATTCAGTAGCAAGAAAGCAAACATTTAGCCATCTTCTAAAGACTCCTTCACTGCTTCCACGCGACAACACTGAGTACTTGGGTGCTCAGTCACCAAGCACAAACCCATGATATGGAAGGAAAATGAGTCACAAGGTCTCTGTCCCTGGAAACACCAGGTATTCTACTTACCTCCAAGTAGCTAAATGGGCACAAAAAATGTGAAGGAAATGTTAATATAAGCTGCTGTTACATTATACTGAGCACAATGGCAGGTTTTCTGCCCAACACTACCTCCCTAAAATATACCCTGATACCCAGTTTGTTTTTACAAAGCTCAATGTGCAACAATCTTTTTTACATTGGGCTGATGTGGGATTCTCTAATTTTCACACATACCTATAGTTGTAAACATTTCAATTTTTAAGGTCTTTATCAGGTAAACAGAACTCTTTATGGGCCAAAGTAATAGGTATTTTTTAGCATGGCAAACCTTTAACTCCTGCTGACCACATCTTCCTTGGTGGCAAGCACTACACCCCCCCCCCCCCAATAATATTGCCATTAGTAGAGAATGATAATTGTTGATTGTTTGGAAGAACAATAAAATGTCTTAAAAACAGTAAAGCTGCATACACACGTGCAATTATAGTCTTTGGAAAGGATCTTGGATCACGATCCTTTCCACCGACTAAGCACTGAACGATGCATGAACAAGTGCTGTACTTACAGAACCGTTCTGCTCTATGAAGAGGGGAGAGGGAGAACGACGGAGTGGCACCCTGCTACGCTCCCTCCCCCTTCACTTCCATTAAGATCATTCGCCAGGACAGACGATGGACGACGGGCGCTGTACACAGGGCAGATTCTCATCCGATATCGGCCCTTAACCATTGGATGTGTGTACATAGCTTAAGGTCCTAGAACAGTTGCAGGGCTAGCGACAGCCCTTATAGATTGTAAAAAAAACAGCATTTGTGCACAAAAAAAACTTGAAAGATTAATACAGGAAGTTTTTCCAATGTCTGGTACTGAAAAAATGTAAATGATTGATTATCGATATATTGGCCATATTTACAAATGCCATTCGTCTTCACAGAGACACAGATAAAAATATACTGAATGGCTATGATGCATTTCACCAACAATGAAACAAAAATAAATAACACTTTACCAGGGACAAAATACAGAATGGGTTTTCTTCTCTCCTCCACTTCATTAGGTATCCTAGCACAGAAAAATCTCCACATCTAATGCATAGAAGTATTCAGTTACTGTGCTGTCTAATACTACAATATTGATACATATTGAAAATAAAGATGGACAAATAAAGGAGCTGAAAAAGAAGCTACACTAAACAATAATTCTCCCTTCATTTTCAGGGAATGTCCTTTATGTACTATTTAAAAATGTACTAATGGAAGAAAAACAATTGGTATTTGTGTATTTCATTTTGCACGGTCATCATAACATGAAGCATGGCCGTGGCATGTCCTTTACTTAATTTGTGCTTAAAAGGTGTCCCTCTTTTGCATTTTAGAATACAGAAAGGTATGAAAAAACGTAAGAAAAATAATAACAAACAAAATACAATGTAAAGCTAAATAAAACAGTCACCCAAAGTGTCAGATAAAAATGGTTATGTCAATAAAAGAGAAAATCCTGGGCAACTTTTTAGATTCCACACATAACCCTTAAATGAAAGCTCTTCTGTAAAAAACAATTCTTGTGCATATGCTTCACTAATTATAACTAATGAACAGGAGCTTAGTATTCAAATTCAGCTCCTAAATAAAAAAAAAAGTACATGCAAGCTTTAAATAGAGTCCTCTAGGATAAACTCTCCTCCTCCAAGAGATGAGGCACCAATTGTCAAGTGAGATTTTTGACTCTCACAACAAAGACACAGAGATCTTTTTCACACACATTTTTTTTTGTTTTTTGAAAAAGTATAAATGGTTAGGTTTGAAATGCTTTCCCTGACCCCAATAAAACAGCCCCACATTCCACACCTATATTTTATAATAAAAGTAATCCACTGCATCCTTTAAATCTTTTTTATTCTTAAAAAGTGTTTTCTATAGGGCCCTCTCCCTTTCCTTCCAGTTTTAATATTATAAATTAAAGGATTTATATAGTGCCAACATATTACACAGCGCTGTACATTTGATAAGGGTTGCAAATGACAAATAGACACAGTGACACAGGAAGAGGAGGGGACCCTGCCTGAAAGAGCCTACAATTTAAAAGGGTGGGAAGCAGCATACAATGGGAAGGGGGATATGGAATAGTGGGAAGTAGAGAGGGTTTCAAGGGACAAAAGAAGACGGGTTGACAAGTTTAAAAAGATGGGTTTTGAGTGCTCTTTTAAAGGAGCAGAAGGTAGGAGTAAAACGCATAGGATGAGGAAGGCCATTCCAGAGAGTCGGGGCAGCTCTAGAAAAGTCTTGAAGTCCTTAGTTGCCTGTGGCATGCAACATCAGCGTGTCAGCTGGCTTCAGAACCTGGGGGTGATTCCTGATACAGCACCTACTATGAGAACACAGATAATAATAGGATGGTGTTGCAAGGTAAATCTCTACATGCATGAGAAATTTAGCACTGCTGAGGTTAATGGTAGGGTTAAAGTACCTTCCTTGCCCATTCAGACTTCCTGCCAGAATCAGAATTGATCACTTTCAGAAAGCAAACACAGTAATCCAACTATAATGATAAAAGCTGCACAGATAACAACATTGAGAAGTTTATTGTGATTACTGTGGATGTGAGGATGGGAAGAACCTTTGTTTCATGGCTAGGCCTTCTTTACAGGGAATTTTTGTCATTCTTTTAATGAAGAGATGAGAACAGTGGATGAATCTTTTTGTTTTTTGGAACAGTTGTCCATTGGATAGAAAGTTAGGTGAAATCTTCCTCAAATGAACCAAGACAACACTAAAAGGTTCTAAACCTTTGTAACTATACATGAAAATGTGCTTTATTGTTGCTAGAGCTTTCCCCTCACCTCCTGTGCTGGCTAACCTCTTTTAAATTAAAACTTTAGCCTTCCATAAAAAAAGTGCTCTTAATGATTCATGCGTTGGCATTTACAGTTTTCTACTGTTAATCCTGCCAGTGAAACCACCTAATGCAGCTTCATGTAGAGGTGGCAACATAGCTGCTCTGCTCTTGAATTCAGATCAGTGTTGCCACTCTCATGTAGGCTGTGTTTGCTTAGACTATAGGGGGATGCTATGATGTTGCAGAGGGCATGGCTGATTCAGTCTTTAGCTTTTCAGTAAGCACCTGGCCACACCTAGTCCTGCCCAATGCTATTTGAATAGACAGTGCTGATTCTGTTGATAAAACCCCTGCAATGTCTGGAAGAGCCTGAGTGTAATGCCATGTTTATACTTCTGTAGTGTGGAACTGCTTACAGTATTTATACAGTACATTACAGTACAGTATACAGTACAACACTAAACAGTTACGCTTGAGTGCTGTCATACCTTTCAGGTTGATGGATCTGTTGTTCAGGTACAGGTCAGGTAAATGAGACAGGTAAATAATGCCTGCATGCTTTTTTCATAGATGGTCATTCAGTAGGCAGCCTAAATGAAGGGGCACTGCAAGGTAGCACATTACACAATAAACAGAAATACAACTATGCTCCTGCACAGGCGTCAGGTAAAACCCAGTCTGGAAGGCTTATACATAACATAGTTAATGAATCTGATATTTGTTTAGACTGTCATACAGAAGAAGCCTTTAACTGTACATTAAAACCGATCTCTGAGATAACACCGAGCACTCTCCCACTCCCTCTAACTAATTGGAGGCAGCAATTAAAAACCTACAGTAAATGCCCTTTTTGCTCACCTGAAGCCAAGGTCAAGTGGCACTCCAGTCTCAAGTCTTCTCTTTTCTTCATATATGAGACTGACTGAGTTTACATATAGTTTAACTTCAGAGCACAAAGGCCTCAAAGTAATAGAGTGGATCCATGCAATGTTACATGACACAAGTATATCATCTGACAATAATTCAGAATAGTGACACATGTGCCAATATTCATGACCATTCCCAAACTCATTTTAGTTGTTTCACAGAGTGACTAATGATGGCATAGTAATTGAAAGACTTTAAATTCTTTCTTAGTGCCTAAGATAGCGATCAAGATTAATGACATTTTACACTGGGAGAAGAGGAAGGTGTGAAATCCTACACTGATTCCTGTTGATTGTTTACTTTGTTTTAAGAGGATATCCTCCACCTTAAGGCTGTAAAACAAGACAAATGCTTATGTCCTGTACAGAACAGTATGAACATGTAGCTATGATATATGGCTAACTATGATATATGGTTTGAGGGGAAAGGAAGACTGATAATTATTTAAGTTTAGTTCCGGAGGGAATCATTAACAAGAAGTGCCAAATCAATATATATTATTAGGAACAGTTTTTTTTGTATTGTCAGCATAGGAAATTGACTACATTTTGTTCTACAATGCAGTTTATTTGCACCCACTTCCCCATCTAAGCTTATGTTTTCACAAGGAAGGAAAGAACATTTTATTTCCTGTACATTGTATGTACCATAGATGATGACTGGCAAATTGCTAATTCCATTTGCTCTAACATACAAGCTAAAATGGGTTTTAGGAAAGATACATTTTTTTTAGTCATGACAACAAATTAAATTCTAGTTGTCATTTTTTGCAGGTATAAAATGACATGTATGATGAGACCTGATAAAATGAAAACTCTGCATTTTGTTTAGCTCTTGCTCGAATTTCCAAGGTAGACCTATACTAAGGGATTATGCAACCTGACAATATTGACCTGGTTTTAAAAAAATCAAATTTGCCTGGTTGGTGTTCCGATCTTCTGCCTTTAATACCTTGTAAATCACTGACCAGGATAAGTGTAGATCTTAGGTGTTCAGCTAATTGACACACAGTTATACCTGCATACTTGTTTCAGATGAGACCAGAATTTTTAAAACCAAAAGATCAGCTTTACATCCTCTTGCTTATGTTTCCTATTTTGTAGAAAAGTCACTGAAGAGATGTGGGGATCACCTCTGCCACCTCTTAACATGGCACTGCTGTTAGAAAGCCCTGAACCCTGCAAAAATACATTTATAGGCACAGACTATATTACACAGCGAGTTATCTTCATTGTGACATCCAAGAAGCAATCTCATACCTGAGTAAATGTCATAAACATTCTTTCAAAGGTGAAATATCTAAGCCTTTATTGACCTCTTTCTCAGTATTTTCATAGATTAAAACATGATGTTAGAGAAAACCTGATGCATCTGAAGTAGAACAAATCAATAGAAAAATAGAAAAAATAGGAATGAGAAATGTTACCATGAAAAAAGTGACCTATGTTTATAATACAGCAATGAGGTGGCAATGTACTCTGAGTATCAGCTTGACCGTATCAACAGAAGATAGCAAAGCTTCTTATGTATAAAAGCAGAGCCAATAGGGTCCAAAGGGCAGCTGTGGCAAGTCCATAAACCAACAGGGAGCCCCAAGTCTCCCTAGCATAGAAGGGAGACTTGGGGGTAAATATAAATACCACAGTTGGCAATGGCACCTACATACTGCCACCTTGGTTTTCTAAAGAATCTTCTAAAAGCATATGGAACTGTTCATGATAGAAGCATGCAAAAGGAAGAAAACAGGGAGCTCAGCTATGTTGCCAGAGATGGGCTGGGACTGTACATTTTGACCTGCTTCTGGACTCTACGTGGTGTGAGCTGGGTTGGAGGATTGAAATGGCCTGGAATAGGCTAAAGCCAGAAAGCAGAAATGATAGCAGGTTGTGGGAAGCCCATTAAGGATGGGTAGTGGTTGGTGGTACAGTGTGGTAAAAGTATAGTGTAATGTGTGTAGCTTAGGATAGTGGTCACCAACCTTTCTGTCTGCAGGGCCCGGTAACATAGAATAAAATATTGCCACGGCACGAAGGGGGGAAGGGGGTGTTATGTGTACCACTTACACTGCTCTGCTATTCTCAGCAGCTCCGCCTCCTGTCAGCACACTAGCTGAGAATTTAAGAGCATGATAACAGAGCTGGTGTGCTGGCAGGTGGCGAAGGTGCTGAGAATGGCAGAGCAGCGTAAGCCTCATATACACTGCTTTGCCATTCCCAGGAGCTTCTGTGTAAGCAGTGTGAGGAATGCTGCCCATGCTCCTGCTGGTCACACTCCTAGCTGCAGACCTAGTCAGTGCCGCAGCATCTAATGATCTAATTTATCGAATGATCTTAACCAATACTGAAATTTTCGCACACTTTTTTATTGTAAAATCAGGCAGATTACTTGGTATTGGTTGTGATATTTGCTTATTTTATATTATTTAAATATCAGTTGTTTTCATGCTGTTTATTAGCAGATTTTGTCATATTTTGTCAGTAAATGTTTGATGTTAAAAAAAAAAGTGTTCGGACTTAAGTGGAGCAACGGAGCATACACAGCTGCAGCAATGGTCATGGTCAGTTTTCGAGGAGATCAGGCATAAGATGAGATCAGGAGCACCCATGAGGAGGTAGATAAGAAATGCAAACTTAAAATTAACGGCTGGCCAGGCTAAGAACCTAATGATTACAGTAATTAGGTTTACATGTAAGGGAATGTTTCAAATGGGTTCAGTCACTTACAGCAAATTCATAATGGACTTTTTGAATGGAAGTGTGGTAATTGCTAGGGGCTAAATGGAAAAGCTATAAGAAGAGGGTGCAACATGGAACATCAGCATATTAGTGATTATGACAGTGGAGTGCTACATGGAAAAGATCTGTAATATATGATTCATCTTGTGCAGTTGCTATATTACGTTATAGTACCTTCATACATGATTGTTCAGTCAGTGTTTTATCTCAGATGTGTTGTGACTGGTGCCAGAAGCTTTTCTGCCATCAATACTTGAGATAATTGTGTAAGGACTGGTGTTTTACCACAGGAGCTAGGAATCTACTTTAAAGTATTTTGTTCATCTCAAAATTTAAAATACCTTCTACATCTGTAGAAAAGTAAAAAAGACCGACAGTGAAAACAATCCTATGGACCTTTATCACCGATACCGAGTTTGAACAAGGTTCTGGTGAGGGATAAGGCTCCACTGTGAAAAGTTATACAAACTGAAAATTAACATTTCTGATGTACACAGCTAGCTATCCACTCTATATGAGTAGCACAGAAATTCAGTCTGCAAGATTAAAAAGTGTTAATGCCAATGAAAAAGCAGGCTTAAAGTAGTATAGTCATTAAAACTATTATATAAAATATTTGCATTGCACTGACATTGTACACAACACTTGTGTAGAGATCAATATGCAAACAACTAAATAATTGAACAGACCAGACCCACTCATGTAAAAAGTAATGTGTGGACAGTAGTGATTCCCCACTGAACAGCAGACTATTAGGAGTGGATTTATTAGTAAATACTATAGGCTCTATTTATAAAAGGGGAAATCTAACATTCCCATGTGGGAATCTATTGCTGCCATTGAACCACCATGGACATGGTAGTAGAAGTGGGAGTAGAAGTGGGGACACAAAATGGAATAACTTCTATTATCAACTGGAATCATGTGTATGAATGTTATGTACTGTACTGAAATATTTTTGAAACATTGGGTGTATTGGAAAAAATATTTTGTTATGTATTTCAAATATTCAGTACTACATGCTATGGTATAAAGCAGTGGTCACCAACCTTTTCAGACCAACTGACCACTAAACTTCTGGGCTCCGGA
Organism: Pyxicephalus adspersus; assembly: GCF_032062135.1. NCBI lineage: Eukaryota > Metazoa > Chordata > Amphibia > Anura > Pyxicephalidae > Pyxicephalus > Pyxicephalus adspersus. Next base: position 128,854,787 of record NC_092861.1, read on the forward strand.
ACGCGCATGCACGGGGAGCCGTGTGACACTTAAAGGGGAAGAAACTTCCCCCCATAGTGGCAGCATGATGCCAGAATCCCCCCATTCTCCCATCGCAGGTCTGAGCCTGCAATAAGAGAGTGGATGGGTTGTGTCCAGAGACACAACTCGCCCACCACCCTGAGGCTGTGATCCGTTCAGGAGACATGGTCCGCAGCTCTGGCCGGTGCGCCCCCCAGCGGAGTTCTTCTCCTGACCCCACTGGAGGGCACACTGGCCAGAGCCAGGGACCACCAAAATTTTCTCACTGACCACTGGTTGGGGACTGCTGGTATAAAAGATCACCTTTTACTTGTAGGTTAATATTTTATGTTATGAATAACCATTAAAATACCAGATTTTAGTGGCTTACATACCTAGTAAAAATATATTTTTTCATGGTAAATCCACAAATTTAGGAGCGGTTACATTTACACGTGTAATTTGTGTTACAGAAGATTAGAGTGTAGAAAAATGGTTAGTTTCTTCACAATCAGAATTTTTCATGTCCCTCAAGGATGAAACTATAGTCTGTGCATTTTCTTTTACGATACCTTTAGAAGACTACAGACAAGTGAACAGATGTTGGCTGTCCAAAACACCAACAATGCTGTTGAGGGACTGGACACGTATTTGCATGCTTTGTCACAAAAAATGTAGGGGTTCATTCTGTAATAGCAATTTTAGTTGCTGTCAAGGAAAGCATGGAGGAGGAGCAGGGGAGCATCTTGAAATAAAGGACTTTGGTGCTGTCTGTCCCAGAACGTTAGCATCGGTCCTGGCTGAGAGCATGCATATAATAATGGCTACGCTGGGGTTTCAGAGGGACCATGCAACGTAATGTAGCCTTACGCTATGCCAAGGAAATTGTAGACAGAGTTTGAAATACATGTAAATCAAAAAGGGAGCAGCAAACCATGAAGAAAGTAAGGTATGCTGCTATATAATTCTTTTTCAAGACACGTGTTAAATAACACCAAAATTACCAGTTTGGAACTGTTAGACATAATGTGATTTTTATATGGCATGGATAGTTATTGTAAAGGAATATGAAAATTCTTGCAATATATTTATTCATATTTCTGCCCCAATACTTTGACCAATATAAAGCTAGCAGGTTCCTTCTCCCCCGTGTGGCTCCCATCCTACATCCATCACTAACTTTACTTAGTGTGTTAAAATATCTTCATATAATTTGTTTCCCTCTCCTACAATTTAAATTCTCTGTGGATCTTTTAAGGAAGGATAAAGAAGATGCATGTAATGCTATAGGGGACCAGAGGGACAATAAGAGCAGAGATCACACACAAAGGGCACACAGAATTCTAAAACTTCATTCTCCTACTTGCATCTCTGCTCTTTATATTTCTTATTCTACTTGACTCCATCCCCTATGGCTCCTTAACATAACACAAAGTAGAAAGCAATGGCTGTAAAAAAAGGCAGTTATGTTATTTTTAATTTGAGAACCACTTTGATCACCATTTATCTCCAAGTATACTTCGAAATGACATTTGAAAAGCGGCCTGTCACCAGATGGTGCCTGCTCATCATGAAAAGATTCAGCCAGTGCTATCAACTCACTAATTTCCCCAAGGGCTGCCAACTCCTAAATACAATAAGATAATGGCAGTGTAGCCAGATTATTCTCTGTCTCACATGTCCTATCCACTAACCCCCAGCCTCTTCTGTTATGATGAAAATTATTTTACAAAACAGTAGTATTACACTGTAATGATTCTGATATACACTTCTGGTTAGAATGACATTTGCAAAGCATTCTTTTTTAGCTTACTTCATCAGAGACAGTTAAAACATATTTTATTTCTCCCCTGATTTTTGCACAGCATGGTATAAAACCTACTAGTTGCAAGTAGATGTTTTATTAGGATTGCACAATCATATTCTGTGTATGGATTGCAAATAATTATAATCAGGAGACTGCAACATATTGTAACATATTATTATTGTTTTGATATTTGAATTTGCTGGTAAAGCAGAAATAACAAAATAAGGTAGGATGGGCACACTAGTTCATATCTGGTAGGAGTGCCCATTGATCAGATTGTTTTGGTCTAAAGTAATCAGTATTAGCAGGCAAGTTACAGGGTTTCTATTACCCGATACAATAGAAGTTTTACTGGTTCCCAAGTATAAATGTTCATTGACTTGCATCTCCTCAATGCTGCTAGGTGCACCATTCTTCTGTTTTGGAATTCCACCACCATTTCTCTCATACAGTTGTGGCTGACTAAGGTACATGCCATTTATGCTATGGAAAAGGTAATGGCTATCACAACATAAATGATACATTTTTGGTAATTTTGGCTGTGTGGGGCTCATTTGAGTTTTCTGGCACCTATAAACAACTTATGGAGAGAATAAAAATGTTTGGGGTTAGGTGACTTGATTAAGTAGGTCATGAATGTCAGTCCTTGCTGTTCCCCTATTTTACTTTTTAAATTTTGACTTTTTTTGACTCTGTAATTGTGTTCTCTTTCTAATTTTTCTGTTTTGGTCCTATGTATGTTTTTCTTGTAATGGTCTTGATACCTTTGTTTGTTTATTTTTGTACTAATAATTTTTTCCTCAATAAAAATTGGGAAAAAATAGGTAGTAATTTGGAACCCACATACACTGCACAATTATATACAGATCTAGTGAAAGGAGGATTGTGCAAGGACATAATAGTTTATTGCTCACCAGTCAGATTACCCACCATACAGACACATTAGGGGTCTGTAACCCTGACATTCACTGAAATATTCCCTAGTGTATAATCTTAAAGGTCCATGTGTTTCAATGGCAGTAATTGATTCTCCACCAGGGAATGTTTCGATAAATGTCAGATTTACTGCCTAATAAATGGGCCCCTTAGTGTGAGAAAGACAGCTAAGTATACATTTGATTTGCCATTATCTTTTTAGCAGTACCAGGCTGACACTAAGGTACACCAGGGAGTTCTAAATAAATGCATGTGTACCTCTTGATTTTTGAAATGAGAAAAGGGGTTAGGTTTGAGCACAGAGTGTATAGCTAAAACATCCTCTGCCATGCTGTGTTATGCAAACCACGAAGAATAATTATGGAAGAAATAACTTATAAAGTTTATGTATATATGTATATACCCCAAACCATTTTTTAGATCTGGATAGAGTAAGAATAGGCTAAAACATCATGCAAGGTTGTTTTTGCAGCCTGTGTACCACTAGGGATATTTCACTGAAATGCCTGCCCTAGAGAAGCAGCAGAAAGGTAAAAATATATTTCCCCCCTTAGCAAGTTGTCAGTTGAACATGTGACCTCATGCCAACCTACCTCTTGTTCTGGAGACAGCTATTTAATTTGGATTCACCCTCCCTTTCTCTTGCTGCAACAATATTCACCAGTACAGATAGATTCTAAATCTTTTCAGTTGGGCACATCAAGCAATAAATACCTGACAGAGGGTAATTTACCCAAATATTAAAATAACAAAAGAAAAATATATTTGCTTATCAATTTACTTTAAATTTACAGATGCTTAAAGGCATGTTTCTCCTCCTCTCTTTTACCAATACCAATTTAATAATATAGGAACCTTTTGAAAGAAAATATACTAGACATGTAGACAGTCTAGACATCAAACCAAAAATAGAGGGACATAGAGATTTTGCTGCAGAAGAAGGAAAGATTCTTAGTATTTTACTTAATAGGCACTATAGGGGTATAGGGGTTTTTGATGGGTGCCAACATCATATGCTAAAAGTTTTTATATCATTGTAAATATTACTATAAATCATTGCCATTTATTCTAATCACATTATAGGTTTTAGAGACTCAATACATTTTCTCTATATCAATAGCATACAGCTATTTGCATATTTGATATACTTGATATATCATACAATACTACATGAAATCCCAGACTACAATCCACAAGCTGCAGGGTTGTTTATGAAACCAAGACAAGATTTTGGACACAAACAGAACCACTGTATATGATAATCAGCTTGGCCGTTTAACAGTACCACTTTAGATGATGAAGCGTCCCACAGTACACCGTCTGCTTCATCAGACCATGGTACTTGGAAGTTGTATGGAAATATTACAAACATAAATAATTGTACCATTACTGGAATATCATTGGCTTGGCACAGGAAAAAATCATATGGAAAAACTCTCCCATGTCAAACATCCACCTTACTGACCACTTGAGTAGTCCCAAATTGCTTGTAGCATACTTGGCAAGGCTGATAAGCCACAAATCTCATAATGGCATAATGGTCTGTAGGTTACCGCTACTAAAGAGATTTTGCTGCAGAACAAGAAAAGATTCTCCAAATGACAGACTGTTCGGAGCTGTAGAATATTTATGTAATTAGTGGCAGTCACATTTGCTTATTACATATGTAGGCTATGCTTTTTGTTAAATACTTTCACACTGTATTCCTAGTTTATTGTTTTTACAACAAATATGTAAGTTGACTCACAAAGTTGACTCACAAACTAACAAAGTTAGCTTGGACAATAAATGGCAGTGTCCTAATCCAGTTGCATTGACAACGGTTTTGAACAATCTTGTGCCTTTTGAGGGCTAGTAGGCTTGCCAGCTGGCTGTTTCCAGATATTAGTAGAACTAGGTAGGTGAGAAAGTACTGTTTTTTAACCGTAGAATATTTTAGCAGATAAACTTTAAGCTTTAATGAGATTAGTACATGATGGAACATACAGCCTCCCTAAAACAACATGAAAAAATAGTTGCATACTACAAGGGGGCTTCTAATATGAAAAAGTAAATGAAGTGTTAACAAAGAAGGAAAAGGTTTTGGAAGCACAAAGCGCACAGGAGGCAGAATGGTGAGCACATGGAGAATCAACTCCAAAAATATAATCATGTTTTTCATGCTAAGTAGAGGCAAAATGGCATTTAAATCCCTGACAGGAACAAGAAATTCTGCATAGTTTCTAAAGTCATGTCAGACTAATGTTTTGGACCAAATATTCATGGATTCAGTGCGGCTATTTGCAAATTTAGAGCAGTAAAAATGATAAAAAAAATTTAGGGTGTTGTAGAAAAAAGTAATTTTTAATTTTTCAATAATTATTAATATTACTACACAGTATTTATATAGCGCCAACATATTACACAGCCCTGTACAAAGTCATGTCACTAGTTTCCTAGGGAAAAACTAGGGGTTCTAAAAAAATCTAAAATCCCTATTATACTCATATGTCTTTAATACAGTCGAAGGTCAATTTTGAGGGTAAGCCAACTAATCTAACTGCATGTTTTTGGAATGTGGGAGGAAACCGGAGTATCCAGAGGAAACCCATGCAAACACGAGGAGAACCTGCAAACTCAATGCAGATAGTGTCCTGGCCGAGATTTGAACCTGGGACCTATCGCTGCAAAGCCCAGACTGCTAACCTCTGATGGTTAGGAAAGTAGCCCTAGCCAAAAAGCAGTGGTGTGCAAATGAAAACCACTGTGGGAGAAAAAATGTGATGGCATCTTTTCAATAGCAAACTATGGGAATTTTTGGAATTAGATAGGTATGGCTCTCAGGAAGTTTATTAAACTATGGAGATGGGGCCCATTCATACCAGATCAGTCTGCTGCAGTACATTAAATGCACATGCTTGCACAGACTTTGTGCGGTGCGTTAAAGTTTGTTGTTTTATATTATGACCCCCAAATGAGCCACAAAAAAACATGCATGCCTCATTTTCTGGAGTACACCAAAACTCACATACAGTATTTGCAACAATGTTTATGTTAATGTATGTCTGGCTATGTCTCCTGCAACAATCACCCCAAAATTAGGCATTCATTTATTGACGTCCATCAATCCTGTTACTAGGTATGAGGTATGCGCTATAATTACACTGCTGCAGCACATCAAGTCTGAGATTGATCAACAATTTTATCCTGTGTAACACCAGCCTAAATCAGAGATACACAGACTCCACCAGGAGTCTGCACACAAAGCCAGTGATTACCTTGTAATAGGTCTTCTGGCCCAGCCTAATGTGCGGTGTTTGGACAGTAAGGATTACCATAATAAAAATGTCACCTGCTTAATGACTGTGCCCATCTGTCACCATTTAAATATACCAGAGAGTTGAGATTTCATCCTCAGAAGTATATTGGTTTTTTGAGTAGCTCCTAATCTAAGGATCATGTAGATTCAGCAGTATATTAAGTAATGAAGAGGTCAGTGTATCAGGATTTTCTTCTTTGATAACGTTAAAAAAAAAAATGCCTGATTTCAGCCACGCACCAAAACCATACACAAACTAAGGCCAATTAGTTATTCTTGGGCAAAATTCCAGTCAGACTTTAATTATCAAAGATTTTTTTTCCTTTGGCTTTACCTTAAAGGGGAAATACAAGCAACTGCTGTATAGACAGCAATAAAAAAAGTTACCTTATTATATCCTATTTTGTTTTTTATTATGTTTAAAAAACCTGAAGACCTGGACCTGTTGTCTAATGGACAGGGGTGGAGTACTCATAGCAAAAGTGTATGTAAACCTTAACATAGATACATAGTAGGTTAGGTTGAAAAAAGACATAAGTCCACCAAGTTCAACCACTAGGGAAATAAACATATCCCAGATAAAAAACCCCATAAGATATAGTTGGTCCAGAGGAAGGCAAAAAATCCCTGGTACAATTTGCTTCAACAGGGGAAAAAAATTCCTTCCTGATTCCATGAAGCAATCGGATGTTCCCTGGATCAACAGTCACAGTTATTTTTACTTTAAAGCCTTAATACCCAGTTATATTCTGTGCTTCTAGTGCCGCACGCTGGATCTCAGGGGAAATCAAATCAATTTTTTTTTCTTGTTTTCCCTTGTGCGGAAAACCTGGTGCGTCTTATAGTCCGGAGCGTCTTATGGTCCGAAAAATACGGTACGTCCTGAGGGAGCCGTTTCCACATTTTCACCGACTTTACAGTGAAGAATCCCTTCCTTATAAGCAGCTTAAACTCAAAAAGTGCCCTCTTGTTCTTTGTAATGATCTCAAAGTGAATAATGGGTAAGAGAGTTCTCTATATGGACCATTTATATATTCATACAGGGTGATCATATCCCCCCTTAAACGTTTCTTATCAAGGAAGAATAGATTCAGTTCAGCTAATCTCTCCTCATAGCTGAGCTCCTCCATTCCTTTTAATATTTAGTTTCCCTTCTCTGCACTCTCACCAATTCGACAATGACCTTTTTGTGAACTGGTGCCCAAAACTGGACTGTATATTCCAGATGTGGTCTGACCAATGCTTTGTACAGGGGCAGGATAATGTCTTCATCTCTCCAGTCTATTCCTCTTTTAATACAAGAAAATATTTTACTAGCTTTAGCTACTGCAGCTTGGCATTGCATGCTGTTATTAAGTCTATGACCTACCAGAACCCCCAGATCATTTTCCATTTCTGACCTCCCCAAATGTATTCCCCCTAGACAGTATAAATCATGCATGTTGTTAGCTCCCAAGTGCATAATTTTACATTTATCTATATTAAATGTCATTTGCCACTTGGCTGCCCAATCAAACAGTATATCCAGGTCTGCTTGTAGATTATAGTCATCCTGTATGGGCTTAATTCCATTGCATAGTTTGGTGTCATCTGCAAACACAGAAATGGTACTTTTAATCCCAAACTCTGTATCATTTATAAGGATGTTAAACAGTAAACGTCCCAACACTGAACCCTGGGGTACACCACTAATAACCTTAGACCATTCAGAGTATAAATCTTTAATTACAACTCTCTGGATGCGATCTTTAGGCCAGTTCTCAATCTATTTACAGATTGACTTCTCTAAACCTATCAACCCTAACTTGTATATTAACCGTCTGTGGGGTACAGTGTCAAATGCTTTAGCAAAGTCCAAGTATACTATATCAACTGCTATTCCACTGTCTATCTGTTTACTTACTTCCTCATAAAAAGAGAGTAAATTTGTTTGACAACTTCTGTCTTTCTTGAAGCCATGCTGACTATCACTTGTAATATTATTTTCTAGCAGAAACTCTTCTATGTGGCTCTTTATCATACTTTCTAGGACCTTTCCAACTATGGACATTAAAATTTAGGTCTGTAGTTACCTGGTAATGACTTTGCTCCCTTTTTGAAGATAGGAATCACATTGGCCTTTCGCCAATCCATCGGTACCTTGCCAGTGACTAAAGAGTCTCTAAAAATTAGAAATAATGGCTTTGAAATAACTGAGCTCAACTCTTTGAGGACACGTGCATGTAGTCCATCAGGTCCTGGTGCTTTGTCAATTGTTTCCAACAGTTTCCCAATCATATCAATTCTGAGCCACTGTGACTCATTTAGGGCAGTGACATTGCTATTATGAATTTGGACTTGAGCTCTACCATTTTCCTTCATGTACACAGAGCTAAAAAAAAGTGTTTAGTAAATCTGCCTTGTCTTTATCCCCAGTTACCAACCCAGCGACATCCTTTAAGGGGCCTACATGCTCAGATCTGATCTTTTTGCTATTAATATATTTGCAAATTTTGGGGGGTTTGCCGTACTTTCCTTTGCAATCTGTCTTTCATTTTGAAGTTTTGCACATTTTATCTCCTTTTTGCATTTTTTGTTATATTCTTTATAGGTTTCAAATGATGAAGGTGATCCTTCATTTTTATATTTTTGGAATGTCCTTTTCTTGTTCCTTATGGCTTTTTTAACATTAGCTGTAAGCCACATAGTTTTTAATTTTAGCCTCTTAAACTTATTACCCATTGGAATATATTTTTTAGTTTGCTTTTGTAGAACAGACTTGAAACATTCCCATTTCTGTTCTATGCTCTTTGAGGACAATAGTGTCTCCAAGTCACAGAGAGCCCCCCTTAATAATGGAAAATTTGCTCTCTTAAAATTAAATGTTTTTATCTTTCCTGTTTTTTCTTCCTGTTTACGGCTTACATTAAATGAAATCATAATATGGTCACTGCTACCCAGATTCTCTTTTATTTGCACATTTGTTATAAGCTCTGCATTGTTAGAAAGAACTAGGTCCAGCAGAGTATAATTTCTAGTTGGGGCTTCTAAAAACTATACCATAAAATTATTTTGTAATAAATTCACAAATTTCCTCCCTTTTGCTGTTCCTGTAGCACCATTACTCTAGTCAGTGTCAGGGTAGTTGAAATCTCCCAACTAAACTAAACACTTGCACTTTTTGCTGCTTTTTCTATTTGTGCTAGTAGTTGATTTTCTATTTCTTCCTTAGCACTGGGGGGCCTATAGCAGACTCCAATAATTAATTGTGTTTTATTCAACCCCACATTCAACTCTACCCATAATCCCTCAACCTCATCGCTTGTTCCCTCTGCAATTTCTTCTTTCACATTCACTTTTAGATCACTTCTCACATACAGACAGACACCACCACCCTTTCGTTTGACTTTGTCTTTACGAAAGACAGTATACCCAGCAATATTGACAGCCCAATCATGCGAAGAACAAAGCCAGGATTCAGCAATAGCAACTAAGTCATAATACTCCTCACTCATTAAGGCTTCCAACTCCCCTATCTTGTTTGCTATACTTCTAGCATTGGTGAACAGGCGCTTTAAACCATTGCTGCTTTTACCATCATTGTTTGCCAAATCATTTTGGTTTTCAGTACAATTAGTACTGCACAATCCAATGTTTGTTTGTAACATGCGAAGCTCCTTACAATTATCCATAATCCTCCCCCAACTATCCCCAATCCACCCTCCACTAGTGTTTGACCCCTGACTATTCTTTTTGCCACCTTTTTTAACTGTCCCACCCCCTCTGTCCTAGTTTAAATATCCCTCCACCATTCCCCTAAGTCTTTCCCCCAGCACAGCAGACCCCCTTTCATTTAGGTGCAAACCATCTCTGGCATACAGGTTGTACCCCAATGAAATGTCAGCCCAGTGCTCTATGAACCCAAACCCTTCCCTTCTACACCAGGACTTAGGTCATGCATTTAGCTGCCTAAGCTCCCTCTGCCTTTCCTGTGTTGCGCATGGCACAAGCAATATTCCAAAGAACATAGCCTGGGACTATATTTGCATTGCCAATTTAGTCTTTAAAAAATTATTTAAAATGTTCTGTTTTTGTTGTCCTGCCAGAAGTTTTGTAAGTTTCTCCCTTTCTGTGTTCTCTGCTGTTGCTGACTGTTACACATTATAATATTCCCAGTTCTCTGTAATAATTACAGCTTCGCCTATGTTAAAGCAGACCTAAACTCAATTCTCAACTCAACTCAAACTCATTTTCACTTTACATACAAGGGTACATCACACATCCCAGGAGCCTCCTGGTTGCTCAAAGAGCCCTATTTTTAATAGGAGACGAAAAATGCCGATCTCACACATGCCCCATCTACGTCACCAGATTTCGCATCAGCGCAGTGCGAGATTGGGTGACGTAAGAAACATAAAAGAGAAGAACAAAGAAGATAGCGGCACCCAGCACTTCTTCCACACCAGGCCACAGGATGATACAGGGAAGACAAGGCGCCTGATCAAGGAAAACACCGGATGGATCGATGGATCTGTGGGATTAAAGGCAAGTGGGATTTTTTTATTTTTAGTTCTGTTCCGCTTTAAAAAAAAAAAGGAAATGGGGAGATATTCTGCAGTTCTAGGATAACACAGCTCTTTCACAGATTCAGTAAGATGAATGGGCATTGCTATCCCAGATAAAGAAGAGTTCTACTGTCAGGATCAACAGGTGATTTTAAAGGAAGACAAGACTAAAGAATAAAAAGCAACTATCAAAAGGACTGGTAAACTGCACTTTATTTTATATATGATCTTGGGATTGGATAAACACACGTTTCGACCAGGACACTATCTGCGTTAAATTGGTATGTTTTCCTTGTGTTTGTTTTATTAGTACTGGGAACCTACCTGCCCCCTTCCCCCCCAAAAAAAAGAAAAAAATGAAGACATTGTCTGTAGACTCTGTAAGGGATCTTAGACTGTGGTTATTATAGGGTTGCCAGATTTGGAGCTCCTCCAAAGTAGAGTTACTGAAAAGACTATGGACTCTGTAAAGTGCTGTGTAATAGGTAGGTGCTATATAAATAAGTTTGATTCTTACCTAGATTTTGCATAAACGCACTGAATTTGGTTTGGAATTTTTTAGCCACAGAGTTTACTAAAATGTCAGGTATTCAAGAAAAAAAAAACACAACTAAAAATGTTTTATGTAACCAACATTACAGGAGTGATAGTTGTAAAGTATATTTTCTCTATTTTTTCAAAAGGTTACAGTTCAAAGTTTTGCAGATTTACCATGTTTGACCAGTGGGCGGAGCTCTAGAATCTGCTGAGTGGAAGTTTTGGGTTGTCCTTTACTCCTATGCTGTAAAAAGTATAACTGGTCCCCAGACATTTAGCTCTATTCAGAGCACACAAACAAGTGAATAAGTCAAGGTAAGGATGTGCAAGCTCACAAGTCTGTAGTCTATACACTTGATCATCAATCAGTAAGCAGCAAACCTGGAGTTCTCTGACATCACCGTGCTATGAAAGAGTTTACAAAAATAAAAAATCATATGAAATTGCCATTTAAAAATGTGTAATTCACCAACTTGAAAAGGGAAAGATAAACATTTGGTTGAAATATGCCAACATTCTACGGCCCAGATGGCCAAAGGATATCTATGCTATTAGGTGCCGCTGACAATCCCACAACTTCATCTGATCTTGCAGAAATTAATGTCTGTGGGTATCTACTTATTGTAGACAATGGACACAATGTTTTGGTCTTATCTTAAAATTAAATCCAGCTCACTTTCTAAGCACATCTACTCTTCTAATCTTCTTTGCTAATTGGATGAAGAACATAGCAAATTACCATGTCAACAAGGATAATGGATCAACAGATAGAAGAAGTTCATCCCTCCTTTTCAGACATGTACTGTACAAAGCATAGTATAAAACTAGTTTGTGCTGCAAGTGATCACTTTAATGAACAAGGACATCACCAACCACAAATTTCCTACATTGAGTGGCTTTTTGCTACATTGTGCACATGTGATATGATCTAACTGCCTAAGGGCACATCTAGCTGAGAATACTCTCAATTGAGTGAACATGGTGGATCTCTGACAGATGGGAAAAGCTAGTATGTCCTCATTATTCATGTTTCTGTGTAACTTTCAGAGTTGTACTATTTCTACATGTGATGAATGTAAGAGTCTTTTTATAGTGGCTACGCAAGATCCAGTTAAGGGATCCATGTACATTTGCTGTGCTCGTAAATAACTGTAATATTTAATCATGCAGATAAGAATCGTGATATTGTTGTAATTAAAACTTCAGACACAGATGAAAACCTCTTAAAAGGGACCCATATTTTCTTTTTAATTATTATTGTCTATAAATTCATATATACTACACAGGGTAAATTAACAATTCCAGTTTACAGCCATAAAACTGACCAGAACAGCAGAATGATCAGATTCCATAGGCTTCAAAGTCCTTCTTTTCTAGCTGGTCTGATATGCAAAGCCAGTATTTTAAAAAACATATTTAAAACATTATATTAAAAAGTTTAAAATGCTGCTGGGGGTGGAGGTGGGGCTGACAGGGTACTGTACATATCTTTTTGAAAAGGAGGAGGATGTGGTAATGCTCACATGTGGTGCTCAGTTTCCATGAATGTAATGACTTGCTGCAGGTTTAAAGATATGCAGTTAGCAATATAAAAAAGTACCTACTGTTGGACACAGTTATAGATATTTACCTTTTAAGTAAACTTTCTGTGTAAAGCATGTAGCTCTGTGATAAAGCATTATGGACAAATTAGGCAATTCTGAAACCTTTACAAATGTATCCATCAATTTTGTGAGATTTGGTGTACAAAGACCAGTTTATGACAATTATGTACAGTGTACTTTTAAAAAGTAAAAAAAGTGTTCTATGAGATCTGAAGCAAAAGCAGATACTTCTAACCCACTATTGGATTCCTTGACACAAACAATGGTGGAAACCCTAACAGGTTCTAACACACCCTTGCTCTATCGAGAAATATTTTGTCTGGAGTTGGGGTAATGTAGTAATGATGGATGTAAGGACAAATTTGTAAATGTTGCAAAAACAGCAGTGCTGTTTAATATAAAGGAACAATATATTTAGTTAATATTTTGATTACTAATTATATTTTGCCCTAATTTCTGTAATTTTCTTTCTTTATTGAAAGGTAGTATGTAATGGATACCTAAAAAATTTTCTTAAAGACACCTTTAAGCACCGGCTGTTTCGCAGAATTTTGTGCACCACCTTTTTAATTATATGCATATTAAATACTCATGTTGCCAGCCACATATCTTATCCCTAGGGCTACGTTCACACGTCAAATTATTCTCGTTCGATAATCACCTCAGGGCTGATATCAGGCAAGAATCTGGAGTGTGCACAACGCACGTCCCCACGACCGTTCCGGCGGATCCATGGACAAAACGAACAAGTAACTATCATGATGAATTGGAGAGAGCACAGTGGGATGCCGCTCCGTCGTTCTCCCCTTCCCCTCTCCATAGAGCAGAACGACGCTCTATGTACAGAGCTTATTCATGCATCGTTCAGATTCTTTCCAAAAACAATTATTGCAAATGTGTTTGCAACCTAGAGTAAAGTTTTGCCTTTAGTAAAGTCCAGCAACCTGAATAAAATGCCAAAACCCCTCCATTTATTTTTGTTTTACTACTGTGGTCAACAGGGAGGAACAGGCAGCGGAAACGGTTGGGCCTGCCCTTTTTTGTAATCTTGATGATTTCTATTGGATGATTTAGGTTTTGGAGCTCCCAGAGTACTAGGTAAACTGTTTAAAGGCATGTGAAGATCCATTTATTTTTAACTTTGCCACTTTACATACTTTTATCATGCAGTCATAAATCAGCTATTTAATGTTCCTTTATCTTAAAATTATTATTCCATGATCACCACATTGTTGATAGTACACAAGAGATATACCCTCCCGTATATCTTCGGCTCAATTGGGCTTTTAACCCCAATGAATGATTGCCAAAAATTATTATACATAATCATAATAATCCTCCACTCTGTAAAAACAAAGCCTATAGGTTACTTGTTCTGTAAGCAATCTTTTAACTTCAAAACATTCTAACAATTAAATTGGGCAATAGGCTGAAATTAGTTTGTTTCTGCAGATGTCCAAATAAAGCCTAGACAGTGTTCAACTGTGTCTTGTTTTTAGCTTGGGAGATTCCCAGGATGTGAGTTCTCACTCTCCATGGGGGTTCTGATAGTGGTGCTGAGGATAAGCACAAAGGCCTGCAGAAGACATTAGTAGCAAGAGCTGAGATTTTTAACAGCTGTACTGACAGTGTAAACAAACACAAATAAAATACAACCACTGAATTCTACACTGTATTTATTTAAACTGTGACAAAATTGTCATCTCAGAAAACATTTTCTGCTTCTGATGTGTTAATTGCTACACTTTACTGTCACATGACATGCTGTAAAAGTTGCTTTTGAGTAATGAATGTCTAAAGCTTTTAATGCTACTATGTCAGAACAAAACAAGGCTGTATTTCTGTATTTCAGTTTCATAGACAGTAAAGTAATTAATAAAAACCCAACTATAGGGAAAAAATAAATTCAAGATAAATGTTTATGATTTACATTTTTTGTTATATGTTAAAGTAAACATGTGCTAGACAGCCGCTAGAACTACAGGTGGTGATTTATATAGGAGCATTGCATTCAGGAAAATACAGATCTTTGGATAGCACTGCACATCCAAACTGTGTGGATATATGACAAAGTGTGTTGGTATTTGAACAACCTATAAAAGTAATTGGCAAAGTGTGCTGGGAGGAAAGGTGAAAACCTGTGACTTTGTACAAATCCTGGAGTAAAGGTTTATTTTGTTTCTGTCTTCCAACATTATTTATAATCAACTTCCCTGTGCAGTGTTTAATCCAAAATTTAATTTTAAGCTGGGTGGCAGCCCCTGAATTGTGACCTAAATCTTCAGTAAAAACCCAAAAACAGCTGTGTGGTTACTGAAAAGTGCCGGGTGGTGCGCCCAGCTAAAAGGGGCTGGGGAGAACACTGCTGTGCTGACCAATGCACCACATGTTTGCCAAAAGCTTTAAGCTTCACTGGTCAGAGCTCAACCAGGACTTAAGGCAATAAAAAAAAAATGCTAAAACCACCAGGTCTGCAACCTGCATAGAAGGAACATGTGTACCATGGAATAAGTTAGGCTGTTACGTGGGCAAATCAAAAAAAATGTTAATAGCTAGAATATGTTACCCAATTACTAGTTTTTTTTATAGTTATCAAGGCCAGCTATGTGATGCCTCAGGATCCTCTGTACCTGTTTCCGACATGGATCTTTCAGACCAGGATAGAACCAGCACGGAAATGTAGAATTAGTATGTGGGGGACAGGGGTGGAGAGGGGATGAGTATTGAAGTCATAGCTGCTTTTTATTTTTTTCAGCCACTGGAACTTTAAAAACATTTGTATAAAGTGCAGTTGGGCTTAAATGAGCATAATGATACTAGATTAGGAATAAAATGTCCCAAAAATGCTTGACAGCCACATTTTAGATATGTTATTGCAGTTGCACTTTACCATGCTGCATGAACCCTCTTTTTACGAACTGCAATTATCTGTAACATTTCTCAAAACTACAAGATCCTTTCCTACGGGGTGATAATATTGTGATGACTGTTTTCTTCACTTATTTTGCAGCTTTAGTAACCTTTTCTAAATTAGGCAATTACATTTACAATTAAACTGGTAATTAATTAATGCAACCCAGGCATTTAGAAAAGCCAATCTGCATAAAGTTGCCCAAAGGCAAAAAGATCTCTAGGGCCATTGCGAAATTTTGACATCCTCATAGAGATTACTTGGCATGATTTTAACTCCCTGCAAAGAATCCATGAAAGAATATAGCAACACATAACAAAAAAAAGGAAAAATAAAACTGACATTTTTCATAGATATCTAAAATCTGGAACTGCTAATTAGCTGTTATTAGTTTTAAAATTACAAGTATGATAAACGCTCATTAGTTGCTGTTTAATACTTAAAGTCAGTGGTTGTTAACTTACAATGTGGACTGCAAAGCTGTTTACAAACACTCAATTATAGTCGCTAAAAATGACCATTAGTGATTGTTTCCAGTGACAGTAGGAAAAGAAGGGAGAACGAGCACGAGGAATCCGGCTGTGTCTTCCCTATTAAGAAACAGCAGTGAATGTTCCTGAAAGTGATTCAGTGGTTTAGCAAAAGAGATCGCTAAATAATGTTGGGAGAAAGCTATACAGAAGCAAGATTTTTGCCCAGGATGATCCCATACACCGATCTTGGGCAGTGAAACCCTTGCGTCTGTGCACAGATTAGGAGACTGCCAATATGGTTTGAGACTGTGGAAATGCTAAATGTTTTCTAGAGACTAGACACATGCTGCAGAGAACAGTGAGCGATCAGGGACATAAGGGATAACAGTTTGTCTCCCCATACATATTTATGGGAATGCAAAAGCAGCTGAAAGCAAGACAAATTCAGGTTGAATGCATCAGCAATGAATTATGAAATATCTTAGAAGAGTTAAAATGTTCAACACAGCCCTAAAACCAGCTGCTATAATCATGTTGGGGTAATTTCTGCAGCCATTGTATCTATGAACATAGGAGTTCCATAAGTGTACATATCAACAACCATCACAGTTAGGTGGTACGAAAAGGTAGGAAGGCAATAGAATAATAACAAATGTTTAGCAAATATTTTTAGAGCCAAGATTTAAAGCATGTTTTAGGGTGGGATCAAAGAAAAAATCTTGTGTAGGTTTCAGATTGGTGTAGGTCGAAACCTTTACATTGCAAAATGACAGTGCTTATACCTAGAGAATAACCAATTGGCATTGTGACAGATATGGGATACATATTCAATTATATCCAGCAGATCACAGGGCTCTTGATGATAAACAGGGTGGCAGATGAGCAATGGGAAATTAGGTATCAGAGGATCAGCTGTCAATTAAATCTGTTACTTTGCCCTGAAAATCTAATGTACACTTTAAATCCCTGTTTAAGTATTACAATTAATTATCCATCCCCATTAACTATTTTCTTACTTGAGTGAGGTCAGTTTGAATACAACACCTAACTTTCAGTATGGAAGAATGCACCATCCCAGCTAACAAACATTCTGCCACTCTCAGCAGTTTCCTGAGAGATGTGAAAAATGATTATTTAGGCTGTGCTAGAAAGGAAACCATCATACAAAGCACGCACCTTCATTTGCATTTTGCTGTCTTTTCCTTATTCTTTTAAATGCACAGCTCGCCATGTACAGGACATAAAGAGACAAAGCAACATATGTTTAATTCATTTAAAAACACAAAGAAATTCCTTGTTAATAAACAGCTTAGAAGCCGAGATCCTTGTCCTGTAACATAATCATTAACCAGTAGTGGACAGCTAACTCCCTGAAAAGCCCAGTCTTCCCAAATTCTATACAAAGGGAGACGTGTGTCCCTAAAGACCTTCTCTTAAAGATATGGTGTGTTAGCATATTTTGCTGTTAGCGTTTGATCTATATTTTATTTGTGGGTTTTAAAGTTAGTTCAATAGGGGCCATTCTCTTTGATGCTCTTTACAAGCAGGCCTGCAAGGGAACAGTGAGCAATTCAGTGTTGTGAGCAAGACTTTCAATGTAACGATTATGTGAAAAGTATTAGCCAGGAGGAGCTTGAAATCCAAATTTACTGGCTTTGGGAGAAATACTAGGCGTGAAAAACAGCATTGAACATTTGCAGTTAAGCTACTTTTTGCCAGTTAGACTTCGTATATATGACATGAGTGGGAAAAAATTCATGATATCTCACATAGCGGCTGAGAAAGGATTACTGGAGCTATAGTTCAAAAACAGCTGGAATAATGAAGGCTGCCAATTTCAAACTCGCACATTTTTCTTTTTTCTTTATTGATTTATCATTTGCATCTACACTTACTGGTTTTATTCTTTCAGCTTCTGTGAAAAGTAAATGCCTAGCCAGAGTTTTTTGGAGGTTCTGGCAGAAAGCGAAAGTATTGTAATCTGATTTTATTGCTATCTGTGTGCCCATTAGGGGAAATTTCCTGCCTCATATGATATCAGGTTTAAGCCTAAATACAGCCAAATGCACCTCTATGTCATTCCAGTTAGGTATTGTTCATACACCTAAAACCCAGAGTTGTTACTTCATGTACATTTGATATTTTAGAAAAACATTTAGAAAATATCCCAATATGCATGTGGAACATAATAAAAAAGATATGCCTGCTTTACACTAAGAAAAATTTAGGTGTACACCATTGCTGACATTACTAAAGTTCACCTTATGTTTTGAAGGCTCCCAGTACAAAGTCATTGGACATTGTTTCACATTATTTGCTTCATATGTAAGGCTACGTAGGCACGCTAGATTTTTGAACAATTCCAATAAAAAATGACGGAAATATGAATGAACAAGAGAAGGGAAGGGGGAGAACAAGCAAGCGTCACGCTGCTGCGCTCTCCTCCCTTTACTTCTATACCGGTTGTTTGTCTTCTGTCTTTCATAGATTTGTCAGGACAGAGGGTCTCTGTACATATGTCTTTGTCCCCAGTCCTAGTGACCAGTTTGAACTCCTTAGGTTCCTGGGATATTTTCAAATACCTGCACTCAGCATATTAACAATGCAGCAGATCTCTGAAGTTGATCACAAAAGAAGTGACAGGCAAGTGGATCATACAAACAGGGAAACATGCATAAATTCACAGCTTTTTGTATTAGGTGTATAATATTGTTTGGAGGTTGCTTTTACACACTTCCTTTTACCTACTTGGTTCATAGGTGCTGCCTAAACAGGATCAGAATTATTTACCTGATAGTACCTTTCCACAGTATCACTAAAGAGATTTAGTAAATATATCACTTGTTCATATGGACAGGGGAAACAAGAAATTACAGTGGTCATCCCTTGTTGACCATTAACCATTCACCCAGCAAATCGCTAAACAGCATCAGGGGATTGCTGTACACATCCTAGATTTTTGATTCAGAAAATTATGGGTGATTGTTTATTGTTTGGCGATTGATTTGCTAAACAATGTCAACTGCAGTACACACACTAGAATTCACAATGTGCTAGGATTATCTAGTGTGTGTGTGTGCATAGCTTTAGGAAATTGAACAAGAAAAATATCTATGTCACCCAACATATACATCCCAAGCACATTACCCTGTTCAGCATCCTTTTTGATGGTAGTAAACATTAAAGTAATTTAATTTAAAGTTAACAGTAATTTATCCCCCTTATTATTGTCTCTTAAGGCAAGCTAGGTGAACACCGAATATACATAGTGGACCTGAAGTTTAAAACTACAATATCACCTTTAGAAGGTTTTATAAAGTTTAATCCACAAAAGAAGCTTGCTTATGTAAAACAGATATTTAATGTCAACCTACACTGAAAGAATATGTAAGCAGCCATTGCTGCCCTGATCCTAAAAATTACAGCTTGCCTGGCTGGTGTTCTTATCCTTAGCATTTGATACTTTCTAAATCATTGATCCAGTATACAACTCTACAGCAACGTGTATTATGTTGGCGTTCTGTAAAGTTACATATTAATATAAGGAAAAATTCAATTTGTATCAAACTGCTGTTTATTTTCCAATCACAAAAAAATGGTACACTGATTTTGGATTCCAGTTCTGGAATACGATAAAAGAGGCATCCAGCAAAGGCAGGTAGATTTGTTAATAGATAGACATATGTGCAAGCCCTCTAGAGACCTTTGTTGAGCACCACATTAGACGAATGCTACAGGAAGTTATGTTTTGAAAGGGAGCATGGTGCATTAGCACAGTTCCTTCTTATCATATGTATTTGAACTGGAATTAGGACTCAACAATTTTTCAAAATCTGTCTTCTGCATTCTGCTTTTGTTAAAACTTTCCAGATATTTATTGCTTCATACATGCATTACAAAACATAAAATATTTACTTAGTTCTCAACACAAACATATACATTACATTGATTAAAATTAGAAGGTATCACATTTTGATCAAACATGCAGATAAAAGTGACATCTGCCTTTTGGACATAAGTCATTCATTTTTTTCAATATTGGTTGATCTAGAATAATTTGTGTCTAATACATTGGAAAATGTTGGGATAATTAGGTCCACAATAACAAAATCAATTGGCTTTTTGCATAAACAGCTTCAAATATTTTTAAATTGTTATTCTTCAGTACAAAATTCTGAACTAACAACTCTGGATGCCTTTTGAAGCACCACTTCTTTTGTATTGAAACACAACTAATCCCCTACCTACTGTTCTCATTCCTATGTTGTCATCATCATCTTTTTTCTTCTCTTCCTGTAGATGATCTTTGACCATCTTGATTGGCCAGACTGGGATGACATAACTTCCCGGCAGGTGTGTGGGAGTTTATTCATTCTCGACACACACAGGGGAAGCTGGGATTGCTGGCTATCTTGGAAACCAAACTTGATGCTGCACACGCGCAGCTCAGCTATTAGCCAGATACCCGGAATGATCAGGCAGGTAAAAGCGATTATTGAAGAAAGGGGCTTTGTCTGTTCCTTTTTGCAATAATGACCTGCTTGATCAATGATTCTTAAAAGTGGACTTTAGTTTCATTTTGAACTATACATACTATCCTTGACCCTGTATGCACAGCATGGGGACAAAGAACCTAATTTGCAATGACTTCTTGGGGTTCTGCCTAATATAGTATTATCATTTTGCCTCAGTAGAAATAGGAGCCCTGTTAGTACTTAGGGCGTATCTTTAAACCACGAAACAAAAATGTTCTATATTGCAACGTATCTTCCCTCTGATAAAAATTAGGTTTTAATTTCGATATTACACAGTCACTTAACCCAAGGTTAAGACATCAGAGGAACTGTATGCTGGTGGGTCAAGTCATCCAGGAGCATTTCTTTTATTTCTGAGGGGTGGTAGTATGTATACTTCAGTCCTACTATTAGGCCCTGCTTTATTATACTTCATTTAATGGTTAGGCAGTGGCAGGGAGTTCACCCATTATTAAAAAAAAAATCAGGCAAAATAAATCTTTAATAAAGCCTATTTTTGTTATGGGATGCCAAGTGTTCTACTGGGAAAATAGAATTAAGTCCCCGTGTTTCTATGTCATAGTGAGACAGAATTCCAACAAGGAAATGGTTTGTAAATGAAAACTCTCTGGATGGTACCATTACCCTCACACTGAGGAAAAAATGTACAATTGGAGGTTACACAGCAAGACTTTAACTAACGAAGAAAAGCAAGCAGATCATTCATAATGTCCACCACACCAACCTGCCAAATCTAATGTCTGCACTTAGAACATTTCCTTTAGCTGTTAAAACCCCATTTTTACACAGAAATATGCTTTTTTAATTGGATAAAAAGCAGACACAGTTGGAGTTACTAATCTGCCCAGAAGAAAATGAATCTGTGGGAAAAGCCAGAACAGTCTAAAGGCTCATTTAAATCCTGAAATATATGTGGAAATTACTTGCATATCAGGGCTTAAAACCACATAATACTTTTAGAAACCTTGAGAGTTTAATTCATGAACAAAATACACAGAAAGACTAAAATCTTGTCCATATCAAACTAATATTTGAAGAAAATGTCCTCCTAGTGTATCAATATATGATATGATGCTAGTATATGTACTACATCTACAGTCTATCACAGTGTTTCTCGATCTTTTTAACTTAAGGGGACCCTTAAAATACCTTTCAGGTCTTCAGGGAACTCCTGCTATAACTCCTATATCCACAGCTCACAGTACATTAGCTAAATGGTCAGTGGGAATAATGTCACATATAGCCAAGACGATCATTGCTATCAGTTAAACAAAAAACAGTCACAAATTGCTCATACCGAACGTAACCAGCGACCAGTGGAGGAACTCTGGTTGAAAGGAGCTGGTCTGACACAATTATAAACAGTTCTAGAGAAGATTAGATTCTCTTAGAAATACATTGGAAATATTAATCTCTCTGTCAACTGCTTTCCAAAGACCATACACAATTATAGACTAGT
>NC_092861.1:128876938-128887556 GCF_032062135.1 Pyxicephalus adspersus
TATATATATATAAAAAATTTCAGGTAATACTGGGGATTATAGGGGATTTCCATTTTTTTTACTTTTTTTATTCTGCAAACACTATCCTGGGAAACAGCAACTCTGGTACACATAATCTAATCAGTGGGACTCCTGGCTTCTTTAGCTTTGGTAATAACATCATGCACACAGACACAGGTCTTTAGACTGGACACAGCAGCAAATTAGTTATGTTAAATTCACCAGTAAATACAAATGTTATTAACTACCTTAACCCACCAGGAGCCTATTTTAGCTAATCATCAAAGCTAAAGCTAGGTACACATGTGCAATATTTGTTGTTAGAAAACTAACAACTAGTCAACGATTATGCATGAATATTTTGAACGATCGTATTGTACAGAATTCTGTATATGCTGTAACAATACGATTGTTCAAATATATTCCACCAATAATGTATACATGCTTGATAGGATTGTTTGAACGATGCAGGAAGTGACATGTAAAGGAGAAAGTGTACTTCAGAGCCATCCACGATCACTGAACGATGGTCGTTCGTTTCCACCATCAATCCTCATTCATCAGCGTCGTTGTGCACTTTTTTAAAGATTATTGGACGAACAGTTGTTAGTCATTTGTTTCCAACGATAATTATTGCACATAACTGCTAATGAAGTCTGATAATAGTAACTGCTAATGGTATTTGCAAATATGCAGTTCAAAGTCCTTAACAGGACCTGATTGACTGCCCATACACAAAAATAAGGACAGATTCAGACCTGCTTTAGAATCGAGCAATTACTCGCAGGTCCTATTGGCTGGAACCTTACTAGTCACTGGCACCGCACTACGAAGCTGGTTCTTAAAGAACCAGTGTCTATACCACTCACTGCTGCCCCCATTCCTTTCCTTTTTGGGATGCAATGGGAAGAGGCTACTTTACCCTGAAGCAGTGGTTCACTCGAATGAGGAAGCAGTAACTGCACTTCAACCTTATGACCAGTTTGACAATAGCTAAGGCTGGCCAAACACATCACATTTTTTAGTTCATTTTATATATTTAAGTCACAGGGAACTGCAAAAGTTTGTTCAAATTTCAAAAATTGCCTGTGTATGGTTAAAAAGATTTTCCTTTGTAAACAAGTCTGAACTTTTAAATTGGTCACAATCAATAAATATTTTATGTCAAGGGTTGCAAAAGTAACATTTTGCACAATAAATGGTAAAATGGTGTATTGGAAAATTTTGAGATGTTCCTTTTTTGCCTGAGCATCGCACAAACACTTGTGAGGATCTGAAAAGTTTTCTGACACTTGCAAAAATGTTCTAAAATATTACAAAAACTGGTACTTATCAGCAACTATTGTGGTAGTTTCACAAGAAACAAATATTAGCCAAGTCAGAAAAGAATATATGTTTGCTGAATTTAGTATTGCAGTAGTTTGGTATTTTCCAAACAAGTTTTTCACAAGGGTTAATAAAACTGTAAAGGTGAGCACTGAGATTAACACTGAGCTAACCATCTATGATAAGCATAGCACACACCTGTAAACATACAAACATTTCCTATCCATCCCATAAATGTCCTAGGCACCTTGTGTTATATTTGTGAGCTGACCGGTGAGAAACCATAAGGTGACATTTTAAATTTAAAGTTATAAAACTGAAGATATTACATTCTTAGACACATACCAATGCCACAGTTTCATCACATACAACATACAGAAGACTTTACACAAAATTACTATTGTCCATTAAAACAATCATATCAATGTGAACTCCTGAGAAGTTGACATCTGAACACCAGATTACAAACAAGATATAATTGTGAACAAACTCTACAAACACTGACTCAGGAGACAGGGAATCTGGGTACATATAACCTTATCAG
This sequence comes from Pyxicephalus adspersus, assembly GCF_032062135.1. Classification (NCBI taxonomy): domain Eukaryota; kingdom Metazoa; phylum Chordata; class Amphibia; order Anura; family Pyxicephalidae; genus Pyxicephalus; species Pyxicephalus adspersus. The sequence continues at coordinate 128,878,809 of NC_092861.1, forward strand.
TTGAATTGCTGCCTCCTTTATGTTGTTAGTCATAAACAAACTATGCAAATAAGATGCATGTCTCCAGACTGGACACACTGACAAATTAGTGAGACTAATTTTACCATTGAATAGAAGATTTGTATAATCCAGACCCTAAACCCATCAGGAGTTCTCATAGCAGATCATCAACACGTCTACCTTTAAATGCTTCTAATGGGATTCCCAAATATGCATCTTGTTATACTAAATATGCACAGTAGGGCCTTCAATATTAGACAACAGATATGCAGTAATCACCAGATATGGCCATTTTAGGAAAAAATCTTTTCTGAATGGAGATGGGTTGGTAGATTGTTTTGCTCTTTTCTACCATCTACTGATCTAGGAAAGCACATCTGAACTTGCAAATATATGATGCACTTAAAAGAGTTAATGCCCAGAGGATGTTTCGATCATACCCAGGCACTGATTTGTGTCAGATTCTGTGTTTTGCCTAAATTGTACAGTTCTTCAAGTAGACAAGCACAATGTATATTTTATTTTTACAATACATTTTTTATTATTACTTTCTAAATGCTAAACAAAATCTTCACAGGTATGTTCTATTTTATGGCATATAAAGTTAGCAGATGCGGCCTTAGCGTAGGGAAAGGTATAAAAAAATATATAATTACACTGGAGCAGGGAGGATAGATAACAAGTAGACTGATTTTGCTACAAATTAGCCTCTTGAACTCTTGAGAAAATTATATATTTGAAAAAACATTTATTGTTTGACAGTTCACGCAATAAAATGATAATTTTAGGTGGACAAACCAACAGTACATACAGTAAAATATTTTTCATTATAAGGAGAAAACCAAAACCTTATGAAATGTCTTCCAAACTTGAAATACAACTCGGAGTGGATGGGTGCAAGGAAAATTAGAAAAAAACAAAACTGATGACTGGTTACCTTTGGGGTGCCGTACCATATTGAGCCCAGGTCAACACAGACTCATAGCATCTATATGGACAAGAATTTTCTTGTGGCCTTTAGCTCTACTTGCCCACTAAATGACTTCTTTACTAAAGAACAGTTTATATCTGATGCAATTGATAGCAACAGACAAACTTAATGGACTATTGCAAGAGCTGTATGTTTTTACCCAGCCATTATTACTTCCCAAAGGTTTTGGAGGAAAGCGTGTCTGCATGCTATATCCAACTCTCCTTTACAAGAGCAGGCTCAGAACTGTCCCAGCATCGAGTGATGCTGAGCGGCAACTGCCACCTTGGCTGCTCAGTCACTCATACCACAGCGATGATCCTTAAAGAACCAACGTATGCACATTTGACAGCTGGTAGTAGTGAGCAGTACTTATACATTCTCTATAGGACTGCCGCAGGGAGAAGGCAGAAGAAGTAAAAAAACACATTAGGTGAATGTGCACACAAATTCCTATGGTGGAAAGGGATGCATCTCTTATTTGATAATCCCACAACTGGCCTTTGAAGGAGAAAAAATCCATCCCAGATAATTGCTCTTTTCCTGAGGTAACTCGTTAAACAAGCTTTTTTCAAAAATCCAGTAGATTTCAGTAGGTGTTCACAAACTAGTATATGACTCTCTTTATAAAAGGAACAAAAAAAATGTGACAAATCAGGGAAAGGTATACGCAAAGTCTTGGACTTACTAAGCCTAATTGTTCTTCTTACAAAAATTAAAAGTTGGGAATGGTAAGTTACATAGTTGATCATAAGAACCAGTAAAGACCGCATCAACTGCTACCACAAAATCTTCACTAGATAATCACAAAGGCAAACTGGGAGGCTAAAAAACAGTTAAAATGTTAGGGCGTGCTACTCTTTTATAACTGTGGCTTGTAAAGCTGTTCGGAACTCAAGTGACAAGGAGTTGTTTCAAATAAAAGAAATCACATAATCTTTACAATCAAACAACTGCCTGCCTTGGCACTGAGGCAACTGTGGGATCTTCCTGCTATATTTCCCAACTTTGTACCTGTGTACACTGTGAAATATTGGGTGTTTTCTTGACTTTTTTGTGTCCCTGACTTTGTATTGTATTCTCTATTATATAAAATACACTATCCAAAATGAGATTGGATCTACTTCATAATTAGCACAGCAATTTAAATACCTAGAACTATATTGTAAAGTCCCAAAAGGTATAAGAAACTGCCTAGTGTTTCACCATTCAGCATCTACCAAAAACATAAAAAATATATTTCAAGAATATAAATTGTAATGTCATTTTGAAATGCTAAAAAATAAATTATTTGTAAGTATTTCTTTAGTGGGCACTTATGTGCTTTCTTGGAAACTCATTCAGTGCCTGCTAAGTCATACAACAAGAATTTGCCATGACATGTCTGACCTGAGCTAACAGATTACACTCTTTCTCATTGACATGGAATGCTGGAAATGCCAGATCAATGGATGCATATAGCAAATATGACAGTGATTTTACATCTTAGTAAATTTGTCATACTGTTTGAGTTGTTGGGATAAAAGACCTCATATTGAAATATTGAGGATTAAAAAAGTGAGGTGCTTAAGAGCAAGCCCCCAAACAAATGATAACACAACAATCTAATTGTGTATAAAAAGACATAGATCACATTGTATAGCAGCACCAGTTCAAGAAATACAGCATGCTGCAAAATGTAACCACGGTTTTTAATCTTTAATGTTATAGTAAATATGAATGCAGGTTTTCTCAAACTACATACTGTTTTTTAAGGTTGCATACTGTTTTTGGTTTTTAAGCTGTAGATTGCCTGGGAAGCCCTAAACCAGTGGTCACCAACCTTTTTGGACTTACGGACCACTAAATTTACTGGATCCAGACCGGACATGTGCGGAGCCGGGTGTCATTGAAAGGGGAAGAATCAGGGTGGGCCTGAGATGGGAGAGTGGGTGGGTTATGTCCAGAGACAACAGGGATACCACCCCAGCGGGGTCCTTCTCCTGATCTCGCTCAGGGGTGCACTGGCCAGAGCTGCGGACCACCAAATTTTCTCAATACCTTCAGTTTTAAGGGAATAGCAGGGAATTTTGCTATTAACTTTCTAAGAAAGAAATATGCTATCCTCTTTTTTATTTTCTATATAATATAGAATATTTTATTTTTCACTTAAATAATTAGGACACCAAGTAAACCTCTGCCACCCCAAAAAAATAGAAAAATATTTTGGGTAGCATGTGTTGATCTAGCACACCAAAAGACTTTTGTCAAAGTAAGTGTCTCAATTCACCATTCAAAACGAAATAGACGGTTTACTTTTTATCAAGAGACTGGATCAAAACAAAGCATCAATAATTGAGAAGGTGCCAAAAATGTACACTGATTTACCCAACACATAAGCTATCTATTTACCAAGATGAATTCTATAACAGAAACTATATGTTTACTTCTATCAGTATGGATATGACTAAATAAGACAGGTTATCAAACCCAGTGAAGCTGATGATGCTGCAATAAATGATGCTTTAAGCTGTCATAGACTACTAGGCCTATAAGGATGTTATGCAATTCAGGCTGGTCAAGGTTCTGCCCCTTTTAATAACAGACAATGAACAACAGCAAATTGTGCTCCTATTTATTGTACTAAGCAGTAGGGCTTTTTAAATAATAGCTGAGGATTCTAACAAGAAACTGGAAACATTTATAGGAATTATACATATATTAGGAACTACATTGATCTTACTGCACACAGTTATTTATTAATGGTATGCTTTTAAAGATGCAAAAGTCAGATATTGTCCACCTTATTTTCTGGGTAATAGGGATCCTGCATCATCTAACTCTTCCATCCCCAGCAAAACTGTTCCTGACTTTCTCTTTTCATTAGTTATATTTTAGTGTTTTCATTAATGAAGGCTTTTATCACACGTGGACTAGGTGCTGTGATGTTTTCAGGAAGCATCCTCTCATTTACTTTTACCTTTATCTGTAGGGACTGTTTAAATGACAATCTGATGTTTGGATGTTCAAATATATTGCAAAAGTTAACAAAGTTTTATGTATGTAGGCTGTTTTATATTTACAGGCTGCTTACTACCCAACAGTGTGTGCTTTGCTGATCCCTGTATTTTAATGGAAGTGTACCAGTCATGGTCCATGTAATTAAACACAATACGCTCTCTACAGCTTACAATGTGAGAGTAATTTAAAACTCAACTTACCTGCAAAAAAATGTGGGTTTGACACCCCCTCATATATTTATGACAAATAATGAATATGTGTTTGGATATGTTTGTATGTAATCTACTGATTCACATGAAACCTGAATATTAACAAGAGGTCAGCTTAATTCCACTGTCTCCTCAGCAACTTTAGTATGTGTTATGAAAACATTTACAGTATGTGCTGTTTGCAGCTTCTATTATTATAATTTCCTCTATGAAAGATAAAACCAAGAGAAGCAGTTAAAAACTATTCATTAAAGTTATTCTCTTATAAAAATGTTAGTTGCCTAATGCTGGTATTAACAATTGAAGCCAGCATCAAAATTCTGTGTGTGAATTATTTTATAACAGATTATAATTTTATTTTAACCTTCTGTTTTGTTTAATATCCTAAAAAAAATCACTTAAAGTTGTTTTACCAAACTAGTGGTGCTACATACAATTGCACGGTAGGGCAAATGGGCGATTTGCCCAAAGTTCCAATTGCAAAGTGCTGGAATGCTGTAAATTTGGAGACCCCATTTCATATTTGCCCAGAGTCCCATTTTGTCCAAAATCAGTAGGCACCTAGTAGTGGTAAATGTCAATTTGCTAGTATAAATGTAATTTTCATGTCCGACACACATCCAGGTGCCCTTCTTCCTCCAAAGTGTGTTCCACAAGTCAGTCACTACATCACTACAGCTCTGCAGGGCCACAGAAATAATGTATAGTACCAAGCTTCAAAATGTAAAAACACGTTTCATTTTACTTTGTTCCCATTCTGTGGTCAGGTCTGCACAATGATTTGTATACATCAAATGGACCTAGTAGGGGGAAAGTGTTCTTTTGGTGATGTTGAGAGGAGTCAAAGGTAACTTACTGTACATTCAAGAAATATAATTCTGTCACGTTTTGTCTTGTTGGCTTCTGTGTACAGTTGAAAGTATCTGTGAATATACACAAGACAGCAGATTTCCTCCAATAGTACACTTTTGAAAACGGATAATATTCTGGTGTGCATAGGATAGAATGATGTCCAAATACATTCCTCTTCACAGGCCTACTTTGACCTCTATTCCCAAAACCTAACACTTATCTAAAAAAAGAGACCTTTCCTATGCAGGACAAAATTACAAGTTCTTTAGAGTAAAACCCCTAACACAAAGCCTCTGGCAGATGTGCTACCTCATTATATCATTCTGTTTTTGGAGACTTCAGAAGTACCTGGTAATTCCAAAATCATGCAGCTAGGTTAATTGGCTTCCCCCAAAAAATTGACCTTAGACTGTGGTAATGACATATGACTATGGTGGAGACAATAGATAAGCCCCTTTGAGGGACAGTTGGTGACATGACTATGGACTTTGTACAGCGCTGTGTAATATGTTGGCGCTATATAAATATTGTGTAATAATAATAATTCCAAGTAGAGGAGAGTATCTGATCCTTTTTCTTTCCTGACTGGATTAAAGCTCTGGCTTGAGTAGTCAATCTCCAGGCATGAACACTTATGTGGGTAAAAAGGCATTAATCAGCGTGGGCTAAAATGAAGCTTATGCAGGGTTAGACTGTGCCTTCTGTCAGGAAATAGGATGGCAGTGGAAAGAAAAAGGAGTAAGCGTTCGTTGGTTGATGGAGAGCCAAAACGAAGCTTAAAGCACACCTAAACAATCTAACGTGAAAATGTTTCTGTAAAAGCAATAAATAACTGTGGTATCATAATGATAAATACTATCTGACATTAGGAGCAGTAAGATGCTCATCCAACGCAAAGATTGTTTGATAAAAGCTTTGGCAACTCTTTGCAATGCACCACAGTGTAAAAATGAATTGATCCAGGAAGAGTCAACAAAGTCAAGTCTGTTTCATATACACATTGGCTGGATGGTGAAGAACATTACATAAATATGTTGCAGCAGTTTTGATCTTCTAAACATACTAATTAGTTGAATTAGAACAAGCCAGCATAAACCCACATAGCCCAGCAGCGTCAACACAGTAATTATGAACAGTTGGACAACAAAGAGTGTCTATTATTTAAAACGCACCATCAGCGAGCGAGCTCCTCTCGATTCCACAATAACACTTTGGACGGAAAAAGCCAAACCAACAAACAGATGTGCAGCCTCAATAATTGGCATCAGCAACTGTTATAAAATGTCTGGATCTATTCAGGTCAAAGCGAACAAATATAATTGCGGTTTTAGTGGAAACAGGAGCACAGATCGTTTCCCACTTACTGCTCCTGTATCACAGCAGTTGATCTATCGTTGGCAGAAGGTGGTCTAAATCACAATTAAAATAGCATTATAATAAAAATGCTATTGTTTGATATGCTAAGAAGCAATTCGGAAATATAATTTCAGAAATCTTGGTACGAAATCCTGGAATAAATTGAAAACAAAATGTTACCAAGTAAAAAAATATTAAAGGTTAAATCAGAACTCTAGGGTTAAAATACTTGAAATAATTTAGTTTACATTTTTAATATTTAATATTGGGCAATTTCATTACAATATTCTTTTTTTAATCCAATACCTAGTATAAATCAGATTTACGGATAAGTAGGACTGCGAGACAGTCAGATTCTACCTTTAGTACATTGCTGTCAGTTTAGAATTGAGGTTGCCTACTATGGGTGGCTTCTAGATCAAACTATACTTCCTAAATACAGTGGGGAAACTGGTAGGTCAGTAACCTGATTGCTTAATCGCAAAAGTGACTGAATAGAGTTGCTAGATAGAGAGACAATTTATACAAATGTATTTCAACTGTGTATGCAGCTGCTTTCCTAGTTTTCTTGTTGTACTGTATACAATTATAGTGCTGTATTACATCTGTACAGGTAACTAAATTAAAGTGAGATACTAGTAATTCAACTCATAAATACATGAGAACAGGTGTATGTTTGTAAAGGTTTTTAGAATTGGGGGAGTACTAACAAGTTATTTAGTAATATGGTTGTTGGATGGATAGATGATGGTCATAGATAATTATGGAAGCCCAATTCTGTATTTTAATGTATATAAAAGCTGAATTTAGGACAAACAATCATTTTTCCTCTGTCATGATTGTAATGGTAAAACCTTGCCTGTTGATAATGGGGTGAAGTAAACTATTTGTATGTTCATTCAATTTATTAGGTGGATGTTCAAATATGGAGTACGGTGTTCATGTTCACTACAACTTAATAGGGTACAGTTTTTTTTTCCATAGTAATAGGGAACGGCTGACAGAGCTTATTAGCTCAAGCTCATATGCACACATACAGCTAAATGAATACGAGTGGGTCATTGCCCTTTTTTCTTATATGTGATGTATTCATATGCAGATTCAATTAGCAAGAAATGAAATCTGAAATCAAACAGGTGTACTGGCCCTTAGGAACCCTCATAATGATCAGCGACAAATGTTACACAGTGCACAAAATATTTTTTGAACAGTAAAACAAATTGAAAAACTAAAATAAAACTTATGATATCACATTTCTTTTAAAGAAGGCATAATGTGGGTAACTTAATCCCTTACTAGACTTTAAATCTTTTGTGTTTAGGATGGTAGTTCCCAACCTTTGTGAGCATATTAGTCACATTCAAATATAACCAGAAGTAATTACAGTAAGTTTGAAAAATAACACCAAAGTAATTACTGTAATGTAATTATATAAATTAGGCAAATTCCAAATGACTCTTTGCTTACAGAAATGTATAATGTAGCAGGTGTTCAGGGAGAATAAAACCAAGCATCTGCCTGAAGGAGTTCTGCATGCAACAAAGGTATTGATTGAGGGTCTTGTGGTTTCTGAGAGTTGGGGATTACTGGTTCAAGCAGTGGTTACACTAGATGCAGGGGTCCAATCAAAGCTGTAGGATATGCAATCTTTAAATTAGTGGTCAGTCACAATTCTATTTTTTGTACACTCTTTTATGTCATGATTACAGCTGGCAAATTATAGTAAAATCACACATCTGCTATGCAGAGAAGAGCAACATCACACCATCAGTAGCAAGCCATACCAACTAGATTTGCAGCTTATCAAATCTGTTGATGAGAACTTTGGTAATATCTACATGCTCATTATTGCCTGCAAAGGTGATCCCACTGTGCATGCTTGAGGTCGGCAGTTTTTATATTCCAGGAAAACACCTTTGACGGGCATGAGCAGGCAAGAAGTAGCCCACAGCCTCTGGGGCTACATGATGTATGTATGTCAGGGGACTGCAGGTTTCCCATTTAGTCTTTTATTGCCATAGCTGTAAAAATTTTTAATTGTTTTTACATTTTTTCATTATATAAAAGAGTTAGTTTTATATAAAAGGGTTAGCTACCCTTTTATTTTATGTGAAAAATGAGGTGATAGGTCCACTTTAACAAAAATGAAAGTTTGACATTTGTGTGCATTTACTGTATACTATAAACATATACAACAAGGTTTCATTTAAAAACCAATACAATTATTGTAGGTCTAGCCCCTTCCCATATAAATTCATATATGTCAGGTATGGCAAGAGAAGATGTCCATTTGTCTGTTGAACTCCAGAATTGTCATTTTAGAGCTGATGAATCTTTTGGTCTTGATCTTGAGGTCTTTAA
>NC_092861.1:128887767-128892698 GCF_032062135.1 Pyxicephalus adspersus
ATACATTAAACCATGTCATTTTAAGAGATAGTAATTGCAGTGTTCAATCATATTTAACTTTAAATACAATTTTCTAAAAATGTATAGGGAATTTTAAAACTATTTTAGTACTCCACTGAGTCTATCATATTATCATTATCTGTAGAAAAAGCATACCTGATGTACAGTTATATAAGGCACAAAAGTATGTTGCTAAATTAGATGATAATTTCCTTAGTGACAGGTAAGATATAAGTGAAAAATTTGGTATAGTCATGGTACTGGATGACTTTCAGACCAGAAGATTTTCTATGCAGTGGATAGCTCAACAAACATATCAAACATAAGACAGCTTTACTAACGGAGTTCAGAATCTTCATTTGTACCCCCAAAACATTCTGATGGTCAACAAAGCATATTGAAATAGATGGAATTCATGAACTTTAGAGATAGTTAAATGAAGAATAGGAGCCTAGGCAAGGAAGCAGCTGAAGCCCCCTACATTGTACATTTTATTGACATTGATAAAAACTGCAATAGAAACAAATGACTTAGGTGTTTTTTTTTTATTTTTTAAGTGGTTTATTTTTCACTGGTAAAAACTGCCAGGATCCAAATTCTAATGTACACAATGAGCAGTAAGGTGCCTAACAAATACCAGCCAATGGGAACACTGACCCTTAGGTAATGCTGGAGAGGATACACTTTCATCAGTGAAGTTGAGTAATCCTGCAAACCTGGAATTAATTTGTTAGCAAATGGTTTGAATCCTGGAACAGATCCATTTCAGGATTTTTGGATTACCCAGGTTCACTAATAAAAGTGTATCTTCTCCTGTCTTAGGGAGCTTTAAGAAATTAGGGCCATATTCAACTGTTGTTAACAGATTGTGGATTTGATAAAAGTCAAGGCCGGTATACATGCCATAGAAAAATTTGTGCCAAACATAAAAGTCCTTACCTCTACCTTTGTTACATGTCAGCAAAACCTTATGTCACCTTATAACTACAAGGCAATTAGAACTTTCAAAACTGAAAGTCAGACTTTATATTTTAGTTGCCTCTTAGAAAGTCACAGATGTTCCTGTCCCAAAGTTTAAAGCATCTCACATTGATCTCAAGGGTACTGTTGTAACACAATTATTGCCCATACAATTTAGTAGTCCAAGTATTTTCGTATATATTCCTGTTTAGTTAAGAATAGTAAATTCTTTTGAGTTGTTCTTTGAAGTTTAAATAAGGACAATGCAGACAATTTTAACAATCATTTAAACATTTTCAGTTATTCATAAAATGGTCCAACTATACCAAGATTAAAGATGAAATTTGATTATGAATTGCTGAAAATGTTTGCCCTGTTGTACATTTTGTTATATAAAGGCAAAGATTTATATAGCCAAAAAAAGTATGGCAAAAATGAACTTACCTCCACCACCTCCAAGAAGACTTGAGTTTGCTGAAAAGAAATAAGAAAACAATATTAGGTTTGCATACACAAAAGAAGGCTTCTTATGTTCAGCAAAACTAAAAGTGACCAAAGTGCTCTGCTAGGATGTTGCATTTTAATTTCACACACCTGGGCTGTTATAAATCAATGGCACACTGACTACATCAGTTCCCACCAGAGATATTCTACCTAAGCATATCTAAATTATTTTCACAGCCTATGCATCAACAGTTTCATGCAACACTTCTGATTATGAAGCTTGAAGTATTTAATTAAAACTCTGTAAAGATATAACATTTTCACAGCACAATGTCTTTTTAAAAAAAATCCACATTATCTAAATACCATCCCCGTGTGTTCTTTGAAGACATTTAGCTAAGAGTGAGCTTGGAAGACCCAGGACTAGAAGGCAGAAAACAGGATTAATTAGCTATGACAAAGAAAGGAAAAACACTTTCAACTTTAGATCCGGTCATGAAAGCCTCTTTATGTAGGCCAGTGGCATTAAGTTTTGGTAGGTATGTTACCGGTCACTGACAGAGTCACTTTGAAATATGTTCTTTGATATGCACAGACACATACCACATACAGGAAAAAAAAATAATTTATTGTACCCAAGCATTTCAGTATCTTTAAGATGTCAAAATGCATAGTATCAAAATTATATCTTGCTAATGTGCTGGGAAATTAGTTTTAATTTTTTTTAGGATTACTTTAAAGATGCCTGCCGGCATCAGATGGTGACTAAGATTTACACATGCGGCCCACCCACCAATCACTTTAACAAAAGAATATTTTACAAAAATGGAAGGAACTTGCATGTTTGTGCAGTTGGAGTAGTAGGGAAACAGCAATTGGCTAGTAAAATCCCAGTCAACTAACATTTCTGCAAACTCATTGGGTAAACAGAGGTAATAGGGTGCTCTACTAATAAACCGTTACTTAGTGCTACTGTAATGCTAGTTTTAATTAGCCTTTTAGGAGTCAGAGAATGGCAGTTTTCATGTCAAGTCTACCACCAAAGTATTTTACTGATTGATTCTCTTTATACCTGTTAGGCGTACACATGCTCATATCTGGAGAGCACGCATGCTTAATTGGAAATATTCACACACACACCCTCTCTGACTGTTGGCCAACAAATGAACACAGCAGGCAAACTTTAAAAAATGTGGAAGGAAAGACTTTTTGCATCCTAGAGTTATTTACTTTTATTATTGCCTCTATTAACATCTCATTTTGGAATAGAGAAGGCAATAAATAATTAAATAACAGTAATGCAACAGGCCTTTCATGCAAACTGTCATGAATACGGTTGCAATACAATACAGCCGCATGACAGTTCAGCTCGAGGACTTGATCTCTGCTAGATTAACCTGCATAACGTAAAGAAAATTTCCTTGTTCCAACATTCAGTAATTTATAAAATGGCACCATCTCTAGTAGCAGTCAATAATTTGCTACCAGTCTCTAACATTCTACCTTAACTTGGCAGCAGTCTTTAACAGTGTCTTGTAACATAACAAAGTACTGAATATTTACTTGTAACACAGCAAGAGTCCCTAAATAAGACAAAATGATTCTTAAATTCTGTTTCAAGCAAATATAGAGTCTGCTGGTTAAGCAGAATTGCAGCTACAAAGCTGCTCACAAAACAGCTACGGGTAGGGTGACAGAATATAATTTGGAGGATTTGGCAGGATGCAGCTCCCTACTCCATGGAATAAACAATTTAACCTTAATGTGAACCATAAAACGCAGGACATTCCAGAACTCCTTTATAAAGGTTGCTAGCAATATAAGAGCTGGGAGTTTTAAATTCAAGAGAGGAGTGACACACTTGTCAAAAAAGTGAAATGAGTGACAGCAGCGAATGTCAACAAGAGGTGAGCAATCAGAACAAGTAGTTTCCTGTCAATTCCTGCAACAATCTACAGAAGTAGTCATAAATCGTGACTTGACTGTACTGTCAGTGCATCTGTCCAAAAATCAGCATACAGCCAAAAATACATAATTGTGCAGTGTTGTTAAATTTAGAGCATAGACATCCGGGTGATTTAATGGAGCAAAATGTACTGTGCCAACAAAATTTTATACACACACACACACACAATATATATATATATATATATATATATATATGTATATATACACACACACACACACATGCACACACAAAAGGTTGCGTAATTTAAGGAAAACTGAGAATATATAAAGTATAAACACTAACTACTTTACAATACAAGCCACTTTTACTCCTTGTATACTCTTTGTGTATAGAGCTTAACAGAATCCTAACACCCTGCTTATTATTATTAACTTGTATTTTTAAAGCACTAACATATTACTCAGCACTTTACAAGGTCCATAGTCATATCACTAACTCTCCCTCAAAGGGGCTCACAATCTAATGTCCCTACCATGGTCATTAACGCAGTCCAATGCCAAGTTTTGAGGGTAAGCTAATTCACCTAACTGGTGAAATTTTTTTGCAATGTGAGAGTGCCCAGAGGAAACCCACGCAAACACAGGTAGTGCTAAGGTTTGTAATCGACATTTCAATGTATTTAGGACAAGACCTGCATTTTTAAGGTTTGTGATTCTGACCACTATATAGTGACAGGGAAAAAATATTTGCATCCACTTCCTGGCCTTTAAACCTACATCAGCTACATCAGTCTATAAGGACCAATATTAGGGTGTTGCAGCACTGTAAATGTCCCAGTGTTTTATGCAGCTTAACTTCAGGTGCTAAATTTCTATTCCTTCTGCAGGGTAAATACTACTTTGTGTCTCACAATTTGTTTCACAATCTGTTGCTGAGGTACTGCAAATGTACCAAACAATGTTTCAGGTGGACCTCTGCTGCCAAATTTCTAATTTTTTCTGCAGGGCAAAAGTGTTGCGTCTCAAACTTTAGAACCAATTTCAGTGCTCCAGCACTCAAAAATGATTGTGTCTATTACCTGTCAGGTAATGCAATTTAATGTTTATTTGAAGCCTGCCTTCTCTCCCATATTCTGCACCAGTGGTTTCACTTGTCCTTACTTATATGATTAGTATACATAAAATAGAGTCAAATAAGAGTCATTCTCCACAATTAGTGTTTCAGTTTTAGTAAGACATTTTCAAACAAACTTGCATGCTGTATATTAGGGAATGCTGTTTAGTTGTTGTTTTGTCAATACTGAGCATTATCAGGTGGCCAAAGTACAAAGGTTTTTTTTTTTTTTCTAACTTCATCCTGAATTAGATAAAACAATAAAAGATGTTGCCAGAGTAAAGCTGCGTACACACTTCCAATTTTTGTCGTTGGAAAGGATCTTTCACGATCCTTTCCAACGACAAGGGAGTGCACGATGCAGGAACGGTGCTGTACATACTGCGAGCTGCGCGCTCTCCCCTTCCCTTTCATTAGGATCGGCTGTCGTCCATCGTCCGTGGATCCGGCAGGTCGGTCGTCCGGACGATGGACGACACCGACTGTACACACGGCAGATTTTCGC
>NC_092861.1:128893363-128895093 GCF_032062135.1 Pyxicephalus adspersus
CACATTATATTTCTGTTGCTGGAACCAAAAATTCACAATTGTTTCCAGTGACAGGAGAACAAATGATGTACACACAGTACTGTTTTATTCTACCCACTATGCTTTCCCTCCATAGTACAGTGCAGCGGTTGTCCCTTCTTTGTTGTTCATTGATCAGTTGGGACAGAGTGATGAATGACATTGGGTGACATGCAAACTTCTAGGTTTTTTATTTAAATGGTGGTAAATGTAGGGGTGCCCTTTTTTTTCTTTCCAAATCTGCACTAATAAATTTAGATTATGTATTTGGATTTCCCATGTTAGTTTTATGTGTAATTTGTATGTCACCTATTATCTTTGGGTATGGGTTTAACGAAGATCTAAAGTTTGCTTGCAATTATTTAGTAGTTATAAAACGCTGACATATTAAAGTCACTTCACTAGCTGTCCCAGGGCCTTACAATCTAATGTCCCTACCATAGTCTAGGTAGGCCTATTACCTTATCTGCACGTTTTTGGAATGTGGGGGGAAGCCACACAAACTCCATGCAGATAGTATCCTGACCGAGATTGGAACCTGGGACATAGCGCAGCAAAGGCCAGAGTGCTAACCACTGAACAGTCCTTGTTCAAATATGTTGAAAAAGTCATTTTTTTTGTACTTTTTTTTTTTACTAATTTGTACTTACTTTTTCACATCATTGTACATTACAAACTACTAGCATTTTGTCAGTAATGTTAAATGTCTGACCTCACAGGTAATGAAGACTGAGCTTTCAAACGTAATGACATCTCAAAGATGGAAGTTGTTTTCACATGGAGGATTAGATTTCAATTCTAGATTACCAGTAAACCTAAAAGCTTTCAGGGAGACATCTCCCAGTGACAGGAAATATGAACTCTAAAGCTGCTCACTTCTTTTCAAAAATGGCCAGAAGTGTTAGACCCTTTATTTACGATAACCAAGTGATCTGCCTGGAGTACACATCATACCACACCTCATACATAAATGTCCAAACAACAAAGATCAGGAAAACACAATGAACAAGGCTTGAATTGACAAAGATTGTTGGACTGCATGCATCAGTTTTAATCCTGTGACTGTCACAGTAACACACAAAAATATAACAGTATGAATACCTAATACAGCAATAAGTAAAATCATTTCAGGAATGATTATGCTGTGCTATTGGTAGAAACTGCTATACATTGTCCTCCATCTTGTAGTCTTGTACATGCTATTTGAATTCTTGTCTGTTGTAAAAAGGTATATTAAAATTATAGGTGTCTATTTATAAAACAGTAAATCTTTTAGACATTCACCTAAACATTCCCTGCTGGTAAATCTTCCAGGTCCATGTGTTTAGTTGACAACAATTTATTCCTTAAATCAGTGGTCCCCAACCTTTTGCAGGTCCTGGACCACTAAATGCATAGACTCCGGTCCGTGCATGAATGGAGAGCCGTGTGTCAAACAAAGGGGAAGAAATTTCCCACCACAGTGACTTCATGATGCCAGAACCTGCCCACTCTCCTATCGCAGGTTCAGAACAGAGACACAACCCGTCCACCTTCCTAAGCCTGCGATGTCGGGAGATGTGGTCTGCAGCTCTGGCCAGTGCGCCCCCGCAAGCGAGGTCCTTTTCCTGACCCCCCTGGTGGGTGCATAGGCCAGAGCCATGGTGGGCTGCAGACCAGGGGTTGGGGACCTCTGCTCAAAATTAAATAAAGCAAACCAAAAACTAACCCAA
>NC_092861.1:128895947-128909436 GCF_032062135.1 Pyxicephalus adspersus
ATGTCAGCAAGCAGTTAAAGGTGGTGTGGGAAAATGGGTGATGGAGGTGGAGATATGGGGGAACTCAGAGATCAGCCTTTATAATAATGGTTTAAAAAATCATTACCAGACCAAATTAAAAAGGGAAGGTGACATTAATCACACTTATAATTTGTTTTTAATTCTACCAAAATAGCTGTCCTTTACTAATGCTACATCAACACAACCACACAGGTTTTATTTTTTTTTTCTCTATGCTTTGGCCCTCTACTGTTTAGCATTCTATAGGAATTGTATATTATACTTAGCACATGAAGTGTCTTGCTAGACCCCCCTCTCTATTAACACTACAGCCTTGTCAGAAAACACAGTAATAAACATTTTAATAGAGGAAATGATTCATAAGATACACTAATCAATGCCACAGTCGTAAAATAAAAGAAGAGACATTTGCCAATAATATAGACTGATTTCAGTTCATCAATAAAACATCAGAGTGCTGGAACTGTGAGCTGTGTTATTTATGAGAATGCTGGCTACACTGCCTCGTACATGCTTTCACAGACATTTTTTTTTCTTTATGTGTCACCTCATTTTATTTGATTTGGTAGAAGGGAAAATAATGGGAACAGCAATATGCATCACCAAACTATACCCAGCCTGGGATCAGCCTGGGAGGAGGAGGGTGATCTTTCTCTGGTGCTCACTCATTTTAACATAATTATATTTTATGTATAACAGAGCCATCATCCCATGCCACAATAACCACATTCCCCTTGAAGTACATTATTGATACATGGTTTCCTTGTAAACACAGAGCAGTATCAAGTTGCAGAGCCACAGTGAGGAATCAAAATGAATCACTGTACCCAGAGGCACAGGAAAAACATAACACAAAATTGCAATCCTACATTACTTAAAAAATTCAATACATTAGATGTGGTGTATCAAAAAGGTGACTGGCATTGAAAGTAGCAAGTGAGGAAAACCTGTAGCTTACTTTTTACAACTGATATACAAAACCTGTGGCTTGTCATACTCAAATGTGGCTGTTCTTAAGCCTTGATCTATCAAACCTGTAGTTTTATACTTACAACTTTGTGCTTTATGGAACTAGGTGTTTGGCCTGCATTGATGGCATCAATATGAGACACTTCTGAGATTAATCATATCTTACAGACTTGTAACTGACCTCCCTGACCCGCTTCAAGCAGGTTTTACATTCCCTTACACTGATATAAAATTGTTTTGATGTGAACAAACCCATGAAGACATGCCTTAAAGGAGTCTCAAGATGAAGCCATAGTGCCCAGCGGGGCACCAAAGAGCAGTTTATGCCCATGAGACACACTCACCCACCTGTAAATCAACAGGTCAGCAGCTACAGTGGTTAAACTAATCAATATGTTAGTTCTTCTGCTGCACTTGCTGTACCCTAAGGTGTAACACATGCAGGCAAAGTGAATACATTAAGGTTTTCTTCTTGCTAAAATGATGTTAAGGTTAAAAGCGTCATTGTGTATCTTACTGCAAAAAACAGACTGTGTGCAGAATTAAATTTACACAGACTAAATAAAAAAATAAAGCTGTACAGGATGATACAGAGCTGGTGTACATATAATAATGTTACTAAAAATAGAAGGGCCAAGTTAAAGTAATGTAATTTATTCTAACCAATTATAGAACTCATATTTTGAGTCAATCATGTCCTCCAATGGGTACATTTGCCTTCTTTATTTCTCCTGATGACCAATATTTTCACTGTTATACAAAGCGATGAGAAATCAAAAGATTTCATGTCACTCAAACATGAGGGAAAGTGATATTCTTTTAATGCAGACAGTTGTTCCAGGGTACTTTTAACCCAAATGGCATAGAGATTTACAAATGTTCCCTATTTTAACCACAAAGAGACTGATCAAACTAATATTCCAACATGGCTGTAAGCATCTTTTAGAATGAAGCCCAGGCACAGCCATTTCTTTTTCTCTGGATAAAACAGGCAAGGGTTGGAACGGTTTCCTGTTTTGTCTGGCACCTGTTACCTGAAAAAAGGGTAAAAAGAATGACATTTTTCCCCCCTTACATAAGGTGTAAAACTCCTAAAGATTTTTTTTATTATGCTAAGTGTATCCTAGTTTGAGAGATTTCCCCTCACTTCCTGTTCAGTTTGACACATGATAAATACGCAAGAATTGGAGAGAGTTTCCCAAACTTCATGTTCCAACTCCAAACAGACAGAAAATTCAGACAAGAGTCCAAAACATAGAGAGATATATTTTTTGAACTAAAGCATGAGCAACAGAGTGAGCCTAAGGCTACGTACACACGTGCAATAATTATCTTTGGAAATGAACGACTAACGTCCGTTTGCCCCATAATTGTTAACAGAAAAAGTGCCAATGACTGGCCAACAATGCCGATGAATGAGCAATGTCACTGGAAACGAACGACCGTCCCGGCAGATCTGATTGGGCGACGATCATTCACTATCTATTGTGTGTACAATCGTTCAGTGATTGTTGATGGTTCTGCGGTACACTTTCTCCTGTACATGTCATTTCAAATGATCGCATCTAGTGTGTGTACATTATTGGTGGATTATATTTGAACAATCCTATCGTTACAGCATTGTGCACAATATGATCGTTCAAAATAATTGTGCATAATCGTTGAACAGTCGTTAATCTTTTGTTTTCTAATGATATATATTGCACATGTGTACGTAGACTGTTACAAGAAAAAAAAACTCAGAAATAGACTCCAGCAAAAATTGAGGGAGGATTGTCTACATGATCATATCTAAACCATTGTCTAGAAAGATATTATCTTATACCTAGACCTGGTCCTGGGCTACATGACCTGGCTGCCAGTGTCTAACTATTCCCCTCAGCACAGCTTTACAGCATACATCACATTTCTTTCCAATCAAGCAAAGCTGATCAGTGTTACATGACAGCTGGATCTGTACCCATTGGGTTAAGAGGACAGATGTACATGAATTTTAGTGTGCTATAAAATCTCCTAACAACTAAAAACTGCATATAACATAAATGACATTTCTCTACAGCTTTTCATTGATCCAAATATGCCAGATTTTAAAAAAAGAAGACACTGCCCTAATTTGTATGTAACCTTGAAGTAAAGTATGCCTTTATAACATTATTAATGTATTTTTCATGTGCGCTGCATTGTTGACAGTCATATATCATTATGGGGATACAAATTTGAAACAACTATTTTTCAAATTTTGGACATCAAGTACCAAACTAAAGTGCTTAATGCTCAGCAAGGGGCTAATAACATCTTATTCACCTGATATGACCCATAAAGTTAAAACATATTTTTTTTTATAATTTTTTTGAATTGTATACTAATAATAAATATTTGTTTGTATATATATATATATATATATATCTTATAAATATTAGTTAAACATGATAAAGTATTCAACAACATAGAATAACCTAATTTAGGATTGTTCTTTATAACACTTGGGGCAGGTTCAGACCTTCTTCAGGGTTGAGTGCCTTCACGTGGCTCCCTGTGATGGCATTTGAACAGCACTGGGTAAAGAATCAGTACTTGCATATTTGACAGCTGGCAGCAGTGAGTGGCACTTGTACTGCCACCCCTATTCATTCCCAATGGAGCTGCCGCATGGGGATGCTACTATGTAACGTCTACCTAGAGGCAGCAGTATCCTGGAAAGAAGAAGCTGTAAATGCACTGCAACCTCACTACCAGTGTAAACTTAGCCTTAGGCTTCCTATGTTGAGTCGAAATGAATTAAGCTGCGTACACACGGCAAATTTTTCTCGCCCGATAATCGGTATCGGTCAATTATCGGGCGAAAATCTGCCTTGTGTACAGTCGGTCGTCGTCCATCGTCCGACGACCGTCCTGGCGGATCCATGGACGATGGACGACGACCGATCCTAATGAAAGGGAAGGGGAGAGCGCGCAGCAGGGTGCCGCTCCGTCGCTCTCCCCCTCCCCTCTCCATAGAGCATGAACGGTGCTGTATGTACAGCATCGTTCATGCATCGTGCAGTCTTTTCTCGTTGGAAAGGATCGTGAAAGATCCTTTCCAACGAGAAAAATTGCAGGTGTGTACGCAGCTTTAGGCATTGAAGCCTGTGTTTAAGTACTAATGAATGTTTATATAACTGGCCAAATTGGAAAATCTGAAGCCTACTTGTACTTACACAATGCAAATTACTATTAACATCTGTTCATCTCTTCAGCTGATGAGACCTAAATCTAATTTTTAGCATACTTGACATACCTTAATTCAGTATGTAGTTTTTAAAATTTCTGTTGCCTAGTTTCTTATTTAAAGAACCTGCCAGCACCAAGCACCAGCACTTCCTTTTGCAGACTGACAGTGCTAAGCCACTGCTATGTAATTAGCCGCAGTGTTGTCAGCCTGCCAGAGGAGCTCCTTCAGCTGGTTCTTTGGCTGCCTATCTGATCAACCTGATAGGCAGCACAACAACCAACTGAAGAACTGCTCATAGCAGGATGACAATGATGTTATTTTTGGGAAGCACTGGTTATGTATTATCAGCCAGCAAAAAAATGTATTGTTACTGGCAGGCGCTGCATGGTAATACACTTTGCAATTACCCCCCCAAAAAAGAAAATGTTGACCATGACCATATAAATCAGGCCAGGGTGCCTAACATACTGAAAATATGATATTGGGTTTATACATTTTAAATACTACAGAGGAGGCTTCAAAATTGTAAAAGGTTTACTCAAGTCAAGGAGTCCATTCATTGCCAGCTATGCTAACAGACAGGCTCTAAAGGTTAAAGTAGTTGGGACCAAATACAGACCAGAGGAAGTATGCTCATTTACACATGAGACCGGCCAAAGTTTAGGAACTGGCAGAGTGCTCCAAGAAGATGTTTAGGCAGTTATACTTTAACATTTATATTCCTATACCGATTGAACTGATAAAGCAGCTTCAAAAGATGCAAAACTGCTTCAATATTGCATGAACAAGTCCAGTTAAAAGTGCCTTACTACTACTACATACAATGATCTGGATAAATGTAAACCTTCACAGACATACTAATTTCACTTTCACACATGAGTGTAATTCTACTTGGAGGTCTAATGTGTCAATAATTGTGTGATAATAAATTAGTGCAAAACATATCTGCTATATATGCATCTAGGTAGAATTGATTTCCCACCCTCTTCCCATTATCTGGTGACAGTGATTGTAACCTACATATTATTTGCAGCACGGGTATCCTTTATTGAGAAAAAACAGGAAGTTATTCATTTAAGAAAACATGAAAGTCATCAAAATTCCCCAAAAATCAGTGCTTAATTGAGAAGTGAGCCAGCTGCCTGTAACACTAAGCATAGTGATTACCTGCCTAAGGACAGCAGTGCTACAGATGCACACAGGGAAACCCAGGAAACTTATCAGCGGCTCACAGCTCCTATGAACCGCATAAAACCTCAAACTAACAGCATGCAAAAAATGTAAAATATGTAGAAAGATCCTGCTTTGGAAAATGTGCTCCTTTATAGGGCTCAGTAGACATTTGTTTTGTGTTACCATTCATAGGCAAGTGTTTATTTTTAGAAAAGGGCGAACTCAAAAACTGTTTGATTTGGAAAGTAACTAGAAAGAGCATTTGTGTTATTTAAAAAGTAATTTATTTTTTAAATACAGCCAGCTTATATTTCTATGGTGCACAGGGATGCTTTTGTAGTCAGAGTATAACACTAGTAATAATACTTTGGATTACCTCTGGAGCCATTTTGAATTAAAAAAATTGCAGCAGCTGTATTTTTTGTGGAGACTTGTAACAATCTTTTAAAATGTTATGTTTTTTTCATTTAGTTGAACTGAGGGGAAGGTAGCAGGTTGAATAATAACCCCACTCATAATTATATATTCAGGTAGTGCAAAGGAAAATATAAGAATGTGTAAACTGCAACTACAGTAGCTAACCAAACTTTTCCTTTGTATAATTTAGAACACGCAGTTGAAAATTTGTATTAATATTCCAGAATGTTTCTGGCTACTGGATTTTTAGCACCACATCATGAGCCAGACTATTTCTTGCAGTCCTTGGAAAAGGACCCAAAAGGGTTGCTGAAGGTTGAAAAGCTAGATGTGGACTCCTTGTGGACTGGCTACATTTACATTACTTCCATTGCATTATGAAGGTCCCCAACCAACCTGACTAAGGCTACTTACACAGTGCAATAATTATCGTTGGAAAAGGAATGATTAACGAAAAATCAATGATTCACAATTTTTTGAACTATCGTAAAGTGCACGATTCTGTACATGCTGAAATGATACAATCTTTCAAAGATAATCGTTCACCAATAATGTACACGCTAGATACGGTGGTTTGAACGATGCAGGAAGTTACGTGTACCAGAGAAAGTGTACCGCAAAACCATCCAAAATCATAGATTGTGAACGATCGTCGCCCAATCAAATCCGTTGGGGCGGTCGTTCGTTTCCAGTGACATTCCTCATTCATCCTTGTTCACTTTTTTTGTTAATTACCAATGATAATTATTGCACGTGTTTACGTAGCTTAAGCTTGAAAGGATTCGCAAAGAGGAATGGCAGAAAATCACCCATTCCAGGTGTGAAAAACCTGTTGAATCATACACAAAAAGAACTCAAGGCTGTTATTGGTGCCAAAGGTGCTTCAGCTAATAACTAAAGAAACAGTATAAATTCTGTAGAAAAATAAGATATATATATTAATTATATTGTGCTAGGTATATGTACAATATTCTCCTTTAACATCACAAAGGGATATGTTGAGAACTTGGCCTATGGGTACCAGCTTTCATTGCACTGTGCATGCGTTAAGCGTTGGTGTGAATGAGCCCAGTATGGATTAACATATTTAGTTCAAAGATGTTTGGGTTCATTAGTGAAAAGTCTATAGTGACTATATTTCATGAAAGATTACCAATCAGTCAATCAATATTAATATGGGAAACCAGTGCAATGTGATTGTGATTGTATATAAAATGTGTTCCTAACTGCTCCTATCCAACCTAATGGGAGGAAGATGAAACATTTTCTAAACATGACTGCCATAATATAGTGACTGTGTATAGTAATCTGTTTATCAAAATATTTAGTCATGGAGCTAAATGTGAACAAAGAAAATGTCTGATACCACAATTTTTATTGATACTTTAATGCTCACATAAATGTAGAAGAACCCATAAAATCGATTTAGTACATGCACAATCTAACAAATTATGTCCGGAAAAGCATGCATTTCCCAAATGATGTGTTTACTAATTTATATTTGTGAATATTTTTTTTAATTATTATGTTGGGTTCAAAAGCCACGCTCTTATTTATGAAGTCCAAAAGCCCACAAAAAATGTTTCCAAATCTGTATTTAGACAACACATTTAAACTCCATAAACTTAGAACAAGAATAAGCTGGGCCCTTGAAAGATTAGAAGGCTTTGTAGCTACATGACTTGCCGAAGCCAATTATTCCACAAACACAAGAAGCTAATGAGGGAAACTTGACAGAAATGCCTAAAAACGAGAACCTGTGGTGTTTTTAGTGACTAATCAGTGGCATCTTCTGAAATATTCCAAAGCTTTTCATGAAGGCACAGTAAGTCACATTACCTGATTGTTCACACCAGTGTGCCAACAAGTCACAGGAATCTACAGGCTTTCAAAAATGTGGATTACAATAGTGGCAAGAAACAGAAAATACATAAACTATTCCATACATCAAATGCTGTCTCTTTCATGTCTGCTGCTTTAAAAATCTTTAGAAGAGTTCAAAAGAACTGAAAACAAAAAGCTGTCACTTTCCTCAAAGCTATGGACTTGATATGCGACTTTTAGGTTCCTGCAATGATTTGGAAGTGCAGGAGAATGATAGAACCTCCAGGCAAACAGAAAACCAGGTGAGTAAAATATAATTTTTAAAACCGACACTGAAAACATCTCAAAGCTTGGTTTTAATAATTCTGTGACTCTTTGTCTAAGTCATATAAGTTTAGCCATTTTGAGGTAATCTATGTGCACAGGAGACAGTTTGCTAGGGCTTGTAGTTCAGCTTCACCTAAAATTGTCTGTTGTTCCATCTGTTGATGGAAAGTACTTTTTTTTTTACTGATGGTAAAGCATAAAAAACATTATTAAATGACAACTTGTGTGCTTTACAAAAAGCCTAACTGTGGCAATTCTTTTTTTTTTTTTTTTTTTTTTATAAAACACTCCCATTAATATCCTATTTATATATATAGCTACTATAGTCATAGTCAAATCTAATTTATAGTTTAATCTCCCTAACATAGGCTAAATCTAATTTTAGGAGGAAAGTTAATTAACCTACTAGTTGAATATTGAAATATGGCATGGAATACTTAAGAGAACCCAAATGAGGGGAGAACATACAAACCCTGGTCCTACTGCATTAAATGGATCTAGTTTGGAAACCCTGCTGTTCAATAAATAAAAGTCTCCTACAGAGTTGTAGGTAAACATGTGTTGTTGTGAAATGGCCAACAGAGTTTCAAGGTTATCCCATTAGAGTGCTATAATGTCTCTAAAAAAGGGTCAGTAACAGGTTATCCATTTGTGAAAAAAATATATGTTTTGGCTGACCACCATCATCCATTTATGGCTAGACTAAAGGTAGCCAGCCCAGTTAAATCAGCAGCACCTAAAAAAATAAGTTTATTTGTAACCTCCTTGGAACTAGCCCAATATTACACAAATAGATTATCAAACTAGCTGAACTACATGTAACTACTGTCTGCTTTATTGACATGGAAGTCTTTAGGAAGAACCAATGAGTGCTGTAGAAAAGCACTCTGAAACACCCCTGAAAATGTTGGACTCCCTGTAAACTTTGGGGGATGATTCCTCTTCAACAAAGCAACAGTCAGAGGTGAAGGTGGCAGGTGAAGAGATATGATACATGTCTCTTCTTTACAGGTTTGGTTTTTTTTTACAATTTTAGAATAGTGCCTCCTTGAATCTTTTTCCAATTTTATAAATTAAATGAAAGCTACAGTAATCTAATGGACAAAATGAATTGCTAAATGTTTTAAAGCATACCTTGCACTAAAATGGAGGAGGTGCTTATGTTGGCTGAGCCCCATCCCCAACCACATGTAAAAGGTAAAATGCATCTTTAAAAGATAAAGTTAGAATTTTATGTACCTTAGGCACGGACAGTTTTAAAAACACATGTAAATGTTCCTACCGCATTTATTTGCACTTTTAGTAGTGTTTAAAAGTTTGCCTTTAAACAACTGGAAAAACCTGGAAAACGTCTTTGCCGCATTTTCCCAAGTTTTAACCTTTTTTCTGCGTTTTTACTGCGTTCCCGCATTTTTAAGTGCTTGAAGCGTAAAATTGTCCCCAATTAAATCAATGTATTTTCCCGCGTTAACCCTGCGTTTTAATTTTTAAAACATTGCAAGGAGCTTTATTTCGAACGCTCAAAAACATGCCTCAAGGAAATGTTGTAGATTAGCCTATTAGAATGCATGGGAATTACAAACATGAGCTTTTAAAGCTTCAGGTTAAATGTTGGGGAAAACGTCCGTGTAGGCTAAGGCTGCGTATACACATGCAATAAATATCTGTCACAGTAGCTGCACGACAGGATAGTGACACAGAGACACCAGCTTGGTAAGTGGATTTGTGCACAGGGCGCAGAGTTCAAGCAGCTGCCCGGTCTTCACCAGAGCATCTAGAGGTGAGGGTGTTGCACTGCGGGCAACTGCCAGGTTGCGGCCCCCGTGCACTCAGAGGCAGGTGACTGCTAACAAGCTGGAACAAAAACGTAGTGCCAAAGGGAAATCCAAGAGAGTAGTCAGAGGAGCCAAAAGGTCAGGGCAGGCAGCGAACAAGGTTGGTCAGGAAACAAGCTGGGGTCAGTACATGCAGAACCTGAAGCAGGAGAAACCAACAACAGGAACCTGAAAGCAGAGCAAAAGGAACTCCTTGTTCAGGCAACTTCCTGTTGCCCTTCACTTCCTTTTATAGGCAGGGCCTGTGATGAATGGAGCAATGCGACCTGCTGCATCCTACTCTACCACCAGAGGGAGTACAGGAGACTGGAGGTTGGTGGTGTTCACAACTCCACCAGCAGGGGGAGCACGTCAGCGAAACACTCTAGTCCTTTGTGGTAGTGGAGCAGATGACCTGGACCAGGAAGTGAGCTGAGGAGATAATGCCTTAGCAGAGCTGGTGCTGGCAGCAGGGGAGTGAAAGGTGGGTGGCACTGAAGGAGGCACAGATCCCCTGGTCCTGCAGAGATCAGTGACATTATCATTGGAAAAGAACGACTAACAACCGTACATTTGAAAATTATTATCAAAAAAAGTGCACAACACCACCGATGAACAAGGATTGTCGCTGGAAACGAACGACCATCCTGGCGTATCTGATTGGGCGATGATTGTTCACAATCTGTTGTGTGTACGATTATTCAGTGATCGTAAATGGTTCTGCAGTACACTTTCTCCTTTACATGTCACTTCCTGCATCTTTCATATGATCCTATCTAGCGTGTGTACATTATTGGTGGATTATATTTGAACTATTGTATCGTTACAGCATGTACAGAATTGTGCAAAATACGATCGTTCAGAATAATCATGCATAAACGTTGATCTGTCGTTATCCATTTGTTTTCTAACGGCAATTATTGCACGTGTGTACCTAGCTTTAGCCTTACTCTTGTCTTCCACCCAGAGCAGTGACCTTCTTGGTAGTGCCCTGTAAAATCTCCCAAGAAAACGCTTGCAGTGAACTGGACTATCTTCTTCTTGTGAGATTATGCCTGTTCTACATAACTCTACCCAGAATGACAGTGGTAAGCCAAGTGATATGGAAAATGATGGGTTGGTCTACTTTTTTAAACTACACTTAACGTATGACTTCAGGGGCTTCAAGGAGAACTGATCTCTGTGAAATCCAATTAGTATTTTTTTTAAGTTATTTGTAAACTTTTGGAAAATAATTGTATAATGTGGTTGTAAAGAGCAACATAAAATGTCCTCTCCTCAGATATTTGTTGATCATGAAGCCAAAATTTTGTAAATCAACCTGCTGCCTAACTGCCTTATTCTAGGCATTTCTATAGACACGTCCAGGAATTTATACCTGCTGCCCGACACATCACTCTGTGGTAGATTTTTTAATCACAGAGGATATTGTGACTTCCTTTTCTTCTGAAGATCTCACTTCAAAATCATAGAACATACAGAGTGACAGCTTGAGGCTGTGGCAAATTCTCAAGAACTTCTGAGAATCTGTAAAAATCTGTAGACCTGCTGGTGTTCAGCAGGAAGCAAATGTCTGGAGGTTATCTTTCCACTAGGAAGAAAAACTGTATGGAAGAAAAAAAGAATTTGGAGAAATATATGAAAACAGGGCATATACGGCTATCTGTCAGTATCTGCCCTGCGGGAGACATCTGGTTTGATTGTTTGCTAAATTTATCTTGTCATGCTCCAAGCTAAGCTTATCAGAGGCTGGGGAGGCTTTATAGATTCTATTGTAATCTAGTTTAGAAACAGCAAGGACCCAGAAGCTTGCTAAAGGAGTCATTTCTGCTATTGTTTTCTTTAAGTTTAGTGGAGTGAAAATGATTGTGGAAGAAATGTGACATTTACAAAGAGACATTGAGGACTGTTTTGCAAAAAAGCGTTTCAAAGGGACTCTACCAATAAAAGTACACATACATGGGCTAATTATCTGCAAAGAATGGAAGGGTAGCCCCAAGGACACAAGCTTGATCATATCTACACTGTCATACATCTTTTTACTAAACAAGATTGGAGGCTGCGTGCTATCGGCATTAAATTCAGATTTGATATTCAGCTGTTTAACTGACCAAAAGTAAGAGATGTTCTTGTAATGGAAAATACAAACTTGTGATCCCTCATATCATCCCTACACCCCTTTTCTTACAGTTCACTAGACTGACCTTCATAATTGATGTAGTGGCTCAGTGATAAAAAAAAATAAAAATTCATTTAAAAGTTTTAAAGTTTTATTTATAAAGTTTCATATGAAAACTTGTTTTTTTGCACCTGCTAACCATGAAATAAATCCTGTGATTGTGTCTTCTGTATAACAGGGCAGGGGAGTCAATGAACCAAATTGGACTTTCCAATCCTAATGATTTTCCCCTGAGAAAGGCTCAGAAGGATGGAAGGGTGGTTCAGCTACAAAAAGAAGAGTAAAACTGAAGTTTGGCAACCAACTTTAAGGGTGAATTACTCCACAGTAGCAGCAGCTAAAGAGGTATGGGCTTGTTGTTGTTTATTTACTGATTGTAAAAAAGTCCATAGCTTAGTCACAGATCTTTAAAGCTTTCTTGTCTGGAAGTGACCAGTGTATACACATTTGATAACTGCGAAAACAGTCTGAATTAAAGGAGCAAGTGTACAAGGGTGACATTGGTGAATGTCTTTGATCCCTCACATCGTAAATAATATCTGTCAGATTCTAGCACCCTTTTTTTTTTTATTACCTTGACTATATCATACCCAAAATGATGCCAGCCACTGCTGAGAATATCTTTATGTATAGGTGATGTAATCCAAACCTAGTTATGTTCAGCCTAGAATTGCTAATTAGTACCCAAAATTTTTATCAACAAACTAAATTACATGAATGAAACTTTCCAAAATTTATATTATTGCTATTGCTACAGAAAGGCAAAATAGTCAGCCCGAATCAACTTATCTGTACTATAAGACTTTTAATAGCTTGTTAAAAAATGTAAACTGAATGCCTGCTGTAGCTTAGTTGAATATTATTTATGGTATGTCTAGCACATTATCTGAAACCACACTACATGATTTGCATGACTTGCATCCTTTTCTTTCAAATAAATACATTACCTTCTTGTACTTAACTTTATAAATATTCGTGAACTACCACATTTACCACTAAAATATGTTGACTTTTTTAAGGATTAGAATTGTGTATTAATTGTGAGATAAAATTCTCTAACATTTCCTACTTTACTTGATGACCACTGTGCAACATAGTATACAGACGAGTGTCTGTATATTACAGACAGTACAGATTAGTGTGTGAAGTCGCTGACAAGGCAACAGATAAATGGATAAAAAAACAAAACACCGGTCTGATTTTGACTTTATATATGTATGCTGTACATAAAATGTCCTCTGAGAAATAAAACATTTAAATTGAGGCACAGTGTATGTTTAAGAAAAGGAACCATGTGTATGTAATCTTCCAGTATTCAAAGGTAGGTCCACTAAAATTGTTCTTGCTATATATCCTGTGCTACTCCACCCATAGCTTAATTTTCACCCAAGGTTGCTTGCACCCCTTTTATATACAGAGTATGTTCTTGTCTTAAGCTGCGTACACACTTCCAATTTTTATCGTTGGAAATGAACGACGAACGATCGATTGGGCAAAAATCGTTCGTAAAAAAAGTAACCAACGACGCCGATGAACGAGGATAGTCGTTGGAAA
>NC_092861.1:128909443-128956515 GCF_032062135.1 Pyxicephalus adspersus
AGCATGCGCGGTGAACGAACGTTCACTCACTTCCTGTGGTGCACGTCACTTCCTGTATTGTTCAAATGATCGCATCTATCGTGTGTACAATATCTGCGAACGATCGTGTCGTTATCTGTATGTACAGGATCTGTGCCATACGATCGTTCACAGATATCGTGCAGGATCGTTCGTCGTTCGTTTACCAACGATAATAATTGGAAGTGTGTACGTAGCTTTAGACTGGTTAAGACACTGTCCTGGTCCCCTGCCTGATGATTCCTTCTACTGACCTCCACGTCATTAAGGTGTTCTTTATCCATGAGATGGCCGGGAAGAAGAGATAAACACTTCTGGAAATGTCAATTCCTATGAAAGACTTCAGAAGAAGATTTTCAAAAGAAGCATTTTGCATTTCCACAATGTAATTTGTGGAACTGAAGTGAAGTTTGGCATCTCGAGTATTTGAAAAGATATTAGCTTTTTAATTTACTGACAATGTACCAGACATTTTTACACATTTACATTAAGTGTGAGTAAGGATAATTGGTTGGACTACATAAACACTATATACAATTCTGGTGGCGATGGGATGCTTTTAAAAAGATGACACTAGTTTTTTGTATCTGTAAAGTCCCATTCCTCAGATTTTCCCTGATCCTGCCTTGATTTTGCATTAGTTCTACTAGCAGCAAGTGGGACTTTATAGAGACGAAATAAAAGGTATGTTGACAATCATACTTCAAATAGAGACATACAAATGTTTTATTTAAAAGTTGCATTCAGAGTTCAGAGTTTAAAGTGATAGTTTACCAGTGTGTGGGTTATCTTTATTTAACATACTCCATTCAAGCAACCAGATGCAGACATTTGCATATATAATGTCTGTGTGTATGTAAGCCTCTATTCTTTAGTTTCCAATCCCTAGCTCCAACAGGCAAAAAAAAGAAAAAAGTGAAAAAAAGACAAAAAGTGAAAAAAAAGAAACATTCTTCAAACACAGAGTGATGGTAGAAGTCAGCAATAAGAGGTCAATTTGTAGAAATGCAATAACATCAACTGTCTATCACAAGAGATTAAAGAAGGAACAACTACTATAGAAGTACAAACAAAAAAGTAACAGGCAAGAAGCGAACACAATAGGATTAATCCTACGGAGGATATTTCAGCCAGGAAATCAAAAAAGAGAAATCCACAACAAAGAGGTCTTAGCTAAGCTTATGTAGAGAAAAACCAACCAACCCAAAAATAGGGGTTGGAAACAAAGAGAAGGAGATTTCCACACAGCAGGAGACAGTGGATAAGAGAGGACAAATATATATAATTGGTTTATATTCATTCCAAAAGACAGAGGAAGTGCAGTTTGATAGCAGCTCACATATCACCTGGGATATCACATTAGGCATCTCTAAGGTCAGTCGTAACTATTACAACACAGACTAGGTTACCGCCATTTCATCTGTGGCGTAACCTTACTTAGACTGTGCAAATAGTTGTGGTGTTTTTCTTTGACACTGTTAACATACAGACAGTTCAGGATAGAAAATACTCTAAAACTCTAAATTTGGAAATATGAAAAAAACGCATGTTTTCACCAATGTAGACCAGGGTACCATGATAAAAATTTAATAATTGAATATGCACTTAAATAATGCCTATGAGAAAAACAACTTAGAAACTGCCGCTGATGAGCTACTTCTAAAGATGCAGGTTTCCTTTCTGACATCCAGATCTTGGCTTTACTATTTAGTACATTGGCGACCTGGAACTTCAACAGCTGTATAGTTGTATCGGAGAGGTATAAATAAAGGCAAGATCATTTTCACATGCTATTAACATATTATTGTTTTTTTTATCCTTCTAATACCACCAACTCATGTCTATGACCCATAGCCTAAGTTAAAGTATCCTTCCTTCCAAGGCAGAGAGGGCTTAGGTGACTGACAATTAGGGCCATGTCACACGGGGGATTTATTTGTAGTGATCCTTTTTTCTTGATAAGAAAATCATAGTTCTTTACCATGGAATTGCTGCACACTAATTTAGTAGCAACCTTAAAAGCAATGTAAATCGGCGAATAATGGCTGCTACAAATTGTCTGTGGGACATGGCCTTTAGAGTCAGCAGTTCACATGCCCTACTTGAACATCAAGTTCTCCTTTAGCTGACCATATTGGGCCAATGTTTTTTGATGTTTTTGCTTTATGTATACAATACAAAAATACACAAAATTAAAAACACTTCCTTTTTCTTTAAAAAACATTCCCTTCCCAAAACCGATCAAATTTAGCCCTGAGCATTCTTATTGCTTTGAAAATCAACCTGTCTCTCCAAAATAGGGGCATTTTTGAGGTATACAGCTAGTACATTGTGAGTTTTCATTGCTATCATGAGTCACTGCACTTTACAGCTGGTTCTTATAGCTGAATATGTCAGCAATTACTTTTTACAGATAAATCTGGATCTGTGCAGATAATGTGCTCTCTCTGCTCTCTGTTAGAACCTGGGCAAGGAGCTGTTGATTGAGCTAACTGTATTTAAGAGGAATGGTTTGTCAATCCTAACAGAAAAAGATAAAGATAGATTATAGACTACTGAATGCTGTATCATAAATTGATTTATCAGGAGACAGAGTTCAGTTCAAGGAAGAAGCCTGTAAAAAGTCTAATACTACAGCTGCTATTAGTGTTGCAAGGCTCTTGGTGACTGAAGCTGTATGATGAATCGTTAAGATGTTATAAAATCTGTGCATGGCTTTATTAGCATTTATGAAACCGACTTCACTTCCTTTTACCCTTCCACAGTTCTATTTATAGGCTGTGCAGTTCTGAGCATGTCACAAGTCAAAGCAAACAAGGAAGTAGAATAGTCGTATTACTGACATATCTCTTTGAACTTTTATAAATCACGTTTGAGAATCCTATGCTTGACCATATATTAAGAGTATAATAATTGTTTAATCTAGAGCAGGGGTGTCAAACTCAAAACACACAGTGGGCCAAAATGAAAAATATGGACAAAGTTGCGGGCCAAACTTGATATTTATTAAAAAAAAAATATCTACAATTGAGGAAGGTTGCTAATGAATGTAAACAGAGGAGGGGGCACTTGTGGGTCCAGATTGACACGCCAGCAGAGCATTCTGGGATTTGTAGTATTAGCGGGGCATGTACTGTCTACCGGCGGGCCAGCTCTAGTAGACATTTGGTGTTTTCTTGCGGGCCAAATATAATTACAGTGTGAGCCAAATTTGGCCCATGAGCCCGAATTTGACACCTTTGGTCTAGGGTAGCGGTCATACAAAGAATACTTTTATTTGTTCCCCTAAAGCTAGTGATCTTCTATACAGCTGCCTCTACTACTACTGTCTTTGAATGTGGATTTGTGTTCACTGCTCTCCTTGTGCCATTGAGAATAAATAGGGGCAGAAGTAAGTGGTTTTAACACCACTCACTAACGCCATTTGTCAAATGTGTAGATGCCTGTGCTGTCCAATGCTGTAGTGTGGGTGTTCAAGAAGCGGGCAAGGTGCCAGATGCTGGGAGCTGCATGGTATTGTTCATGGCTGAGGCAGGTCTGAGCAATCCCTAAAAAATCTCATGCAGTTTTTGCTTCTGTGCATATATGTAAATATGAAGTACCTGTAGACAAACCTACCTAGATGTAACAAAGCATTAAACTAAACATGAAAACAATTGTTTTTAATACAAATTGATTTAGCAAAGTAAATGTCATTTCAGGTTTTCTATATAGGTATACAATAAAAAATAGGTACATTTTATGTTGTATAGGTGATATCGGTCTGCTCCGTAGGGTGTCAAAGGAAGATATATTGAAACATCAGCATAGGTGCAATTGTAAAAAAAATACAGGATTCATGCCGAGAAATAAACATATGTATGTTATTTGTTCTTGTTATTTTTTCCTGATTCCACATGCCACTTCCTGTTTAGATTTTTCTTAAAGGGTCATAGTGTTCATCCTGCCTGACTGCCATGTTTTCAGTAAAGCATGGGAATGTGATT
Organism: Pyxicephalus adspersus; assembly: GCF_032062135.1. NCBI lineage: Eukaryota > Metazoa > Chordata > Amphibia > Anura > Pyxicephalidae > Pyxicephalus > Pyxicephalus adspersus. Next base: position 128,913,448 of record NC_092861.1, read on the forward strand.
AAGCTGTGATTTAGTGCTGTTTAAGTAAACAATGTGTGCCAGGGTGGTAATGCTCACTAAAACATGATGTAAAAGGGTGAGAAAAAACTTCCATTTAGTAAACAATAATCTTTAGTTTCCAAACAGGTGGGTATGCCAATAGTAGTAGCAAAATAACATCTGGTATTGTATTACAGGCTTGTAGACTACATTAACATTGTCTGAAATCAATGTTATAATAAAGGGAGATATATTGTGTAGTAACTCACTTAACCTGCAGGATTTTTGTTTGTGACATACCAGGACTTTTGTATTAATACAGATATTTGAGGACATACTTCAGCAGATTCTTCAAACTTGCCTTAGCTTAAGCAGAATTATGTAGCCAGCTTCTCTTACTATACTTTTTCACATGTTGGGCCTATTTACACTGACGTGTTGAGATAATGGGCCTGATTTATTTAAGCTTTCCAAGACTGGAGAAGATAGACTATCATGAAATATCTTGAGTGAATCAGCAAATCTGGAACAGATCTGGTCCAAAATTGAAAAAATTTGCCAAATAATACCAAATGATTTTTCAAACATCCCTTACAGATTTGCTGGATCACTCAGGATTTCCCATGATAGTCTTATTTTCTCCAGTTCTGGAGAGCTTTAATAAATCCACTAGATTGTAAGCTCTTCGGGGCAGGGTCCTCCCCTCCTGTATCACTGTCTGTATTAGTCTGCCATTTGTAACCCCTATTTAATGTACAGCGCTGCGTAATATGTTGGCACTATATAAATCCTGTTTATTAATAATAATAATATTAATAAATCAAAATGCACAGGCATCACACTTTAGTGCATAACATTATGTGTGCTGTGGGGCTAAAATGGCATTCCAATACACTTGGACAGTATTTACCAACTCACCTGCTTAATACCACAAAGTACACAGCATCCATCGTGGTTTACTGTGTTAGAAAAAATCTGCAGGTTGTTTAAGTTAACTATACAAACCTGATGACACCATACACTCCATTTGGTAAAAGATTGAGGAATGAAAAGCTCATATAGAGGGCAATACCAAAAACTGGAGCAAAACACTACACCGTGCTGTGTATTTTACTGTAATAAAATGAAAATGCCACTGGACGACATTGACAGTAAACAACAGTGTAATGGCAATGGCTCCCATGAGTGGGGATAGAGTAGTGAATATAGGAGCAGGTTGAGAACATGAGCTCTGAACAAACTTCCCTTCCAATACTTGTGAATAAAATCCCTGCATATAAATTCACAGATTTTCTTTTTCACTTTTTGTTTCATATCATGGATCCAATTTTCTATACTTTGTCTTTATTTTTCATACTCTCCTTCTTTGTTGTAAAACTAGTAAATGGGATCTGGTTGTATTTTTTTGGATTATAAATAAATTTAAAAAAATTGTGAGTGTAGATTCATATCGACAAAGTTATTACAGTTTTATCCAAGCCAACATTTATCTAGTCTCTTTTGTTATTGTTGGAGGAAGTTTCATGTGCATCTTATCTAACATGCTTTAAATTACAAGCATATGCCTGCTCCAACTCTCAACACACAAAGCAAACCTTATGACTTTTTTTCATTGGTACAGTGGAGAGGTTTTTTCTGACCCACACTAAGCCCTATCCCACCCAAGTATAATACATTTGCAAAAAAGGTTTTTGTTACTACCTTACATTTTTAGTTTTACAAAATATAATTTTAGAAAAATTAAGCAACAATAAAAGAGAGCAAAATGGTATTGTTTTTGGCTCAAGAGGATTGAGTTTAGTGTAGGAACTAGTATCGGCAGCACGTTGGCTCAGGGGTTAGCACTCCGGCCCTTATGACTATAGTAGGGACATTAGATTGTGAGCCCCTTTGAGGGACAGTTAGTGGCACGACTATGGACTTTGTACTGCACTGCATAATATGATGGCGCTATATAAATACTTATAAATAATGTGTAATAATAATAATAATAATAGGAACTCCTAGCGACAACCAGACTCAATATCTGCTTTTTGGCAGTTCCTAAAGCAGATTTAGTGAAAATAAAAAAGCACACTTACTTTTAATCCCGCATATCTCTCAATGGCGCTGGACCCAGTCCTGCATCATCCTTAAATTCTTCTTCGTCCTTGCGATGAGTAAGCACTGGGCGCCACCATCTTCACCCTTCTCCTCCGGTCCTCTAGCTATGTCACCCGATCTCGCACTGCACAGATGCGAGATCGGGTGACATAGACTGCTGTAATGAGGGGAAAAAAAAGAGAGCCAATCTCATTGCGCATGAGCGAGATTGGCATCTCTTTCTCCTTAGTGGAAAAAAATCCCCCTTCTGATCTCGGGCATGCGCCAAAGAAGCAACCATAGCCTTCTAGGATGTGACATATGTATCCCAGGAGGCTCTGCGCTCCCATTCAGTCTTTTTTGTTTTGTTTTTTCAAATAATGTTGCACCTTTAAAAAAATTAAATAAATACATTTTTTACTTTACATATAAAAGGTTTTCAACCCTTTTATGTAAAATAAAAATGTTGACTTTAGGTCCGTTCTAAGCAATTGTAATGTGCTATAATCTCAACCAGTTTCAGGGCAACATTTTTTTTGCAACATTTTCAGATAGAAGACAGGGATGCCAGGAAGAGACCTTAATAACACTGGTTAGCATTAAGCAAGGTGTTGCTAATACTGAAGCTGAAAACACTAGTAAAATACATGAACATTACATATCAGAGAATATGTATAAATTGTGTTCAACGTGCCCTGTTCAAGCCCTGTTCCACGTATGGGCCCATTTTGCGAAAGCACACTTGTTTGGTCGTTTCCTGCTTTCTGAATGACAAACACACAATTAAAAACATTTCTACAAAAAATAATATTATGAGAAAACCTTTCTGTACAATCCTTAGTTTTGTTGGGATAGCCAATATTCTAGAACCATCATGTTGGCAGAGATTAGAAATAAAAAAACTTTGATTTATTAAGTGCACATACATGTGAATACATACTCACTTTACAAACTAGAAGAGATCCTTACTGAGGAGGAGCAACAAAGGTAAAGGCAGGAGATCCATACCCCATGTACATGAACCAGAGTTAGATTTATACTTCTTCCCCTTTTAGGCCAACCTTATAATGCTAAACACTAGCCTGTCTAGTTTAAGTATAAAACGAACCAGGTCAGAAATTATAACCACTAAGACACCAAGAGAAGATGCACAATCTGTTCAGACTTCAGCAACAATGAAGACCATACCAGACTACACTGACAAGAAGGGTACCAATCTGGTCCTTATATACAGTAATACATAAAAGTGACTTAATACATATAAGTCAGCTACATATTGTGTGGTGTTGAGGTGTATATGTGTTGCCATTGGCAATAGCACCTGGCAATGTTCTATATAGGCTATCCAGAATTTCAGCCCAGACCTGAACAGGCTGATAAACACTGGCAAGCAGTTATTGTTCAGCTGAATTTAAGCAATTTTTTAATAGAATCTCCATATTATACATTACCTGTCACTTGAGTTAATACGTAGATTTATAACTTACTAGTCCACTTTCAACCATGTGAAGCTAGCATGCCCATTTTTGCTCGGCATGCCCGCAGCTTGAGTGTCACACTTTCTACTTTCAGTGATAACATACGCTACGTTCTTGACAACTGCACCATGTAAATGTCTTCACCCATCTAAAGCCCTTTAGGCTTGCTAATTACTCAAATGTGCAAATAACTGGAAAAGAGAATAAAAATTCACGAATATAAATCACCTTTGCTAATGCAGTGGAAATCAACATGGAAGAGGAGCAGCTTTGATAGAAGACCTGCCACCAGCAGCTGCAGAAGTACTTATGCATTCAAAAGTAATCACTTCTGATTGTCAACAAAGTCAAACTTGCAAACTGATTCGGTGACTGAATAGTTTTCTGTGACAGAGCGTGAAACAGCCTGATAGTCGGGGATCAACAGTAGAAGCAGAAGGAAACTTTTCTCCCTAACTCACATATTACAGAGGAGAAGAGTTTGTATAAAGCATGTGCATATCTGTAATATCAAATATTTTCCTAAAATAAAATTGCTATAGACCTAAAGTACATTCACTACAAATTTGTTTAACCATCCAAAGACCCATTTATTTTCACATTTCACTCTATTTCTTTTACATCCTCTAAGTGCTTCCATAAATAGGGAAGAATGTGACCTCCACCATGATGTGGTGCTAACACCTACTGCCAGGCCTCAACGCTGTCACATGAAAGGAAGGGTGGTATTATCAAAGCTGGGTCACTTCTAAACATTCATAGTTTACTGGTTAACACACATGCAAGTATATCATGGCTGGTGAAAATGGCCAGTGAAAATGGCCAGCAGTATGTTCTTCTAATGCACAGTGTGAGAGGTTTACAGTGTGCAATTGTAGTGAAAGATGAGCCTCCACAACTGTGCAAGACCAAAGGTAATGCTGGAACCTAGCTTTACCAAATGAGCACAAAGCACAGACTTCTCAGCAGGTCTCTACATGTCACCTTAGTGCCTCAAAGGAAGTAAATGCAGATATCTATATTCAAAGTGCGGATATCTATATACCGTATTTTTCGCCCTATAAGACGCTCCGGAATAAAAGACGCACCCAATTTTAAAGGAGGAAAATCTAGAAAAAAAAGATTCTGAAAGATTATTCCCCTTCTGATCATTCATGTGCCATATATATATATATATATATATATATATATATATATACACACACACACAGTGAACGTTCGTTCATTGCCCATACTAAGAACCATACACATACCATACACACAAAAGATAGCGAACGATCACCCAATCAGATCCGCCGGGACGGTTGTTAGTTTCCAGCGACTTTTCTCGTTCATCGGCGTCGTTGGTCAGTTGTTGTGCACTTCTTTTTGTTAACGATTATCGGATGAACAATAGTTATTTTCCAACAATAATTATTGCACGTGTGTACGCAGCCTTTACTCTCTTTAAAAAAGAAAAAAACTTTTTTCAAGTTGTGCTACAGATTTAAGTGCTGCTCCCAATTGATGAGTAGGGTGTATAATCCAACGATTATTTGCATTGTTGATTACCAACCGCTTAAAACATGCTGATGCATTTCTGACATTACAAGATGTTTTCTTAGAAAAAACAAAGATTCATTCAAGTTGAAGGTGGGATATTGTGGAGCTGAGCTTTGCAATCATTGTAAGACAAACAATGTTCTGATGTTTTTGTTCTTAACAAAAGATTCGCTTCAATATCTACCTTTGTGATGCTAATTAAGTACAATTAGAAAAAAGATCATGAAAAATAAGTAAAAGAAGCCCTACCGTTTCCATCTGAAATAAAAGCGTAACACTAGAAACTCTACTGAATATTGGTTGTGAATATTAGATTGCTCCAGCTTTTCTCTACATTTGATTTGAAATCTCAGTGCAAGTACTTCCCACTGAAAAACATGTTTTCTTTTTTTTTTTTCATAGTTCTGACTCTCTGAAGAAATTACACACTAAAGAGCATACTGCTATATTATTACTTCCTAAACATTTTCATAAATATGTCAAATGGAAGTTCGGAGCGTGAGGAAGCTAGATTATTAAATTCATTTGTGTGAATGGCAATCTGTTTGAAAAGCATTACAAAAATCTCTACCATTTAAAGGCAATTACATTTAGCTATCAAGTTACGTAAAGTCAACACAAGATACAAATCTCAAGTGGTGAACAGGAGAGGAGAATTACAGGAAAATCTGTTACTCTAGAACACTGGCTTTTAACTGCACTTGTAGAGTTACGTGAATACCTTTTCAGAGGTGAGGGTGGAAGACTTTTCATAGAAAGAAACATTCTTTTAGGGCTGCATATTTCCTTCAGGTTAGACATCTGATTACATGACTGTAACCTTTTCCTGCATACCTCTCTTTATTCTTTCTTCTGCTATGCTGTGGATATGAAATAAAACCCCATCTTTGGCTTCACAATGCAAAGTACTTTTTTCTTTAGATTGTAAAAAATGTCTATATTCTTTATTTACAGTATGCCAATGCGGGTAAGTGGATTTTACAATGTATGTAAAGCTCAATACGTTCTTGGTAAAAAAAAAAAAGGCAAAAGTTATCCATTGTCTTACAGTTTGTGTTCTTTCTAAGAAGAAAAATTACAGTCGAAAAGTTTGTCCTCTGACAGCAACTCTGCCACCAGCAAAGCTGGTTGGAATATTCTGACTGTATGTTTGCAGTAGATTGTAGGAGATAGACAATTTTTACTCTCTAAAGAAAATAAACTGTAAGACTTTATACCCCTTTTGTTTTTTTGTACATGGAATGTATTTAGCAAATTTAACTGAAGGTACAATTGTTCTTTAAAGCTTTTTTTGTTGTTGCTCGTGTCCTACTGGGCAGATTTTTTTTCACATCCTGTCATGAAGACGCACAAGGAAATGAGAGTAAATCTCTTCAAAGTGAACAGATTTCCCCTATTAAAAAGTGGCCTAAACAACAAGTGTCCTAAACTGAGGGTTTTCCTTTACTTTTATCTCTGGTGATGACAAGTTTGGATTTCTCATCCCTGTCTTAGGACATAACAGAAAGGCTGGATCTCCCCTATCAAGGTCACAGACAACAATAAAAACTTAACAAGGGTCTAATCTTTTCCCCATTCTATCTAACATTTTCATCTTCAGCCATCTATCCATTGGAAAGGAAAGAATAATATTTTTGTTAAGTTTTAACTCTTATTCGCTTTGTGGGAATGTTTTTTTGTGTCTTAGAGATATTTAATTACTTCCTGTACTGAGAGGAAGTGATAAGGAAATCACCCAACTAGGGACATAGATGGCAATAAAAATCTAAAGAAAACTGAACCTTTCCTACTTCAAGCTAAATATTGTAAACTGTTTTGAATTGAGCTGTTCCTATTCCGGTTTGTTGCATTAATGTGTAATATGTTAAGGCAACCCATTCTGATGCAGGGCGCTCTACAATGTAAATACCCTACCTCTACAGGTCTGCTGGTGTTAGAATTATGCTTTATGGTATATGAGTTGCTTTTATGTTTCGGGGCTTTAGGTTCAATTCAGGTGCGTTTTATGTAAGTAAAGAAAAAGGCCACAAAGTACCCAAATTTTATTATAAGATACAAATACTTGAGACTATTAAAAGTGGTAAAAGTAAAATAATATTATGCAGATCAGTATATAGGAACCTTGTTCACAGCAATAAAGTGTGCCTATTAACCACAATGAGATGACTGTTTGAGGAGAGGCCCCCTACAGCCACTACAACCTATAATTTACCCTTTTCTTCAAAATGAAAGGAGCAAGGATATGGAAAGTAAAAAAAAAACCCTAGGTGGGCAAGACATTCTTGTGCCTTTCTAGGGAGAGTTGTACAGGTAATTGTGACTGCATTGAACATGGGTAATACTGTGAGGGTATGCAGGATTTGTGTACCTGTGTTGTTCCTTTTGTATCTATTTCAGCAGGGGGCAGATGTCCATGGAGAGGGTTGTCTGAAACAAGACTCACATTTTGACTGATGGTAGGCCTTCGGGCCCCCTTCAAATTGTTACACTGAGGGGTGCCACTTTTCATTTAAAAGTCAATTCCACCCAAAACATTTTTTTTTTTTACTTTGTGGTGTATTGGACATTGTGAATTACATGCTGCCGTTTTATATACCTGATTTGTACATTTCCCTAGGGCAGAATATTCAAAATTCCCAATGCCCATAAAAAATGCAAACTCCTTACAAACTAATATTGTTATGCATAATATTAATAAACAGTATTTACATAGCGCCAACATATTGTGCAGCACTGTACAATATTCAGTCTTCACACTGACCACCATGCTAATGTACTGTAACCTGTGGACATTATAGCAGGGGTTCCCTGAAAACCTGAAAGGTATTTCAAGGGTTCCCCGTGTTAAAAAGGTCAAGAAAGGCTGCCTTAGACCAGTGGTCACCAACTTTTTTGGATCTACAGACCACTGAATGTACGGACTCCAGAATGCGCATGTGCAGGGAGCCGTGTGTCATTTAAAGTGATGTCATAATGGCAGAACCCGCCAACTCTCCCATTGCAGGTCTGAGCCTGTCCGAACACAACCAGCCCACCTCCATGAGCCTACAATCCCTACGGGAGTCATGGTCCGTGGCTCTGGCTGGTGCACCCCCCCCAGCGAGATTCTTCCCCTGAACCCACTGGGGGGGCACCAGTTAGCGACCGCTGCCCTAGACTATGTAAGGACTATGACTATGGTAGAGATAAAATATAGTGAGAGGACTATGGACCCTGTACAGCAAAGTGTAACATGTTGGTGCTATGAAATAGATAATAAAAAGGACTCCTCCATGTCAGAACTAATTTATTTATTACTTCATACCTAGATAAGTATGTCCTGTACACTGTGATGTTTGTGCATTTTGCACTGCTTGCAGGAAGTCCGGTAGCATTTTCTGTAGACTGACATTGTTACAGCATTTATATAAAGCTACGTACACACGGCAGATTTTTATCGCCCGATAATTGGCCTCGGCCGATTATCGGGCGATAAAAATCTGCCGTGTGTACGATTTCACACGGCGATAAAAATCTGCCGTGTGAAAATCTTCCGTGTGTACAGTCGGTGTCGTCCATCGTCCGGACGACCGACCTGCCGGATCCACGGACGATGGACGACAGCCGATCGTAATGAAAGGGAAGGGGAGAGCGCGCAGCAGGGTGCCGCTCCGTCGCTCTCCCCCCTCCCCTCTCCATAGAGCATGAACGGTGCTGTATGTACAGCATCGTTCATGCATCTTGCAGCCCCTTGTCGTTGGAAAGGATCGTGAAAGATCCTTTCCAACGACCAAAATTGCAAGTGTGTACGCAGCTTAACATCAGACCTGCTAGAGGATATTAATTTAAAGCTGTCCCAGAGGCTCTATCTAAAGCCACTTGTAGGAAGGCGGGAACAAGAGCCTGTGTGTATTAACTAAGCTCAAATAAAAATATGTTGATTTCATAGACTAGTCTGTGCGAGTGCTATCTAGAGATTTATATATATTTTATGAAAAATGAATCAAACAAGGCCTGTTTAAAATCTTTTTTTAATAAGTACAGCTGGTGCACAGGACTAAGAATGATGTGTTTCTTTCAATCAACATAAGAAGGATTTGCATGAATTATCATCTAGGAATGAAAATATGATTATCTATGTGGTTTATCTGCAGAAAATAAAACTCAAGCTGAGAATAGAAAACACCTAAAAGGATGAGCTCATGAGAAATTGTTTTATTAGTAATTTAGTTATTCACAGGCAAATATTACTATATCATTTGTCTTTAATAAACAACCCAACATGTTTTACATTCAGGGTGTCTCTCTTTTCAGTCATCTAAATATGAAACAATTATGTTTTTTGCCAGAATTGTAAAAGACCACATATGTGCTTCATAGGAGAGCCCAGAACAATGTTTATTGACAACATTATGTTCCCCCATTATTGTGCATTTTATTCATTTCTAAATAAACCTATTTTACTAGGAGCTTAAGGAAATGGAACATTTTTGCTCCTTGCATTCTGGGTCCTGCCAATACCTTTCTAAACTCATCCTATTATTTTTTGTATTTGTTGGCTTTACATATTCTACTCATTTATATAGCACCAACATTATCTAATGTGCATAAGTCTGACCTGCAAGCAGGCACAGATAAAACATAGCTATCAGCCATTATATATATATTTATTTATATTTGTATCCTGCAAGTACACAACTATGCTACGCAGAACAGCTATGTATGTCTAGCAGGGAAGGTATTCTGATTTTGTTCTGCTGCAATTTCACTTACACTAACAGCTGCCATCCTCCTCCAGCCTCACCTTGTTACCTCATGCCCTCTTTTTTGTAACATGAAACATGTAAATATGCAGAATAAAGACTGGATAAAAATAAAACTTTCATTAATAGAATTTTATATATATATATATATATAAACATACAAACACACACAGGGAGAAGAAAAGAGGGACTTGGTTCTCGGGAAGAACAGTTTCATCAAATTAGGAAGAGTTGGAAGGTATAGGTATATATATATCGTGATATTTGATCCTATATATATAGGATCAAAGTTTTCCCTCCTCATTACATTACCTCCATAAGTTACTCTTTAATATAAAAGAGCCATGATTCTCATGCCAGGGTCCAGGAATTTTAAACAATCTTGGAGATGTATGAGTGAAAGAGTTCTTGTGATAAATGTACATTAAAGTTTCTTCACTCAATGCAAAAATATAACTATCTGTCTTTACAGCTGTCCCCTAAGGTTATTTAATAATCTGTCTTGCTTGATCACTAAAGAATGATTGCTGTTGTTTCCGAATGTGGAGGACGAAATTAGCCACCTCCTACTTGCTCTCCTCTCACAAAAGAATGAAGAATGCTGTCTGTACAGTGCTCACTTGCTCCAAATGAAATTGAAAATGATCATTAACTCTTCTTTCCAGCAACTATACTGGAGTGTCTGTACACAGCTTTACTTCTAATAAGCCAAACAGGGTAAAGAAAGTCAGTTTATTTTACACTTGTTTAGGGCCAATAAGGCAAACTAACATTATAATTTCACTTTGCATTTAAAACTAAACAGGCAATGCATGGCAACTCAGAAATGTGACCATATTGTGCATTTTGAAAACTTGTAAGTGTAAATACAAAATCTACATTTTTGAGGACACTCTTCTTTAACAGTTTTTCAATAGCTAGCATAATTTATAGCTATTGAGAAAAGCATCCCTTAGTTTTTTTTACCATTTACACTACAAAAGCATATCTGTACTAGATTAACAGAGAGTTGATTCCAGTACCAATTTTGTTTTAACGCTTGTGGAAACAGTTCTAAATTAGCTATTCAGCACAGCGATGTGAAGCCACCTGTCCTAACTCCCTATAATACGTATACTGAAATAATTACCTTTTATTTGAACAAGGATCCCCAGCAGGACTGGTAGCTTCCAGCAGCTGTTCATGAGAGTGCGAGAGTGTCCCTGTTGTAGGGTGGTCTTTTCAGTAAGCTTTACGCACCTGGTACTAAGTGATGGTGTGTTTAGCTTACCAGGATTTTTTAAAAATGTACTTGTTAGGTTTTAGAGGCTTAATGAATAAATGCAAACTTTTTCAGAGTCAATCTCAACAACAGCCATGGTTCAGCTGCTTTGGATATCTGTCTGGGACTATAAAGAGGACCAGTCACAAGACTAAATAGTCTCGAAAAAGGACAACTGTGTGTTTGTTTTCTCATTTAATTTTACGTCTGGTCTGAACTGGTCTTTAATCTGGTCTGAACTTTACATTTTATATTGTGTAGCAAGTGTATTTAATTTTTTACTTTTTTTTACTTTTTTAAGATTCAAACTTGAGAACTAGCACAGCAAAAGCAGGAGTGCTAGCTACTGAGCCAACTGTGCTTCCCAAAACCAACATTACCTGAGTTAGGTAATGAGATCATTTTTGTTTGTTCAATGTAAGTTGCAATACCACGAGTTGCTATAAGCTTTCATATGTGTTGCAATGGTGTGTTGCATTACCCTTTTACTAGACTTGAGTAGGACCATTAGGGGCAACTTAAAGAACTTCAATGTGTTGGACTTTTTAACCATCACATTATGGCACAGCATGGAAGCAGGAATAAGACCTGCAAAAAACAATGGTTTTTCATTAGCCCATGCCTATTTGAGCATTTCACAATGCAGGAAAAATGCATAGACAACTTAAAATCCAATGGAAACAGAACTGGTGTGGCAGTGCCCTTAGCAAACACATCTGTGCAGGACAAAAGACAAAATAGCTAGGAAACTAGTAGAAGTGTAGTTTAAAAATCTACTAATTTAGATTTGGGATAAACAAAGGATTAGATGGGAATAATCTGTAATGAGTACTCACAGCACAATAGAATAAAAGAAGAATGATCCAGCTAATTTACGTAGGTTGGGAGATAAAAGAAAATGGAAAAAAAAAAACATTTATGTTTTTAATCTTTGTAAGCATGAAAAATATACATATCATGTGTTAGATTAGCAGAAAGTCAAGAGCTTTGACATAAATGACATATGCCAGAAAGCTGACCTTTGTCCTGGATGCTTGGCGAACTGTACTGTATACTGTCTGTCAGAGCTACTGTCCACATGAATCAGCCGCTGAAAGAATGCTGAAACATTATCCTCCTTTTAGACAAAGCAGTTTGACAAGTTTCGGGAATTTCTCCTCAATTTACATTTCTAAGCTTAATGCCTGCCACATCTTGAAGAACACTATAAAGGCAAACAAGAGGACACAGACTTTCTGCTTCACATTCTCTATAGGAGCATTCTGGGAAAACTTTCTCTAAATAATTTCTCTTTTTTCAAGAGGCCTTCTCTAATAAGTACTTACTGCGATTGTTCCTGTTGAGCGATAGAAGTCAGGGGCTCCAGAAAGTTGAGTTTGTTTTACAGGTAACATATTTACATCAAACAATCCTTATAAACACACATAGAAGAGATGGTATTGTGTGATAAAGGAGACTCGCTGAGACAAGAGATCACTTCAAAGAGGACACATAAAGCTACAAAAATACTTTTAGAGTGCAAAAGGTTAGAAATGATGCTGAGATTATATTATGGAGCTTTTTCCTTTTTTACCTCGATGACCCAATATGAAGGGGGTCTTCCTAATAGACAGAGACAGCAAAATGAAAAAGCTTAAAGGGATTCTAATCATTCCATTACCTAACAAAAATAGATCACTTGTATCACCTTTGCATATTTCCCCATTGACATTGCACTTTAAATGAATACAATTCTAATGGTGATATAAAGAAAAAGTATTATTAATGAATCATTCAAAACATTTTTAAAAATTAGGCATGACTTTTAAAATGTCAACCCTATATAGGATTAGTGATCGGGTTTAGATAGATTTAGTCTAACTCCAAAATGCAGGACAGGAAGCAGAGATAAGTCTCCCAAAGGGTACTAATCATATTTTTAGTAATGTATGAAAGGGTTCTGTTGTACATGTTGTAATTTCTCTCCATTCCTTCCTGGCTCGAATATAGCTGAATCCTATTTAATGTACAGTACTGCGTAATATTTTGGCGCTATATAAATCCTGTTTAATAATAATGCCTCTTCTGCCATTTCTTGTATGACTGTGCCCTGTACTACCCAAAAAAATTGTTAGGCTTTATCTTAATGCTTTCAATCATCCTCTCTATTACTCATGCCTTCCAGTTTGTATCTGGGGAGGAGCAGGTTTGTTCATGTTCTTCAGGCTGATGATGGAATATGTAAATCTAAACATAAACATGTGCAGTACAAATTGTAATGACATAAACCTGCCCTCTGGGTAAACCTGATAGAAAACTTAAATACAGTGAGGAAATGTAAACATTGAAGCAATTCAAATCATAAATGTGGGCCAGAGTTGAAAACAGGATTGATTTTGACTATGTCTGGACCTGTATGCTTTTTCTGCTCAAAAATTTGAGGACAATGCAACCTTAGGTATGAATCTTTTTTGGCGTGCATTAATCTTCGTATTTATCTGTTTACAAAAAATGAAGGAAGAAAAGAAAGTAAACAACAAAAACAAAAAAAAAAAACAATATATATTGGACTTGCATTGAAAAGTCCAAATAAAGCCTTACTCTGATCAAAGTTTTGTTTAAATTTGTGAATAAAATAGGGAAGATTTACATTGTCCTTGTAACACGTCTACAAGACATGCAGGGTTATTCAGTTATAACAGATACAGGAAGGAAAAGTCCATATATATATATATATATGTATACACTAATATTTATGTGTTGGTTTTAATATATATTTAAAATAGTAAAGAGTTGTAGTTTTTCCTTTGGTAGTCTACATAAGTAAAGGTAGCATTTGAAGGTTGTTGCATAAGTTATTTTCTTGTTTTAGCACTTCACAAGGTCTGCGGAATGAATACAGTTAATGTTATATCAAGGGTGAGGTGCAGCAGATGTTAATCCATGCTCCCCGCTCTTAGTGAACTGACGCTCTCCCTTGTCATCTTAGATGTTTTGTACAAGATCAGTCAGTCTGAACAGTGGTGCCGCTGGGTTTCCTTTTTACTACAATTCCTCTGATCTCTTCTCTGTAACCAAACAGAAAAGCACCCCAGTGGCACTTAATGCTCCAAGGATCTGATGTTGTATGCAAGTGAACAGCTATTTGGAAAGAGTGAGATGTTGCTGTGGAGAGTTATATGCATGTAAAGCTTCATACACAGAGTCCGCCAATATGTTTGCAAACAAAGATGGTTAATTGCTGCAACAGCTTTCCAGCAAAAGACATGTATATCACCAACACAATTTAGATCATTTACCATGTGTATCCAAGCAACAACTGACCTTCGTTATTTAACTGCTGATGCCATCCATGGAAAATTGGTCCTAAAGTCAGAAAGTCTACCAAATGTAATTCACATGCCTACGTGACAAGTGAAAGCAACCAATTAGTTGCTAATATTGCAAATGTGATATAATCCATAGTGCTAAAGCTTAGTAGCTTGTTTAAAGTTACTTTGTCAATACAATGTGAAAATAAAGCCAGTCAGGTTTTGATAGATAAGGGAAAGCTTAAAACGTCTTTCAATGTACTTTTTCCTGTTGGCTAGGGGGAGTTTCCATTATTTTCTTCTTTGGAGATGCAACAGAAATCTTCCTAAAGTGAAGGGAATTGTCATCCAGTCACCAAAGCATCAGGACAACGCTAATATTTTGGAAGAGAATCCCCCCAAAGGTGAAACATGCAGCAATTAAAAATTGACAGCCCAAGCCTTTTCAATTCTAACCAGAAAATTAGAAAAGTTTTTCCATTACCTGCACTTTTATACTTACATGTCCTGCTGCCTACATCACTGATCATAAAAAGAAATTTAACAGTAAAATCTAAGATTTGAGAGGAGTTGGATCTTAAAGTAGAATATACTTTAATTTTCCTGTTTACATTTTTTCCTCCGTATATTGACTGCGGAGCACTTCCAGTACAGTGCACAGTCACCAAGATATCACAGTTTGAGTTTTATCAAATCATTAATAGCCAGGTTCATCACACATCTTTTGGGTAAGCAGCAGAATACTTTAGAAACTTCATTATGTGTATGAAAATATGAAAAACATTGTTGTGTGCTCCAAGACAAAATTTTACTAGAAGCCTGCAAGGCATGCATTTTTGCAAATTCCAATTCACAGCAATTTGTAATAGGGTGGGTCTATATTTGGGAGTTACAATTTAACTGATATATTTGATCACTTAAACTGTATTCAGATAAGGTACAGTGCTGCGTAATATGTTGGCGCTATATAAATCCTGTTTATTATTATTATTAATAATAATAATAATAATAATAAAATTAAAAATAATAATAATAATAATAAGGTGGCCTTTAGACATTTGTTTCCTTTATTTCTATCAAAATAGTTCTTATCCAGTTTTTACAAATAGTTGTCAAACATTGGTGTGTATGGATTGCCTTTTATATATGACCCTTTCTGTCTTGACAATATCCAAATTTATTTGTGCCTCTTCCATCTTCTACCAGACAGCACTTGCTGGGCGACGCACAAAATGTGTTAGGTGTTAAAGATAGGAGAATTAAAATTGATTCCCATTGTAAGTTCACAGGTGAAGCTCACAATTTGATACTGCTTAAATATGAGTGAGGCTTACTAAAGCTGCAAAAATCTGCTTTATAGCCAAAAACCCTTGACTACTGCAATGTGTTTCAAGGCAATATACTCTTAAATCCATATTTGTAAAGACTTATTATTGTACTCTAATGCAAGCAGATAACAAGAAGCAAACACAGAGGCAGTGCAGGGAACATAATGTTTCAGGATCTCACATCTTGTAGTCAATGTACTGAGACAACACTGTAAAATCAGTGAATGTACAGTACTTTTTATACCTGTGATGATGACTTGCAAGCAAAGTACGGAACTACAGAACTATATAGCACCTCATGATAGCTGATATTTCCCAGGGTTGTAGCTTCATGTCCTATTACACCAAGTACTGTGATTGATTTTAAGTGGAGCATTTCAATAAAAATGTAATTTTAAACAATGTTCAATAAGGCAGTACGAAGAGCAATGCTGATGTGAATTGTGCTTGAGGCCAAAATGTGTTTAAATATTTATTATTTTTAACAGCAATAAAACATAAAAGAAGTTACACTGTGTGCAGTAAACTGAAGGTGTAGCTAACTTTATCCTGGCGACAAAAAATAATATAAATCAGAGGCTACCATACAAAAATCAAACAAAATAATATGTCTCATTTGGTGAATGAGCAAATCATGATCACGACTACATTAAATATATATATATATATATATAGACTGAATTGTTAGAAAACCTTGCACTGTTCCCAGATTTTGGTTCTGGTAGTGTTTAATCTCCACTTTCCTGTTCCTCAATTGACATAAACCAGCAGGTTTGGCTGCTCTGAAAACACTTTCGGGTAATCGGTGGTCCAATTTGATATCACTCACATTCAAAACCAGGATGTGGCATTCATATTTAAAATGATCTGTCTGAAATACTTTGAAAACAACTGTAGAAATACAGTAGAGCATTTGTGTTTGTTCCAAAATATGTCATTTTCTTAGATATGTTCATCCTTCAGATTTGATATTTCTTATTTCAGTACCTCCTTAGTTCCATAATTAGGAGCTGCACACTAGCCCTGACTTGCCGTTTCCTCTCATAATGAAAGCTGGGGTTGACTGTGCATAAAGCCTACATGTATATTCGCCTGTCCTATTACTTGAATTTCAAATGTATAATTACTGTGAACATTTGCACTTTGGTTGTAAAGAGACTTCTGCACATTTATAATAGAATTGTAATTTGAAAAAAAGATGCCCAAAAAAATGTTATTTGACTCTTAAACTTGGAAGTTATTATTTTCTATGATATAACAAATAAGAAAGAAAACCTTAATGAGCAGATTCATCATCCACCCCATACTCCTGATTAGTCCTTTTAGAAAAGCTCCTGTTTGTAAACCTCGTTGTCATCTTTTCCAACACAGCAGTGCATTTATATCCACTGTGCCAATGAGACAGTCATGTGTATTTTCTTTTCAGCATTAAACCCATATAGCTGAGATAAGCAGTCGTATGTACACATAGAAACCAAGTTGGTCACTTTAAAAATGCATCAGTGTCCAAGTTATGGCAATTCACAAGAACTCTAACACAAGGCTATTTTTTTAGCTGCGCAGTGGCTTGTGCTCCCCCTCCCAACAGTGATTCATCCGTCCCCAGCCTTCTAATAGGTAAGAAAAACATACCAGAGGTGTTTTGGGATGAGGGACATCAACTTGAACATCTAAAGAGACTGTAAAATTTACAGGAAAATATACCATAAGCACATTTTTCCAAAAGGTAACATCTACTCTTCATGTGACTTCTGACTTCTACATTTATATACAACGTGTCAAATGAACAGAATGATTACGTTTTTAAAGAGAATGCCTAGTTTGTAATGTAATTTGTACACGAGCACAACAATGCCTATTACATATATTAGTTCTGCTTACTGCTTAGCAGTGCCACAAAATGACTGGGTTATTTGGTTGTGTCATTAAATGCATTGCACCAAACTATTGTGGCAAAAATGGTAAAAAAAAAAAGAATTATATGTTTTTTTTTTCATTATTATCCTGCATTGTCCTTCACTCTGATGCTGTAAGAATGGAATTATATATTTGCTACTGTCACCATGCCATGGTCACTTCTGTGCTGGGACTACAAGACACTATGCCAAAGCACTGGATAAATATATGTTTCATTTTCAACATACCCTGAAATCTGATGCTCCTGAAGGTTTTGATACCTGGAAGGTAAAGAACCCAGTAGGAAGGGCTGTAAAAAGGGTACAATTTGGTAAAACAATGGCAAGAAAAACAGGATATTCTCTGCAAAAAAGGGGTGCCTAACCTTTTACCTGTAACTGCATTAGCTTTTAACATTTCTGTGATTCTACTGTTTCTCGCTACCTTCCCTAAAATAACTTTAAGGAAAACGCACACATACTTTGGAAAGCAGATAAATCTAAATACAGCTGCTACCCTAATGACAAACCGGCAACATTCATCACTAAAATGTATCCTGTCCACAAATAAAAGGGAGATTTTCCTCATTTGCCAGCTGATTGCTTCCAGCTTGGCAGCAATTTGCAAAGTGTCAAAGTAGCACTCTGCTTACAAGGAAAGTTGGGATTGAGAAAGTTGGTGCATTTCGATGAGAGGCTGATCTGGTACAGACTTAAGGGATTTACAGGATAGCTCCACACAGTGCACTGGCTTAATGTAATTTAAATATAACAATATCCTTATTGGAAGCCATTAGAACTTTTAATCAGAGAGATGTTAAAATATAGCTTAATCTCAAGCTGGGTTTATCATTGACGAAAAAAAAAGAGAGATGAAGAAGAAAGCAGCTGTTCCTGGGCTCAGTTTTAATCCCTAAACATGGCCTGTCTGCTCTTATAACATGTGATGGGATAAGGAAGGCATAGAGATGGATTTCCTTTTTATCCAATGTAATAAGTCATCTAGTAATGCACTCGTTCGAAAAAACTGTTGTCCTCTGGGCACTTCAATGCACGTCAGCAATTTCTACTCCTGCTGACTCGGAACTTCTCTGCAAAATTCCAACAAAGAAGTCACTTTTTTTCTCATCCAAGAGAATGGTTTGCTATAGACAATGTTTCCATTCAGATGAAAACGAAGGTGTCATTTGTACTTACAAGCCCCAGCTTAGCTAGCAGAGCTGATTCATGCAAGGCTCCTGCGTTTCTGCTAGTGGGTGGCATGGCTATTAATTGTAATTACAGCAGTACTTTCCTAGGAAGAGAGAAACCCAAGGCTCTATACACCAGGCATAAGCAAAACACAGTAAAAAATGCAAACTCATTACTTTTCGCAGAGTTATGGGATATCATTATAACCAGCAAGCTTTTATTTTTACAACTATCTAAATACCTTAAGCAATTATGGCCGATCCCTCTGTTATTCCAAATCATAGCCCACTTATTCCTGTTGCATTTTATGTTAGCTATTAGAAAACACTTTGGTGTTCAATCAAAATATGAAGTGGAATTGGGCCCTATGTATTTTCCAAATTACTGCCTAAAGAGGTATTCAGGCCACAAATGATGCAGTGTTTATTTTGCAATGAATTATTTTAGGTATTTTGAAAAAACAGGAAAGTGCTAAAAGGTGGTCTTTAATTGCAGACAGTGTGAAAGGGGAAATGAGAGAGTGGGCAGACAGATAATTTAGCGATTTGTCTGTTAAAGTATATACAAGTTGACAAGAACTTCAAAAGCTGGTTGATAACTAAACAGATCACATTACGCAGCTATGTTTTCCAGATGCAATGGAATAAAAAGTAGTCTGTTGGATACACTGAAGCATTAAATACAATGCACAGTGATCCACAAACGGGCCATATTGAATTACTTGTGACAATGGATCCACTTATATGTACTTACAACTACCTCTGATTTGCAGGACCAATCATTATGGCAATATTAGATTTTCCAAAACATAATATCGAAATAAAATATCAATATATATCACCATCAGAATAATGATGGGTATGGCATACAAACCCAGGCCTACAAGTGCTGATTGTGCTATTTATCATACTTGACCTTCGAGTACAGGTAAATTTAAATCCTCTGAACATCAGCATAAATAATGGCTCCACAATATCTTTTTATTAATAAATGGCCAGTCCATCCAAAAAGTGGTATTTTTTTAGCTGAGCATGAGATTTACATGTCCTGGTTACCCTAATAGATCTTCCTGAAAAAGCTGCATGCCATAACAAACCATGCATGATACTCTGTACACTCTGTCATGTAGCTGAGTCTAGGCACTTTTCTTGGGCATCAATGCCATTCATTTGCAGTGGGGCTCATTTAAAGCATTTCTACTCGAAAAAGATATGGATATGAGGACCTTCCTACACCTCACCTACCTTTTGATCATTGCTCCAGCAATCATCAGATCACTGGTCATTTGAGGGCAACTCGGACTATGGAAGAGAGGTTTTGCTCAACTGAGGATGTTGCCCGACTCCCAAAACAGTAAGCTGTGGATTTTTGAGCTACAGCTCTCCTTTGCCCTCACTGGCAGTGATCCAGGCTACTAGAATCTTTTTACAGCTAAAGCTCTGCTCCTTTTGTTTCATGAGCTATGGCAAACCAAAACACTCTGACACAGTATGTTAAAAGACTATGTATTGGCGGGAAGATCAGGAAACCTCCAAACCTGGGCCTGCCTCTCCTGTAACTGAGGCTTATCCTGGCCCTCCTTCAGATAATCAACCAGCGATGCAGGAGGGTATTACTAACATCTTGACAGCTATTAGGCCTTGGCAAACTACTCCTACTACCAAGATTTAAGATATGTGATGTGATAAATGACTGAGGCGGAGATGAGCATTAGTTGGAGAGCAATGTCAAACAGTTCTAATGTTAAGTAGCTGCAACAATATGTTGTGCTTTATACACAATCCTAAAATCTTAAGATCAAGAAAGTTGGTCACATTGCTGTAATATTAGATCTTCCAGATCTCTGGAAGACTTTTCTGAAATTCCATTGGTATCCCCTACTTGGTTAAGATTCCATGGTAATTTCTTTTTGGTTGAGAAGGCCCTCCAAACTCCTCCAAAGCCTCCACTATCTTGAGTATCCATATAATAATTGCAAAAATACTTAAATATTGAGATTCAGATGCCATCTTGTAGACCTTTTGGATACAGGGGCCCATACAATATAGGAATTTTTCTGGATAAACTGAGGTTGGGTGATAAAATTAATTTCTTCACTACCCTTAAAAAAGCTCACTATTAGCTTGTTATTCATGCTGAATCCTCCCACGCCCTGGCTTCTGTTGCTCTACTTTTAAACTTCTTTAGACTTTTAAGTGCAGTTTAAACAGTTACAACTGGCTGTTTTGGATCATTTGCTCCTTTAGTTTGTTGAATATGGTTATTGCAAGTACCTAATAGGTGACCTCCTATGGTTGATTACAGTTAAAGCTAAATTGAACATACACTGTCCCTTTAGGATGTGGTAGGAGGAACTCTCTACTGTTAATGATGATTGGAAGAAGTCTTTGGAGGTTCCCCCTAAAGTGTCCTTCAATCTTAGTGACAGATGCAAACTTTTATTGCCCATACTACCTACAGTATCTAATCTACTGTAGACAGTTGATGATGTAGACAAATTTCCGTTTAGCATTTCCTGTCTGTGCAGAGATACTCGGGCCTCCTCCACAAAATTTTTATGGCATGCCCATTGTGAGATGTATTTGGAATCATTACTTTAAATTTCTCCATGATTTGATGGGCTGTCCAGTCCCACTTAGCTTGAATATTTATATTCTGGGTATTGTTTTTCACCTTACCTCATACTGCTCTGCAACATACCTTTTTACAATAATTAATTTTTAGGCAGCTGTCCCCCCAAACTCCTAATATTTTTTATTGTATTGCCTCAGTTATTGTTTCTTAAGGCTAGTTTTCACTCAAAGTCCTTCTCCTAAGAAGTTGGAAAAAGTTTGGAGGATCTGGCTAGAACGTACCTCCATCTCTTTCTCCTTAAAAAATACAGGTTTTTCTCCCCCCAACCTTTTTTTCTGCAGAAATTTTTTTTTGTCCTTTTTAACCTTTTTCCTCCCTCCAGATGTTCCATCCTCTTCATTTTTTGTTGCTCTATTGCATATGCAATCTACAACAGCGTATTTCATTTTCTGTCTCTATGTTCAGGGTTTCTTTGTGTTTTATTTATGCTCTGTTAAGGTTTATGTATGATGTTTTGGTGTTTATTTTGGTTATACTATCATTTTTATTTGTGGCTAACAATTTTGTACTCTATTTTGTATATTGCCAATTTTATCATCTGTATTTATAAGTCTCTAACCTTTTTTTTTGGTTAATTTGTATATCTTACATCCTTGTTTCATTACTAAATACTAAATACACTGTTTTGCAGCAAAAAAAGCCCTGTCCATCTATTAGGATGGCTGGTTCAACACAGAGACATAGGACAATAAGACATAGTAAGCCACACCTGGGAAAAAGTTTAGCTTCACAAAGCCAAAAACAGATTGTGAGCGTGCTAGTGAAAAAGACAAAAAATGTCTGTCAAAGAGATGTAGTCCTACAACCTATGTTGATATACCATTTCACAAGGCATTTTTTTTATGTGTAGCTCATAAACCTCACATGTGAAGCACTCCGTGAAAGGAAAACTCGAGGTGAGAAATGGATATTAAGAGAACAGCAATAACTGCAATTGCTAAAAGAATTTAAAAATGGTTTCTATCATACTTATTAAAAAGACTGTCTGTTACAGTTTTCAATACACTAAAAGGTAGAGTAAGTTTGCAGGACATAACACTATGCTTCAACAGCCACACCTGAACAAGACCTAAGAGTTCTCATAGATGAGGCCAGGCCTAATAAACCTTCTTCATGAATACAAATGTATATAAAAATGTGTCACTGGTGCCATTTAGACCAACAGCTCTGTCCAGTGCTCCCCCCAGCGGGGTCAGTAGAAGGACACGGCTGCGGGGGCGGTTGGCGCACTGGCCAGAGCTGCAGACCGCGGAGGCTCAGACTGTGACAACCAAAAGGTTGGTGACCACTGATATAGGCTATAGTCAACCCACATTACAAAACACTACACAGCAATGGCCAACACATACATGTAGGATTTTAAAGTACTTCATGAAGACAAATGCAAATGACACATCATATGGTATTGTCTGTAGATTGCTTGGTCAAAAAATCCTTTTTACACCCCATTTAAAGATAAGTATTACAACAGCCTGCTTTCCAGATGTAAAATGATAAAATGTACTTGGTTGCAAATGACAGATACAAACAATGACACAGGAGAAGGAAAGGGCCTTGGCCAAAGGAGGTTATAATCAAATACAGTGTTTTTTTAACCTTTTTAACATGGAGGCCTTTTTAAATATGCAGAATGTAGGAGCAAGCTGCATAGGACAAGGAAGAAAATTCCAGAGAATTTGAGCCATGCATGTGATGGGGTATGAATGAGGAAGTCATTCGTAAGTCATTGGAAGAGCAAAGAGAGAAGCTAAAAACCTAGAAGCTAGGTGTGTATTTTTGTATCATTTTAGAAAGTTAAGTGGGGCAAGAGCTGTGGAGGGATTTGAAGGCAAAGTAGTTTGATTTTGATTCTGAGGTGCAATATGTATATCATGTCACATATATAGATGATATGCTTTAACTTACAAAAGATGATTAAAACACTTTTGAGTAGTACACTGTAGAAAATCTAAGCAAATGATGTATAAGGAAAAGGAAAAAATGACCCCAAAAACAGAACAAAAACAAAACTATGGTATATCAAACTGGTGTTATTAGAATGTTTTAAAACTAAAAAGGAAGTTCCTCTAATCCCCCAACCCCTCCAGAACCTACAATAACCCATTCCCACCACAGCTTCTTACTTTAATTACAACTTACTTTTTTAGCAGAGCCATAATCATGTGCAATATTTATTCCATCTTTACGAAGATCTCACATTGTTATTCTTATTAGTTATTCTAGAGTTATTCTGGGCCCAAACAGGTCTATGAGGGGCAAATGTGGTCTGAGGCAAAGAAGGCTTTTACTAGAGAAGGAGTAAACAAGGACACAGGATGCAGGTTTGCTACATATATAAGTAAAAAGTTGGGAGGTTATTGATGCAGGCAGTTCATAAGGTGAAGGGGGGGATAAGAGGAATTTCTTTTCAAAACCTAGTTGTCTCTTAAACTGAATGATGTCCCACTGATTTTCTGGTTAATTTAAGCTACACCCTCATAATTTTGTAGCTCAGGACTTCAGGATATGTATGTTAATGTTTCTTTTTCTGAACTAAACTGTTGTAAATTTTCAGTTTACCAAAAATGTTAGGTATAGAAGTGCTTTAATCCTTTGTCACAGAATTAAATAGGTGTGTCTCTCGACAAACAAAGTAGCCCACTGAAGATTAATTCCACTCAATTTAGCCCTATGTTACGTTTGAGTTTGACATGCCTGATGTGAACAACAGGAATTTGGGCCAGGACTGATACTGTCACACAGCTGGAGGGAGAAAGGTGTATATATTTAGTTTCAGTATCTTTATAATTATAATCTTTTTTTTCCCTGTTGCACCATGATTTCCTAGTCTATAGCCCAGCAAATATGTCTATACCAGAAGAGATTTGTTTTTCTAAGTATTTCAAACAAAATATTGTGTAAATGATTTACAGATGAGCTTAATCTAGACTGGTATACATAGATTAAAAAAAGTAATATTATAAAAAAATGATTGTTGTTCACTGCAGGCAGGTTGTTCATAGTAGAAAACCAGCCAGTTATTGTGGAAAAGAACCTATCAGCCTTTTGTCTGCCGCTACATTCTTGAAGAACATTATGACAAATGAGGCTGGTGTGCCAGCAGCTCCCAGTGACAAGCATATCTTTATTATTTGCATGTTACTAAGAATGTCATGTATGGAATTCTGAAAGAATGCTTTATACGTGAAGAGGTGAGTGTTGCAGGCCGCATATGACCAGTCGAACACAGGAGACGAACAAAGAATGGGGTCAGCACAGGATCAATGTGTTAACAGATTGCATTGCAGAGCACCAAGTGACACTTGAAATCTGGGCCCAGTCTGTAGTCCTAGGCAGTTTATCATTCTATGCTTGATAAACTGCTCTGGTTTTGAAAATAGTCTTGTGCGTTTTCAACTGAAATTACTTGTGTTTTTCATTCTTTTTCCTTTAAGATAAGAACGTGAATGCAATTATAAAATGTTGTAAAATTCCAAAAGTGTACTTCAAATAATAATTTTTATTAGATGGGATCAGTTCTGTTTCACCTATTAATGTAGTTCCACTATATATATATATATATATATATATATATACACACACCAGGTGAATTTAAATGATTTACACAACAATAAGACTTATATTGAACATTTTATTTTACAGAAAGTATATTGCTTTTTTAGAGCGTTGGGAACCCATGTCAGTTCTACTGCTTTGTCCCCAATCATTAGATTTACCCTCCATATTTGACTGGTGACTGATGATACTTAGACAAAAATTACTGCAAAAATGCTGGCCTTAAAAGATAATAAAACCGCCGGCAAGGTTTTTTTTGGGTACTTCAACTAGGTCAGAAAAATTAGGAACAGTGGGTAAGTGAACTCTTTATTTAAAATTGATGAGCATTTTTCTCTTTTTAAAAAAAGGTAATGTAAGGGGTAAAATTTGCATAAAAGATATATTAAAACGGTAGCTTTAGCACTTAATACAGTTGGAATCCACTTCATAGGGGTATTGTTTGATGCCAAGAGTCTAGGAACTAATGGCATATTACACGTGTAATAGTGGTAAAGTTTTATAAAGATACGTACTGATTTAGATTTGAAACTTGGCTCGTGCCAAAGCACCTTTTTTATTTTTTCATATCAAAACCAATACCTGTCAACCTCTGTAATTAAACATTACACAACGTAATAAACTCAATGCCCAGCTGAGAATATGAGTGTAAAATTCTACTACACTACAATATTTGCATATGATAATTTCAATTAAACAAATACTTTATTGCACTTTGGGTTTATATGTTTTGGAAAACTGGAATTGCTTTTCTCTGTAGATAGCATGAGCAGCACGGTGGCTCAGTGGATAGCACTCTGGTCTTTGCAGCACTAGGTCCTAGGTTCAAATCTCATCCAGGACACTATCTGCATGGAGTTTGCTGGTTCTCCCCATGTTTGTGTGGGTTTCCTCCTGGTACTTCAGGTTTCTCCTACACTCCAAAAACATGCACTTAGGTTAATTGGCTTCCCCCAAAAACCTTACCCTGTGGTAATGACATATGACTATAGTAGGAATATACGATTGTGAGGGACAGCTAGTAACATGACTTTGGACTTTGTAAAGCGCTACGTAATATGTATATAACATATGTGCTATAAAAATGTCTGTTTACTTTTTAATAGCAAGCCTTTGGCTATGTACACCCGTCAGATGATTCTCGTCTGATTCACGCCTCAGGGCAAGTATTGGAGGAGCACTCTGACAGTGCTTGTCCAGAGCCATTCATGGATCCGTCCTGGCGCATTTATGAACAACGAACACCTGAAAAGTGTGCAGCGGGGTGCCGCTTGCGCGCTCTTTCCTCTCTATAGAGCAGAACAGAGCTGTATGTACATCACTTGTTCATGCATCTTTCAGTCTTTTGTCTTTGGAAAGGTTCATGAAAGATCCTTTTCAATGACAAAAGTCTAATGTGTGTATGCAGCCTTATTCTTTATTTATTTATTTTTCAGGATTGCACAACATTTTTTCTTTAGTACTGTACCTAAACAAAACCTTGACTACTAAACTCTACTTTGTATTCCAATACTTCCCAAATTTTGCCATCCTAATTTTACTGGGCGAAAACAAAAGTTTGTAGCATTTTCCTTGGCATATGTCAGGTTATACTAAAGGCAGAGGCAGTTGTGTTTTTTCAAAAATCAAGAGCTTCTTGCTGGCTTAGTTGGAGTGAGGGAGTAAAATGTAGAAGTTTAACATAGTTAATTACACACACAGAGTTTATGTTTGACAAACTTATGCCAAACTTTTCATAATTTTTCCAAGCTACTGGATAATGCAATTAAATACGCTCGTTGCTTTTTAATTTTTTTTAATGGGATGACTCCCAAGGCAGACAGCTTTAAAGATTACTTTAAATTAAAAAGCTTTTACATAACAGCATTTATACGTGTATAAGGTACAGTCACAAAACGGTCACATTCTGAGCTTCTCTTGCAAAACTAAAATGAATAGGAAATACCTAAATGTTAACCCAAATAGGAAACTTTTTTTTTTTTTGCTTTGGTTTGGTCTGTTAAATATAAAACTAAAAGCAATTTGTTAGACTTCTTCACAAAGTCTAAAAAATACCTGTTTTGTTTGCCAAAAATATGGCAGAACTTGTAAACTAATTTTATGGGCTCTCTCTCTCTCTCTGCTGCAATGTTAACAGTTAGGAAAGGCATAGATTCTCTATGTGGACTACAGGATACCTGAATAGGAGAAGACAAGAAAGTGTTCTGCAGTCTTAATCCACATGCTGTTCTGTGCTGACAATGCTGCTCCTTCACAAATATAGTATAATGAATGATGGTTGTCGCCATAGTACAAAAAAAACTGGTACTGCCAAGATATGCAGGTAAAGTAAAAATATAGGAAAATATAATAAAAAAATACAATAAAAACACATAAAAAATTAAACCCTTTCCTTTATAATTAAAGGTTGGGGGGGAGAAAGAAGGAGAAATCTTTAGTCCTGTTTTTGGGTGACAAAGTAGCTTTTCCACATATCCATCCATTCATGTATGGGTAGATACACTTTAAACTACCTTGTAAATATTAGAAAGAAATTAGACACATGCAGCAAATCTAACTGCTAAACAAATGCTACAAATGTACACATTTCTGTAACCATCTGACAACTAATGTCTATATTTAATCAGCAATGGTTTTGCATCTTGCATAAAAACATTCTATAACAAATCAAAACTATTGTCTAAAAAGTGGTAGCTCAAGGTT
Organism: Pyxicephalus adspersus; assembly: GCF_032062135.1. NCBI lineage: Eukaryota > Metazoa > Chordata > Amphibia > Anura > Pyxicephalidae > Pyxicephalus > Pyxicephalus adspersus. The sequence continues at coordinate 128,941,128 of NC_092861.1, forward strand.
TGTTAAATTCTACGGTATTCACATGTATTCCCAATTGCCATCCAATGTGCTAAGAATTGCAAGCTTCTAAGCATAATTGGGTCTTCCCCGCCAACTGTTTCATTATTTGTATTGTGCAGGTTTTTTTCTACATTGGCTCTTTATAAATAAAAGTTAATAATACTAGCAAGTGTTTTTACAGCAACTGTTTGTAATAGAACATGTGGGTCTCTTACAGCAAATAATGACTGATAACTCTTGTTTTGTCATCAATCTTGAAAGTAGAAACCACGCAGCAGTAAACTAAAGCCTGTTAATCACCATGTGAATCTCAAATTATACATTATGAGTTCTCCGTTTATAACTGCAAATAGATGGTTTGAGAATATACTGACATCTGCCACTTTGTACGCCTGTCCTCAGTGGAGAAACACATGCACACTTTCTTCTGGGATAAATAATAGCTGCTGGGGAACACTTCAAGCTATTTTCCAGGCAAACAGATAAATTTACAGATGAAACACATATATGGAATCATTTCTAAGGGCTTGATCACAACAGTGCACATACACAATACATTAAAAAGTGACATATTTTACAGCACTGTGTTTTACTATACATTGACACACACAGTACATAATTTGATTACTCATGTTGACATTCTTGTAATACTTTTTTTTTTAGTTTGAAGGAAGGTATCAGTAAAAACTATATCACAGGACGGAAATAATCCTGCAAATTACTAATAGAATACCAATGTATCAATAGGATTAATTATGGGCTACAGACTATTCATTGTTCTTAATCCTAAAGTAGTCCACCCTCCACTCTGCCAATCATGCTACAGAAACAGGCTGAAACCTACTAGGCAAATCCCAATTAAATATAATGATGAGTTTGACACTGTGTATTTTCTTTTCTTGGTTCTCTACTGCAAAGCACTGTTTTACTAATATGTTCACAGTGAAAGTGGTTAAGAAGGATAGTCTTCTTCTTGGGTGGTGAAGGAAAACCATAGAACCATATTTATCCTATTGCCAGCTAGACACGAATTACACCCAATTCAATGAGACGCTGCACCTGAAAACACACCTCTTGGCTTCCCAGATGTTAAAAAGGTGACAGAAAAGGGGTAGAATGTTTCTTTATCATTGAAGTGAAGACTGCCCTGGAGCCATGTGCCTTGTGTGGGATACTTTGCTCTGCCCGTTCACTTAAGATTCCTTTTAGGCTAAAACTTCCTTTTAAGCACACCAATACATGGGTCACTTGATATTAATTGAGCCACGCTGCAAAATGCATCAAATAATATGGTTAGTGTATAAGCAAACAAAGCCAAGTGACCTAGGACAACATGAAAGGTTTTAATGGTATTCCAAAGCACACAGACACTTTCAGTCCTATTCAAAAAATAAGTGCCTAGTACTTAGCTGCTAATTCTTAAAGAGTACCTTTTACTTACAAGCCTATCAAAAACAAAAGAGAAGCATAAAAAAAGAGGAGCTTTCCACTACTGTCTTTTCAATATAATATTGTTATATACATTTTGTATTTTCCTGTAGACACTGACCAGAAGTTTATAAGACAGTTGCTGGTAGGCTTCTATACTCCTCTTTTTAGAGTTGTTCACAGAAGCATAGAATTTGTTGGGTACATGAACCACTCAGAATCTCTTGTACTGGTAAAACTTCTGCAATATCAGTTCTGCAGCTTTGCACATAAAAAGATCTAGTTTTTACAATGAATGCAAAAACTTAAAGCAATGCCAAAGTTTAAAAAAAAAAAATACAACCTGGCGCTGTCTTTCACAGAAAGTCTGATATGGCATGCTACTGTCACTGATATTGTGTTAATAAAGCTTTCAAAGTAAAACTGTAGTGAACAGTAGAAAAAGGAGTTTCCTATAACAAAAGCATGAGCATACAAAGCAGATAAACTCCATGAGTATACAATATGACACTTATGGCAAAATATAGGTATCACCAGCCGAGTCTAGAGAGCAGTGAGCCTAGAAGGAGAGGAAGAGTATGAGTGGAATCAGAAGGGGGAAGGGAGAGAGTAAACAAAATACATTTTCCATATAGGAGTAAAACATCCACTTCATCTGGTAATTTTAGACCAATCAGGCAGGAGCACAGAGAGCTTCTTAATAACAAAAATATTACCTGCACTAGCTGAACAACAAGTCTTTCAAAGGATCAGGTTGCAGCTGAAGATAAAGTAAAGATTATTAAAGTGGCAAACTATGACCCAAAAGTGATGGGCATAACACCCTCCAAACATGATACATAGTCCCCAGATCTCCACGATGCCTGGAAACAGAGGGGGAATGTGCTTTGGTGTAATTTGGATACCCATGAAAGGGCATAATACCACTAAAAGAGGATCTTTATGGGTTTTCTAGAGATTGGCAATGGTGATGGAAACGTGACCTACCAAAGTTTTGTCCATAGCTCATCCGACAAGGTCGGTCAATGCCCCGCTCCCAGGCCCAAGCATAGGTAGGACTGCCCTCATTAAAGGAGGGGGTTCTACAAAGAGAAATATAAAGAAGAGACAAGACCACAGGCATGAGCATCATCATGGCAGGTCCATTCAAATTAATTCAAAGGCAACAGAAATCGAGTTCACATGAAGTTGTAAGTAATTGAAGAATTCAGAATTAGAAATTTGCCAGCACTCTTTCACTTACTGAAAAGATAAAAACTCCCGACACCCACAACAGCAAGTGCATAGTGTGAAACCCATTTGGGTCAACCAACAAAACAGAGAAGGCTCCTGTAATCTATGAGAGATGAATGGGCAGGGCTTTCAATGATTTTCCAAACAAAAATGACAGCAAACATCATCCAACCCACTTCCTGTGGATCAAAGCTGTCCCTATGAAGGTGCATCATCAGGTAGCCTAGACACCACAGTACGTTTGGACTACGCGGTGCCGAGCATAGGAAGAAGAACCAATCCAACACCTCCAAGAAATCGGACAAAAAAACCTCTGATATTACCAGACAGGTCTGTATGCTGGGAAAAAGGTATGCATGGTATTTTTGTTTTTTAATATGCTAGAAGGGCTTTAGGAAGAGGCGGGAAGGTAGGATTAGAGAGGTATAAAGAAAGCTGAATTTCAGCTTTAGGTATTACCATAAAGAGCAAAGACAATGCTGTTGCAGAATGAACACTGAAAAATAAAGACAATCTGATTTATTTCTGTGTTATTTTATAATTGTCCTACTTTGATGCTGAGAGTCCAACGATTGGCAAATTAAATCAAGTCAAGAAGTACTACTACTAATGGTGTCTATAGCTCCTATAATGTATGAGCTATAACAGCGGTGATGTGGGAATGATTACACCACATTCCCTACATTTTTAAATTGTCTCAAAATCCACTTCAACTGGTCACACACACTGAAAAATATTGTGTAGTGTTTAACCTGCTTCACACAGAGAATAATTTCTAATGTACTATGAAGTCATTTATTAAATAAAAGGGACAACTACTAATGATAAGAAAATGTTAAGCACCAGACTTTTAAATCAATATTTTATGTGGCTGTTTTCCAACTTAGGAAATCTTTTTATTCTTCTTATTCCTTGAAGTCCCGTTCTTTGTTTTATTAAATTAATTCACCATGACCAAAGTAATGAAACAGCCTAAAGTGCTTAAAAAGTGCTTAAGTTAAGAGAGTGCTTGCTCTGTTTTGAGTATGGAAGCTTAACACTGCTAGCTGGACCTGAAGTTTAAAGTAAAACCAGTAATCTACCCACAATAATTACATTACACACTGCCAAAATGTTGTCATTTATTATCCAAAGAGAGTAAACATCCCTTTCTATTGTTTAGTTTCTAACAGCTAGTTTCTAACATTTTTTAAAATCTGTTTGCATGCTCTTTTTGAAGCTATTCACTAGTGGTAGTTTTATACGTTGGCAAGGATCCAGCAAAGGGCTAGACATCAAGCGGTTAGTTGTTCTGCGTGCCTGACAAATTTGTGGCAATCTATATTTGAAGTCTAGAGACATTGCTGACTTTAGTGTTATCTTGGAGGAACAAGACAAACTCCAGGTAAACAGCTAAAAGCAGCATGTAAATATACACATAGCATATGTTAAATGGTTTTGCAGCTAAAGAATTTATATTTCTCTTGCACCAAATTAGGAATCCACTGACCGTTAGCACCTGGCACAGAAAGACACATGACAACAGTATTTTCTGGTTCAGCATTGCAGCTTCCCATGTCACCTCCCCACCAACTGCTTGTTCTTTGGACAATGAATCATTATCATCAATATCACATTCTTTCTCCACTTGTCTGGTAGATGACACTAGAGTATGTTGACTGTGCAGAAACATAATTTTTTTAGGATGACAAGACTAAAGCCGCATACACACGTGCAATAATAGTCGTTGGAAAGGATCTTTCACGATCCTGTACGAGTGCTGTACATACAGCACCGTTCTGCTCTATGCAGAGGGGAGGGGGAGAGCGACGGAGCGGCACCCCACTGCGCCCGTGGATTGTCTGTGGATCCGCCAGGACGTTGAGTGCTGAGCCGATTATCAGACGAGAACCACTGCACTGTGTACATAGCCTAAGTAAAGAAAATTACAAATCCTTTGGCAGACAAAATAGTTCACATATACTGTGTAAATTTTACATGCATGTTACTCAGAATTCTTAATCAGAGAAGGCCTCAGAAGAGGCTTTTCTGATTAATATTATTATTATTATTAATAATAAACAGGATTTATATAGCGCCAACATATTAGAAAATCTAATAAAGGGAACCTTGTGATGTGTTTTGTTAGACAAGAACTTTTTTTAAAAAGTTTATAATTAAGGATGATTTTAAAAATAAACCTCTGCCGAGTTATTATAGGGGCTCTCATTGGGACCTTCTTCAAATACCAGTTACCTGAATTTCATGATAATCCAGAGGCTTGCACACTTTTTGACTCACTGACTTAAGCTGCGTACACACTTGCAATAATTATCATTGGAAACGAACGGCTAATTGTCCGATAATCGTTAACAAAAAAAGTGCACACCGACGAATGAGGATTGTTGCTGGAAACGAACGACCGTCCAGTCGGCTCTGATTGAGTGACGATCGTTCCATATCTATTGTGCGTAAGGTCGTTCAGTGATCGTGGATAGTTCTGCGGTACACTTTCTCCTTTACATGTCACTTCCTGCATCGTTCAAGTGATCGTATCTAGCGTGTGTACACTATTGGTGGATTATATTTGAACAATCATATTGTTACAACATGTACAGAATTGTGCACAATACGATCATTCAAAATAATCATTGTGAATAATCGTGCATAATCTTTAGATGTTTGTTTTCTAAGTATGTACCTTTAGGTTAAAATGTGTGGGTACCGTCAAGAACTATTGAAGCCAGAGCCAGCATGTTTACAAGGACCTCGGTAATGGCAGTCTATTCCTTTAGTTCAGGTTTGTCTAACAGATTATTTACCCAAACAAAAAAATCTTCACATGAGCCACTGTATCTAACAAGATACTTTACAAGCCTTTAAACACTAAGTATAAAAAGACTTGTGTTGCCTTTTTCATCACCTGCTCTGATCTGTTTCTATCGTTGAGATCATTTGTGTCTGTGAACAATCATTTTGTAGCTACAGGAAAGATTTTGATTTCAGTGTAAGCTTTTCCTCTGAGACAATGCTTCCCCAACAATGATATATGTGTATTTCTAGAGTGATACAATATAGAGGCACTATCTAACAGCAGGCATGCTACAGCCATCAGAAAGATACGTGAGCTGTGTTAAACTACATGAATTTTCTAAGCAGCATACTTCTTTATATAATGAAGTATTCAAGTTTACAGTTAAAGCTACTGCTACTTCCATGTGTATGCAGTATTCCAGAAACTAGAGAAGACATTTATCAGCATCTTAGAAAGGCCTAAAAACTTTAATAAAAGCAATGCTCCGTTACTTTTTAAATTTTAACTTTCTTTGAAATAGATAATAATATTATTAAACATCCTAAAGCTAAACTTAGTTAGTGTAGACTATGACAAATGCACCATAGTACACTACAATCTAATAAAGAATAGGATTCCATGAATTATGTCATTTATGTCAGCATATGCATGAGTTACAGGGCAGCACGGTGGCTCAGGGGTTAGCACTCCGGCCTTTGCAGCACTAGGTCCCAGGTTCGATCCCCAGCCAGGACATTATCTGCATGGAGTTTGCAGGTTCTCCCCGTGTCTGCGTGGGTTTCCTCCGGGTACTCCGGTTTCCTCCCACATCCCAAAAACATGCAGTTAGGTTAATTGGCTTCTCCCTAACAATTGACCTTAGACTACATTAATCACATATGACTATGGTAGGGACATTAGATTGTGAGCTCCTTTGAGGGACAGTTAGTGACACGACTATGGACTATGTACAGCGCTGCGTAATATGATGGCGCTATATAAATACTGTATAATAATAATACATCATCAGTGGCTGTCAAATTGCTGAAGAGGATACTTGTGAAACTATACATTGCAGCAGTGGAGGGGGTCAAAGTTTGCTTTGGACAGGGTAGTAGAAAGGCACAGTTGTAATAAAGGTGCACCATAAAAATATTAAAAAATGTGTGACTCTAAATATTTTTCATTCTCTATCTGTCCACCTTCATCTCTAAACAGTGTATATCGGTCCATATAAATGTAAAAAGAATAAAGTGCATAATTCACTGAATTAGAATTCACCTTGAAGTTTAGTGACATCTATAAATGTGCTTGGCCTGCGGCTGGTTGCTGAATTCCACAGTAGATCCTAATGTCCTTATATTTTATAGGAAGGTTCATTATCCCATATATTATTATGTGTAATAAGCATCCCTTCCAGCAACCACCCATTATCACTCGGGAGTTAACTCCTATGCGGTCTGATTGTTCAGACATAGCCTTTATCAATCGTGTGGCTTGCAGATATCAGGATGTGCATAGCTGCAAGGGCAAAAAAAAAAGGATTTTAAGGAAAACTCCAACTGTGGTCCAAAGTCTTACACATACCTGGTGTATTTGCAAAGCACAGCTTTAGAATAGAGACGCAGACAGAAGTTACAAACCCTTCTGCACTTTGTTTACATATCCATGTATTTTGATGCCACTACCTTACAGTGATTTCAGTAAAAAAAAAAACTCTTTGTGCCTAGTATTAACAATAGGGTTGGAGGAAAAAGGCAAAGCATTCAATCAAGGACATGCTAAGCCGCACAGCTTTTGTCTACCTACCTTTTCTACATGCACAGCAGGAGTTTTGGTTGCCAGGAAAACCAGCAAACCTGGCTTCCCCTGCATGTGCTAGGTAATAATAAACGCCTGCGTGCTTGCAAAGGAGATAAATTTGCCCTGGCTGAAGATTGTCGATAGGAAGAATAAAAAAGAGAAGATTAAGATGCCCTCCGAGTGAACAAAGACAGGTGAGTTTTGCTTTAAAGAGCAGTTTTACATATCCCAATGTCAGAAAGGATAAAGGAAGTGTCTGTCCCTGGTTACAGAAAGCATTGACAACTTGGACATCAAATGCAAGCAGTGTAGGTATCTGAATAGGACTAGGCAATAGTCTGTAAAGCAGGGCTGGTGTATGGGCGAAAGAAGCAGCACAAAAAGCTTTTAGTTCAAACATAGTAAAAGTAGGAAAAAACAGTGACACAATAGATGTACTAATTCCTGTGATGTTTCTTTATTGTCCCCACACAGGATATATCATCTAGTGGCATTAGAGGACTGCATGGAGGATATCTGGATTGAAGACGTATGTTACAGCCAACACTGGTTTTGTTATTTGATTTTTTTATGGGCTAGTCCTTTTTGTGTTGGTATTTTTTGGGTCGACTTCTGCTTTATTATATTTTATTATATGATAAAAAGAATGTCTTTTCAATACATTGCTGTACAGTTCACATATCTACAGCTTGATCTGACCTTTATGAACTACTGAAAATTAGTTTTGAAATTACATTTCTTATACTCCAATTTCCATAATATTTATTTTGTTCATGACACACGCTCAATAGTTTAGTATTTTATTCGAACTATTCTGGCTGCTTACAATCTATGGCTGACATCATTAATCTATGTGATCTACAATCTAAGGACCTAACATGTAGCTTGGGTAACCACAGCTTGACCTCACTAAGCTGAGAGCTTTTAAGGCTGGTCTCTGCAGAATTTCCAGTCACATTGTCAGCGGGTACAAAAGAACTTTGAAGAACTGTGACAGTTCACTGGGATTAAGGTCAGGAGGTCAATTGCCCCAAACCGTCTAGTAAGTGGTGCTAGTTAAAATTATTACACTCCTCTTCACTTCTCTCATTACCTTCGCTGTCCTGTTTTGACATGTGAAATCAGCTACAAAGAGAAGTATTCATTTTAAATGAAAACATCGTTAACATTCATCTATATATTTATAAATTACTCAGAAACTTGTGGGTTTTTGGGTTTATAAAATATTTAGAGCATATTTGTGAATGAAACTTGTGTGATGCCTATAAATGGAAGAATTTAAAAAAACAATCTAAGCTTTAAAGGCTGAAAACCATACTTTACTTTAGTCTGTACCATTCTTGATGAATGTTGATGGGCTACATATTCTTGTTTTGACTATGGAAGATTCCTCCATGCAATAATAAAGATAGATTTAGGGTAGAGACAAAGGCTATATACCCACGTGCAATAAATGTCGTTGGAAAGGGTCTTTCACAATCTTTTCCAACGACTGCACGATGCATGAACGAGTGCTGTACATACACCACCGTTCTGCTCTATGGAGAGGGGAGGGGAGAGATCCATCGTTCGTGGATCCGCCAGGACGGTCCTTCAGACGATCGACAACGAGCGCTGTACACGGGCCAGATTTTAAGGTCAACAATTGAAAAATAATCGGGTAAGCAGTTAAGGTAAAAAATCTATGCTTATAGCTTTTCCTAGAGTGTTTAGTGTTAGGACAATCCCGCCAGATGCTCCATCAATAGTCAGCCATCATTTGTACATCCCATCTACCCTAATACCGTCCTTCAATTACCTTCAAATCTTGGTGGAATCATTCACATTGCTCATCACTGACTGCACCAAGGTTTTCCAGGAAGTTAGAAAGATGGTTATGCAGAAAATGCACATTAATGCTCATATTGCAACCATGCATTTTGTAGCTCTCCAAGAGTTTCTGGACAAGAAAGTCCTGTATCCAAGAAAGTCCTTGGCAATGGCTTTGAATGATAACCAAGCATTCTTTTCAACTTCTGACATTGTCCTGATTAAATATTCATCTTTTATGAGCTGCCAAATCTGTGGACCATAAAACACACTGGCCTTTATTTTTTCAAATGATAGGCTAAAATGTGCCAAATTGAGGTACTAGAATATATTATTCTTTCTATCAACAAGTGGCTCATGTAGAATGTTTGGATCACTTGGTCACATGCTCTGCTGTCTCACATGTACAGATAACAGGGATACTTGGTGTGTCCGCGTTGCTGACCAAGAAGGAAGCATACCGTTTTAGGGTCAACACTGATGACCCAATTGTGTTAGTGATAATGCAACAACTCAATGACTCTCTTTATGTCTGCATATTCTTCACAAGAGAAACTAAATGGACAATTGGGACTGACCCAAATATTTTGCCATTGTGAAGGAGCACACACTTTAAGCTGTCGATGAATAGTCACCATTCAGTTGACTAATAGATTGGAATTCCAATTCCTCCATTAAACCAGGTATGTTATTGCAATACACAAAGCCATTGTCAGTTCTAAAGTACTGCAAAAATGTATTTTCTCTGGTTAGAAAGTACAATACCTTTGTTCCTTTTTCAAGTAAGTTTTTCTCACGTAGTCTTGATGCTAGGAGTTCTGAAGCCTTCTGCAATAGTCCCAAAATCACGTGCCAAATCACTCTACTTATGCTGTTCAAATCCCTTACGAACAGAGTCCTCTTCAATTTCAAACTCTTCATCATTGTTATCTTCTAGTTCATCACCATAATCATGTTCTTCAAGAGAGGGTAGTGTAACGAAAACCGGCACTGATATTTTATCTGAATGAGCCACTGGGTGTATAGCCGATGGTAGACTAGGATACTCTGTTACATTTATTTTGCTTGTTATATTTTGAAGTTTTTACTATTCAAATGTAACAGCCACTGAAGTGATCTCCTGGCTCTCGCCAAACCATAGGAATACCAAGTTGCATCTTATCACGTGTTCCCTTTGTTCACATCCGTAAACCCTCGACACCCTGTTTGCACACCTTATGAGGGGCACAAGACTTATGTTGATCACCAAGTTTAACTTTGAAATTTGCCAAATAGGCTTGCTCTACAAATGTGCTGATGTTCGCCATTTGACTGGGAATGGTGACATTGCCACAGGTATAACAAAATGAATCAGGATGGCTTAGCCACTTACAACGAGAAACAGCAGAGCCAGACATGATCTGAAAGAAAGGAAATACGTGTGTAAGTAGAAAAATAAATTTTGCTTAATCACTACGTAGAGCAGCACACGGACCACACTGTCTTACGTGTAAATTAATAGCCTTTACAAATCCACACTACAGTAATCGCAATAATATAAGCGGTAGAGAAAAAAACTGACCTGATAGAAGAAAACTAACTGCACTTTCAGAATTAGCATACCTATTTTAGTGTAAATAAGCTTAACAATTAAAGTCAACAAAAAATTTGCTCAAAATTGTTCCCCAGTGTTATTGGAGAAAAACCACTGTACGTGTGTACCCAGCCAAACACAAGCTAAATTTACAAACATATGCCTACTGAAAATAGAAAAAAATATATACTTAAGCAAATTAAAAAAAAAAACACTGAAATGTACAGCAACAACAACCTTTATTCACCAAATGTATTTTATGAATTGCAATCTGCTACTCAAAAAGTATTAAACAGACACTTGAAGCAACCCAGATCTCAGATCTAGATGGTATAAATGGTACTCTGGTGGACAGGTAGAAATGGAACCAGTAATCTCCATTTTACCACTAATTTGTACAAACCCATAATGAACTTTTAATGTTACAACTGTGACAACTGTCTTGTGCTGGAACTTTGAAAGGTCAGGCCGTCCAAGTAAAGGGTAAACTTTTACCGATTGGGTGATGGGTGTAAACAGCCTTGAAATGACCATAAACTGTTACATGTTTTATTACATTAGAGATTAGAAGTGATAAACACTAATAAAAATGAAAATCTATTTAAAACCAGGGCACTTCTAATCAATATACAATCAATATATTCTCTCCCCAAGTTGTTTCTCATATACATTTTTCACATGACACAAAGTCTTTTTAGTGGGTTGCAAAGTTTTTTGCTTTTTTTTTTTTTTTGATATAGCAATGAACTCTTGCACTCCCAGGTGGATGATTGGCTTTTTATTTGACTTTTATACTCATCGTAGGAATGTGAAAAGAAAGGAGGAGCCATAAATCCCACATGAAGTTCTGTGCCTGAGGCAGTGAATGAAATGCCATTCTGGTCATTTGTCGCTCTTATATTTGAGGCACAAATACTTTCCTCTTGAAATCCATCATTCTCCTTCAGAAGTTGCCCTATTTCTTTTAATAACTTACCTTTTAAAAGTTTTGATACTTGAGGGGTGGATGGAGTTACATTAATAGTTACCATTGACTGAAAACGTGAAACCTTTCACAAAGTGTAGCAGTGATAGTTTAGAAAATGGAAAAACTAGCATATTTGTATACTGTCATTTATTAATTTCTAGTAAAAGTGTGCTCTTTTGGTCAAAAGATATGTAATATATATAATAATAAATATATTTTATGCCATGTGTGTTATTTGCTATAAATCAAAACATTTCAACCTATTTTACTAACAGATTGATCTCCTGCTAATTATCTTTTGTTAAGTTAAATAAAAACAAAGGAATCATCCAGTCAGGTCCCTCAGACAAAGAATCAATGATCACATCAAAATAATGGTATTTCCTTAGATTTCTGAAAAACAATCTTTCTTGATCACATCCAGTGACAGTAGAATGAACAAGCATTGTATACACTGTGCTGTTCAGTTTTACAGGTACAGTATAGGTCAGTTGTTAGTACTGTCCCGTACAAACCACTTACATAATAAACAAGTGTGTAATGCATGGCAATGGTGACAGTGTACAATTCCAAAAAACAAAGATGTCAGCAACGTTCTTTTAAAACCCCTTTACTATAGTTGCATACCAACCAATGATAACCTCCCTGGTGGTCTAAATAAATAGTATTTTTAAATGTAAAAGTACTTAGTACACTTAGTATTTTAAATTTCCCACCTGGTCCCACCTCCCAGCCACATGCTCGCACGCAGATGCCTAGCTGGCATCTGCGTCCCCCCTGGCTTCGGCAGGCTACACAGATGCCGGGCCGGTAACGCCAGGGGAAGAAGATGCCGGGCAAGGCTGGAGGATGCCGCAGAAACCACTGGTAAGCTTTTTAAACTCCCTGGCAATTCCACCCCGAGTGTAGCTCGGGGTTACCGCTTTTGGTACTGAAAATTAACCTTGAGCCACACTCGGGATTACCACCAGGGAGATTAAAGTTCATTTTGTGTGACAACTATTAATATTATTATTAATATTATTAATATTAATAATAATAAACAATATTTATTTAGCACCAACATATTATGCATGCATTAAATAGGGGTTGAAATGACAGACAGATACAGACAGTGACACAGGAGAAGGAGAGGACCCTGCCCAAAAGAGCTTACAATCTAGGAGGTGGGTGAACACACAATAGGAGGGGAGATATGTAATGGTGGGAAGTAGTGAAGGTTTCAAAAGACAGAAGAAGATGGGTAGGCAAGTTTGAAAAAATTATTTCTCTTTTAAATGAGCAGAAAGTAGGAGTAAACCAAATAGGACGAGGAGGACCATTCCAGAGAGTTTTTTTTTTTTTTATCGAATCTCGCAATCCATGCTAAAACACACCCCGTGAACGGTAAAAAAGTGTTAGTGCAAAAACACCACACGAAAAACGTGCACTGGGGTACTATTTGGAAAACCCTCCTCTAAAGAGGAAGGGCCACCCTTTTCTCCAGACCCTCCGAAGCGAAGCCCACCCAGCCAAAGCCGGGATGACCGAAGCCAGGGAGGGGCCTTTTCTCTCTGGGATCGCCAAGGCAGGTCCCACAAGATACTAAGCTGGGAGCTCTCCCGAAGAGAGACTCCCACTAAGGCAGAGCGCCTGGTTTTTAGGCCGAGGCATTCTCCCAAGACAAAAGGGCTAATCCATAAGGGAATAGCACCCTCTATCAAAAAGTGGCACACAAATACCACACCAGTGACAGTGACAAACGTAAAAAACATTTAAATAATAAATGTGCTCTGTGCATAACACACAGGGCAACAGATTTTAAAAATTGCCCATCTGCAGTAGCCGCAGCTAATGTAGAAAAAGGCGATGTGCCAAATCAAGTATGAACAGTGACGTGACTGTGCATCTTAAAAATCAGTGGGGTCCCAAACCCGGTGATTCTAATGTGCCCCTGGATCGCCACGCCAAGGGTACGACACTGGAGCAAGATTCGGACCACTCGTCAGACGGATTGGCAAGACCTAGCTTTTCTCCATTCCCACCAGCGGGTCAGTCAAACCTAAGGGAGCTACCTTATCAGGGCAGGCCCCGTGATCTTCCTCAGGTGGACAAGGCCGGCAGGTTTGCATAGGGCGGCCCCTTACAGACCAAAGGTAGACCGTCCTTAACAGAGGTACTCGTGCACTGCATTCCCCCTCAGGGTGGAAAGGGTGGAAAGTGCCTTTCCACCCTGAACACTGATAAGAACAGATACTACACTTGATCTTAGCCAAAAGGCCAAGAAGCGAAACCATTCCAGAGAGTTGGTGCAGGTCTAGAAAAATGGAGCCCTGCATGTGATGAGGTTATGAGTGAGGAAGTCAGTAGTAGGTCGGTAGGAGGAGCGAAGAGAGCGGCTGGGGGAGAATTTTTTTTACCAGGTCAGAAAGGAAAGTGGGACAAGAACTGTGGGGAGATTAGAGGGCAAAGCACAGGAGCTTGAATTTGATTTTAAGGTGAAATGGAAGCCAATGAAGAGAACCACAAAGAGATACAGCAGAGGAAGAGTGGTGGGAAGTATGGATGAGTCTGGCTGCAGCCTTCATATTAGATTGTAGAGGAGAGAGTCGGGTTAGTGGATCCTATCATCACAAACAACCAGTGCATATTCTTTGTGTTATAACACATAGTTAAAACATAAAAGCAGCAATAAATTATTGCAAGGGCTGTAAAAAAAGCACTGGCCTGTAAGTAAAATAAGGTAAATATTTATACACAGAAGCCATACTGGTCATATTGTCTGGTTAATTTCTATTGCATCTTAGAAGCTCTGATGTCCCAAAGTAGAACAAATTAGGTTGATCATGTTAAAATTTCACAAGTTTCTTCAACCACACCATTGGAGCATATTGCATTCTTGTAGGAAGGCCTGTCATGTGGAGTTTTTCTTTATGTGTGAAGCAACAGAAAAATACAAGTTTAGCATTCTGACACAGTGTTGCATTAATGGAAGGTCTGCCATACAATACTATGTACGTTTAATGCCCTTAAATTTTTGGAGGACAAATCAGTGATGTGCTTACTTCAAGCTCAACTACCTACAGAGTTTAGATTTGTGTTTCAATATAAGTGTATTTCAATCTAATTTAACAGCTGCTGAGATCTACATGCTGCATTTGGACTCCTTCTACAGTTTAGCATGGTTGGGATTTGAAAACATAAATTCATACTTCAGTTTGTAACTTATACCAGATGGGAGTAGTAAAGAATAATGCAAAAAGTATATATACAAAAATCACATATATGGTTGTATAATAATATTTATAAACATAATATTATGTGTTTATTAACCACCTGGGCGATTCACTGATGTCTGGATTTCTGTACCAAAAACAGTTTTTCATGAATTTTTTTTTTAATTGTAGACCTGTAACTTACAGAAATATGTCCTAACAAGGGTCTAGTAGATATTCTGAATATAATAAAGTTTGAAACACACAATCATGTAAAAAAAATAAATAAATAACTTTAATAATAAAATTAAATAAAAAACACAAAAATCAGCTTAAACAAGAATGCATAAATAAATAAAAAATTCTGAAAATGCAATAATTCGGTATACTGTATAATAATTCTTTTTTTAAAACACCTCCCAAGTGTGGTAAATTTTAAAACAGAGTCCAACGTCACATACCTATAGACAAAACCACATAAATATATTTTGTATTATTTTGTTTTGGATTGGATACAGGACTTTGTATTGAATCCAATTCAAAATATTTGAATTTCCCGCTACGACCCCCATCGACAGGCGCATGCACGGACATCATCAGCAGTCACC
>NC_092861.1:128956861-129041697 GCF_032062135.1 Pyxicephalus adspersus
TATATATTATATAAAGATTTCTTTGTATTGGACTCAATACAGCTTTTCTGTATTGAGTTCAATACAAAGTGATTTGAATTTCCCGCCCCGCCTTCCGCACCGACGCATGCAGCGACGTCACCGGGAAACCCGGAGATTGTCACTGCACTCGCCGGGAGAAGAAGGAAGAGAGAAGACGTGTCCGGAGGAGGTGCGGGGACCGGGTAAGTATTTTCTTTCAGTTCCAATCTGATTGTCATACAATGTATGACAATTGGATTGCAATATAACGTTTGTTTATATTTTTAACCACCTGAGAAAAGTTCGGGTTTAACACTTTTTGCAAGTGTTTTTACCCCGAACTAAGTCGGGTTTAACGCCCAGGTGATTAAACAGTAGGTGCAACTGTTAGAGAGGTAAACTGAAAAACGCTGAAAACAAAAAAAAATCCACTTCCCTTCATTCACTCAGCGCAGTCAATTTGTCGGGAGGTGTCTTCCATCAGGTCCTGGTCGTCCCGGCATCCGTCTTCTAGCCAGGGCGCTGGCATCTTCTCTTCTTCTTCTGAGTTCTTCCTCCTACATCACCTGACCCAAGCGCAAGATCGGTTGACGTAGCTTGGAAAAAAACTTGACGATCTCGCTGCTCATGCGCGAGATCGGCAAATCTTTCTATTTTCATGTGAAGGCTCCTTCTGCGCATGTCTGAGATGCTCAGGCATGCGCAGAAGGAGCACCCAAGAGCCTCCTGGGATACGTGACTTTGATATTTATTAAAAAAAAGGGTGTTGCACTACTATAGGGTGGTTTTAAAATTAACAAGTAGCCAATTGTAGTTTAACTGAGAGGTAAGACCTAAACAAGCTAGTATGAATTAAGTCTTTTAATTCATACATAAAGGATATTTCTAAAACCTTAGAAATTATTAAATAGCCCCATTATTTCAGACAATTGCTGCATTTTAGTATGAATCTCTTGTCAACTGATCTAATTCTTTGGCAATTCTTATTTAAATAATATGGCAATTGTGTGATTCCTTTCTAGTAACGCAGACCACATTAACCCTGCTGTTTTTTTTTCACATTTCTGTGGTATGTATAGCTGCTCTACTATCTTCACAGGCTCTCATTCTGCACTTGATCTGTGAAGTGTCTGTGCTGTTCCTTAGGGGTCAGACATGGTGGGTAGCAGGGAAACAGACACAACTGTCTACAGCAAAAATATTGTACATTCAAATAGGCAACACATATGGGATTCTTCCTCAGTATTACCAAACACAGTATATCTAGAAGAAGTGATGATATGCGAATATATTATTGCCTATAAAATTGTGTCTCCTTTTTATTACATTTTTCCATCGCAAACTGAATAAATAAATAAATACACATTTACAATTCATATATGGGTGCACTTTTGTCCACAAAAAGATTTTTATTCTTTTCATTCATTATTAAGATGAGATTTACTTATACAGCTATGTCTACTCCCTCTACTCTACTGCCAACAGCCTTTAGCTAGACCTTAGAAGCAGCACACCTGACTGTCTCCTGGTACTACACCCCAGTCTCCCAGCAAAGTGGTGCTGTAGAAGGGATAACAAAAGGATGATACCAGTTTCAAGTACATATTTAAATTTATATAATAATGGTAGAGACTGGCTCCGAGGTAAGTGCTTTGGCCGTTGCAGTGCTAGGTCCCAGGTTAGAATCCCGGCCAGGACATTATCTGCATTGAGTTTGCAGGTTCTCTCCGTGTTTGCGTGGGTTTCCTCCGGGTACTCCAGTCACCTCTCACATTCCAAAAACATGCAGTTAGGTTATTTGGCTCCCCCCAAAAATTGACCTTAGACTGTATTAAAGACATTTGACTATGGTAGGGACATTAGATTGTGAGCCCCTTTGAGGAACAGCTAATGACATGACTATGGACTATGTACAGCACTTTGAAGTATGATGGCACTATATAAATACTGTGTAATGTTGGCCCTATATAAATCCTGTTTATTAAAAAATAATAATAATAATAATAATAATAATAATATCAGCTTGGGTGAACTGAGACTTTTAATGGTTGTTCCGTGTCTTTGCCTAACAAATCCTACTCAAAAAGCCATGGTTTCTATACACAACAAAAAATGACATATAGCATACAAACCCTGATAAAAGTGGGTATTGCCTCTAGCAATGTGTTGTTGCTTTGTTCCATTGGAAAATTATTTAAATAAACATTCTGGACCATTGGTGTGGCACTTTTACCCATTCTTTTACACATCTGGAGATCTAGAGACACCTTTTATTTTTTAAACTAAGTGAACAGGGATAACATTGTTGACCTTTCCCTCTGAAAATGTCAATTGCCTAAATGACTTGCTAATCCAAAAGGATTCAGTCATTTTTTTAGGTACTGACTAGAGTATGCAGGTTTTGAGTTCTGGCTTTATGCTGACTATTCTGAGTTAAAGTCTACACAACATTTGTAGAGCTACATTCAGAATGTAGTCACAAAACACTTTTTCATTTTACTAAATGATGTACTATACAGTATAACATAAAATCCTAATCTACCAGGTAAACACTTCGCAAAATCAGATGCAAGCACAAAGGACATGGCAGATCCATCAGTTTTTATTCAGAATGTTTGTTAACTGAAAAAGCTTCCTCACTAAAACATTCTAGCAATAAACCACAGATAGCCAAATCTTATATCTGCCCTTTTGTAGCACACAATTCTTTATTTAGGAGACACATTTATGTTTACTTTGTTTTAATTTTTTTTTTTAGGGAGAGGGTAATCAATGAAAGTGACTTGAAGCTTTAAAACTTCTCTCCGGGTAACATGTTTATTTGAGTAACACATTAGTAATGATGTTTTAAAATCCTTTTGTAAGCATGCTTTTCTTTTCCTACCAAACTGATCTGGTTAAGACATATAAATAAAGCTAAAAAGAATAAAAATGCAGTTCGACAGTGGATTCCAAACATTTCCAGTTCATAGAACCTCTAGTGTCTTGGAAATTTTGGCACCCCTGGATCAAAACAAATAATGAACAAATGTCAGGACCTAACAGTGGGTTTTTGTTCTTAGGCTTAGGCTACAATACCTAGAAAACAAAATAAATAAATAGAATAGTACCTAAAATATATATTTTAAAAACCTAAAATAATCACAGATGCAGATACCCCCTTAGTGACAAATTCTCTAGTGACGAACCTTTCAGTAACAGACCCCCAGAAACATACCATCAGTGACAGCCTGTTAGTAACAATCAGGCAATCCATTACATGTTCCCTGCCTCCCCTATGCCTGTCCTTCTCTGATCTGTGCCCAATCAGTAGGCTGTTCTTTACATTCTAATTGATTGGTTAGATCAGAGGCAAGGCAGGGCAGAAAGGAGAGAGAAGGACAGCAACAGCTAAGTTAAAAATTATCATAAGCCTATACATTTTTCCAGCCATATCAGCCAGGAGCAACCCTACCTGCAGCAACCCTAAAACTTGCAGAGGCAACCAGTTTGAAAACAGTTGTTTTTAGATATTAAGGTAAAGTTTACAAGTTTGTTAACAACAGCTCATTGTTTCAGGCTATATTAGGTGATGATTCTAAGTCTATAGCTGGGTGCCCACGTGCAATAATTGTTGTTGGAAAGGATCTTTCACAATCCCTTACGTTGACTAAGGACTACACGATGCATGAACGAATGCTGTAGATACAGCACCGTTCTGCTCTATGGAGAGGGGAGGGGGAGAACGACAGAAAGGCACCCCGCTGCGCGCTCTCCCTCTTCGCTTTCATTACGATCGTTCGTCATCCATCGTCCATGGATCCGCCAGCGCGGTCGTTCAGACAATGGACGACGGTGAACACACGCCAGATTCTCCGATATCAGTCCTCAGCCAATTATCAGACGAGAAGCAGTGTGTCAGAACATGACTGCCCCTGGTGAAAAAGCCATTGGGTATGTTAAAAAAGCATATCTGACTGCATATTGTTTTCCGCAACTTTAGGGCTGTCTATGTACATCTTTCTCTCTCTCCTCCACAGCCTTTTTTAGTAGGTGACTCTGCAAAACATTGCGGAATGGTTGGACCATGCACCTTTTTTGGACCATTTACAATATCTACATCCAACAGGGCAATAATGCAGTGCAGCATAACAGCCGAGCAAAAATTGTCCTTCATTCCATCGAAATGCCACATATCAAGCTGATCATTTGAATAAAAAATTTGCTTTAAAATTTTTATTAAACCAGACAATGATTACATTTTTCTTTTAACTATTGTTTTTATCCCAGTCAAAAATGTTAAAAGGTCAAACAATGATGAAGATGAAAACAGTTGGATGATTTGGAAAGTTCTATTCACTTTAAAAAATGATTGCTTGCATTCACATAATTTAGATACATTTTGGGAAAAAGTGATTTATATTTGGTTTTGCTTTTTAGAAAATTTGATTAACACTGCCTTTTGAAAGGAAAGAGTGACCCTTATCTGATTCAAACAGCTGTATCATCTTGATGAGTGGATAGCTAAATATAAAACCTGCTTGCTTAGGATGTTTATGGCATAGAAGTAAAGCCCTATAAAAAAACAATTACCAGTCAGTGTACTGTAGAGTACATTTTCTGGTTGCATGTAAGTACTCTAATGCAGTGATCCCCAACCTTTTGGACATCTCAGACCACTAAACAGACCACTTTACGGACTCCGAACCGCACATGCGCAGGGAGCTGTGTGTCTCTCAAAGGGGAAGAAACTTTCCCCAGAGTGACGTCATGATGGCAGAATGCGTCCACTCCAAAGACACAACCCACCCACCACCCTGAGCCTGTGATGCATACACGAGACATGGTTTGCGGCTCTAACCTCTGTGCCCTGGGGGAGGGCGCACCAGCCAGAGACGCAGACCACCAAAATTTTCTTGCGAACCACAGGTTGGGGACCACTGTTTTAATGCAAATTTAGACTTGCCTAACAAAAGTTATATTTTTAAAATACTGGAGACAGCTCTTTCTCTACATGAATAAAGTAAAATAATCCCAGATCTGGTCAGGCGTGGTCTGCATTGATCTGGTGTGGTACTTGGGCTGGGGCATGGCTTACCGTGTCATTGGAAATCAAGGCAAAATAAACCTCACTGAATGTCCCAAGGAATACCAGGGATGTGTACGTACTAAATAAAGAAGGTTACAATAAAATATTTTGTAGAAATGAAAATTTTATCTCTTTTCTGACTTAATTGGATAATAACTACAATTTAATTCAGTGTGGCATCTTTTTCCCCCCTGAGCATTTGTTTCATTTGCATAATTAAGTTCCTGGTCTGGCCAGTTTTTAAGTATATGCAGCACATCTACAAGTAGTTTGAGCAATTCCATTTGGGAACCCTGACCCTTTTTTTTGCTTATAGCTAAGTCACGACATAAGTTCTATGGGCAATCTTCTTAACAACTAGTGGAGATTTAGTAATTTTATTCTTAAATGTACTTTAGCAATTTTCTGCTACATACAAAAATTAAGTCCTGCTTATAAAATGTGAAGGTTTGCTTTTAACTGCCTTGCAAATTAAATTATTAAAATTTCTGAATCACAAACTCAATAAAATTATAATACATTTTTATGGCTACATCAACACAACAAAAACATTTACATTTTACAAGCCATCACGTCTCATTTATGGAACAAATATTGCAAAATACTGTAGTAAATGCTACTGAATTGGTATCCTAATGTGTAATAGCTAAAGGGAATAATAAAATCATCTATAAATTGCTGAACAATAACAGGGTATTTATATTACATCTCAACCTTTTCAGCATACACAAGGGTGCATAAATTAAACAGGATCTACAGAACTGTTTATCAAAGTCAAAATAGAGAAGGCATTTTCTTGGAGTTTCTCAAACAGTAAGTTTGGGGATATTTTGCGTTTTACATACACAGGTAATCTATTGATCTGTGTTCTAGGAAGGCATTAAAGCTGAACTCCAAAGAAAAAAAAACATTTACCTATTCAATGGATCCCTCTCCCCATTGCAAAGAATACCTGCACATTTTGCCAATGGGAATGATAAATAAGGTGATATTTTGTGTCTTGCTGTAAAGTGCAGAACTACTAGTCATGCTTCTACCACAAAATGGATGACTGGTCCAATGGTGTTCAAAGCAATACACAGATCAAGAGGAGAGAGAAAAAATGGTCTGAGGCGAGATCCATCATTATAGCATATTCCTTAAAGCGGAACTAAACCTGTAATCCTCACCTATCCCCATTCCCTTGCCCCCAACCCTTGATTGGCTGGGCCAAGAATGCACAGAAAAGTATAAGGGAAGCCAGGATTGCGGTGTATGCCTGGCATTAAGGGCTCAGCGTTGACAGCTAGGCAGAAATCAGGCAGGTAAGAATAGTTACTGCAGAAGGAATATTGCCTGTCCATGTCAGCAATGAAAACCTGCCACCAATTTCCAAAGTTGAACTTTAGTTCCACTTTAATATTGGCATTACAATGTTAATATTGCATTACATTAGCCCCTGTTATCTATATTATAGTACCCATGGCTGCCATCCCTTTAAAGGAAAACCGAACTCTGCAAGCTTTGCCCACAAAAAGCAGCAAAGTGTAAAAGATTAAGCACTATCTGTGGTCTTACCGAATTGCACTGCTGAAACAACATAAGTAGAGCAGATAAATAATCCTTTTCCAAATTTAAAATGTTACATTCAACCCAAATCAGGCTTCGATACAGTCAATACGGTTTACAGATTTTATTTATATAATATACAATACACAACAGCAGCAGTCACACAAGCTTTCTGAAATACAGTGCGTATATCCTTCATAAACGTATATTTTCAATTTTGGCTATTCAAAATGAGTTGCCCGAAAATTCCAATGTGTATAGGTATCAGAAAAACTATTTTTTTTTTCCCTAGTTTTCAGCCCCCTGTACTTATACATCATGCATGAGTGGCTTCATCTGATGCCAGTATGGAGTTTTGTTTGTGGTATGACTCTGAGCATACAAACTTGAGCAAGCAGCAGCAAAGCAGGAAAAGTGATTCAGGACAGAAATAGCTGGCCGGTGCATACAGAATGGCTATCAAGAAAGCCGTAAATCTTCTGTAAAACAGTCTTTAAAGTGTTGCCCTCCACAAGCCTAGTATTAGAAACTGATTCTATAATTCATATGCTGGACATGCTCTCCATTATTTGCTACGTATCTAGTGCCAAGTGTCAGAATCTTTGTGACAAAAGTGCCTTTTATGGGGCTACCGATGTTACAGAAAAACACAATGCTCTGCAGGGTTCCACTGCCATACAAGCTAATATGTCATTACTTGCTACAAAACTGGGTGAGAATATGTCAAATTACAGTGAAAAATGCATTTTAGAAATGGCATAGTGAAGACAAGAGAGTGGCGCTTTGGCGTGATAAATGGCTGTAAAGCAGAGCTTTCTGTACAGATGAAACTATAACAAGCTACCTTGGAAGGGAATGGAAGGCTGGCTACGCTGTGACAGAAGATAAGTGTTCTGGGCCTCCCCAGAGAGGCCGGGATAGCCTGCGCAGCATATGGCAAGATGTGACAGTGAACAATTATAAATGCAACTCAATTTCTATCAAATTGCTGGGCTTTCTAGGACTGGCATTAAAACATTAAACCATAAGGGGAAGACCTGATGCCAGTTCTTGCAACAAAATGAAAAGCATTGTGAAATGTAAGGATTGTGGCTGCACACTGGAAGGGATAATGCTTGTCATGGGACTTCATTAAAGGTTAAAATTTAAGACAAATAATCTAAACAGTATCTACAGATATTTTTTACAAGTATAAACAAGAGGGAAAGGCCTAACTGCAGAGCCAGAAAAATGCAATTTAGTTTTTTCATATTTTGAAGCTTTGCAGGATAATTGCAATTTATCTCTGCAATATCCGGGACAACTTTCCGTGTATTTACATACAGTCATTACTTCCTCCCAGTATATCAATGAAGATGAAATAACTCAGCTTCTATTCAACAGATTGTATTGATTGATGTATGTATTGATGAATAGCAAGTCCCTAGGGTTTCACTGTCTTTCTCTGCCATGTGCATGACTGATGTGTTGGTGTTCCGTACAGGTCCAAGGGTATTACAGCCTCAAAGAAGAAACTACCGGTACATTTAACAAATCTACTGCTACTAATTGTTAAGTAGTACTCATGATAGAATGATGACAGGAATTTCCCATTTGCACTAGAAATGCATTATTTTTCAAGAAGAAAAGACTAAAAGTCAATCTGTAGTAAAACCAACACTAAATTAACATTTTTAAATGTTCCCTATTACAACTTATTACTACTTACAATTATTTTTTTAAATGGTACATTTTGGAACCAAAGACCTCTTCTTCAACTAAAAGTGGACAAGTTTACCAAATCTATTATGTGAAAAAAACTTCAGTAGTGAATGTGTCAGATTTATACAGCCTGCACACAACAGTTTAACTGTGCGTCTTTATCTGTGTAAACATTTACAGAAGCCCTGCAAAAATACGGGTCCATCCGAAACTCATTTGTATCCAAATGCACATGGGCTGTAAGAATTACTAACAGATGTAAGCTTTTCACTTGTTCAAATATTGTTCAAGCCAGTTGTAATTATGTGCTTATAAATAAAATATGAAAAGGTTTGTTAGGCGAAAGAAAGTGTGCTGGAGAAGACAAATGGGGTTATTCATCAAACACAAGTACCGCGTTCAAGACAAAGGCAAAGCACCACAAACGCGTCATTCATTTTAATAAGTCTATTTATTAAGGCAGAGAGGGAACAATATAATTTACAATAAAAATAAAAGATAAAAAATAATCTTTTAACAATTGATAAAAGATACAAGCTTGTTAACAAGAACAGACGATTTTTAAATAAAATCAGTATGTTTCAAATTTAAAATCAGATACCATTAACTGTTTATGGACTTCCAATGATATCCAACAGCCTTCAACACAATACTCCAACCAATCTCAGAAGCTTCTGCTTAAACAAGTATATCCTGATGGGCTAAGGGACCCTGATTCAGTAATGGGGGGTGGAAGTAGTGAGCAGCACTTGCAAATATTTCTGGTTCTGTTTATCTCAAGAGGGGAAAGAAGACACCAGTATTTGCTATCTAGTATGCCAGAAACACCTAAACAGATACAAGGTCATACTAGAAGGTAATGTAGGTACAATATTTGCACTTATTGTTAAGGAAATGTGTCTAAACACAGTCCAACATAATTTTTCACAAAGTGGTTGTTTTTTTTTTCACAAAGTGCACCAAATAACTGTATACATCTATTCAAAATAAAGATTAAGTCTAATAATGCTTACAGAAAACACAGTCATTTTTTACCACAACCAAATCTGCCTCGAAAAACTTGTTCAAACTAACGCAAACTAATTTTACCCCGACCTATGCCACCACCACCACTTCTAGCTCTGGTGGCTTATGAATGTGTTAGTGAAAAGCAGCCCTGTGCCTGGCAGAACTTCACCACTACACAGACACAGCTTGTCTAAACAAGATATAAAGGTTCTATTTCTGATTGGTGATTCACAAAACAGACTTTAGAAATCGGAAACTTTTTACTGTACATGTGCAGAGTTCTGTGAAGTCTGGCAACAATTGGTCACACAGAACTTAGGCTGCGTACACATGTGCAATAATTATCGTTGGAAACGAACGTCTAACGATCGTTTGTCCAATAATCATTAACAAAAAAAGTGCACAACGACTGGTCAACGATGCTGATGAATGAGGAATGTCGCTGGAAACGAATGACCGTCCCGGCGGATTTAATTGGGTGAAGATCGTTGCCTATCTACTGTGTATACAGTTGTGTAGTGATCGTGGATTGTTCTACGGTACACTTTCTCCTTTACATGTCACTTCCTGCATCGTTCAAACGATCATATACAGCGTGTGTACACTATTGGTGGAATATTTTTACGATCGTTCAAAATAATCACTGATCTGTCGTTAGGCGTTCGTTTTCTAACAACAATTATTGCACCTGTGTACCTAGCCTTACAGTAAGTAGTTGAAGAACCTAACTTGAAGTAGAATCAAACCCAGATCACACTCACATCTCCCTATTCGCTTGCAGGTGTTGCCATTTTCTTCTCTTCCTAGTTCTGATCCTTTGCCATTTTGATTGGTCAGCCCAAGATGATGTAACTCCTGCACAGGCGCGTAGAAATTCATTCAATCCCAGCAACCACAGGGTAAGCCTGAATGTGCCTGGTATCCTAGCACAAATGGTAGGAGCGATCAGGCAAGTAAGAATGCTTATTGCAAAAAGCACATCACCTGTCCAATTCTGGAACAAAGCCCTGCCTGATCACAAATTTTTATAGTTACTTTATTTCTCCTTTAAAGGCTTGACAAGGAACTCAACCTAGAACAACAGATGGTGACATTTTTTTGCTCATCTTTATTCAGGTCACATGGTATTGGACTTTTCTCCCTGTTTGTGCATCAATGTGTAATAAAAAGTGTACTACCATATCTTGTACAAAAAAAAAAAAAAATATTGCTAAGTGATTGCAAAGAGATTTTCCAACAGAAAACCTAGCAGGTCCTGGATTTGCCTCTGTTGCTACTTTGAACAATGATCATTTAGGTGATGATCTGTCAATTTGCAATTAGAGATTTGGATATATCCACCCTAATAGTAATTTAACAAAGAAGAGAATATGTGTATCTGCATGTTTAGTGACCAGCTTGACCTGTGTGCAGCTTGACTAGGCTAAGATGTCTGATAACAAACTGAAGATCAGGTTTCTCTGAGAAAACTCGCAGGTGTTCAGCTTGTGTGCCCTCAGGAACTAAAGTCCAGCCAGACACATTTCTCACTTCAGTAAGGAATCCTGTTTTGTGCTCCTGCTCACCCAAGTGATTCAAGACTGGCCTTTCCACAATAGCCTGGAAAACAATAACAGCCCCTAATCTCACTGTGGACAGTGATTGATACCACAGACCAAAGGCACCCCTAGCATTTTTCACAAGCCTTCAGAATCAAAGTTTGCCCTGATGTTTTGATCTGTAATATGTTGACAATGGAATATATTTTATTAGATATTTTATTTTTCCAATGGGGGCCACTTCTACAATTTTTCAAGTTATGCTTCATATCTACTATTTGCCAAACTTAGAGCTCCATTTTTAAACAATGCGGATAGTGATTCCTCAAACAAAAATTGATGGTTTATTCATTGTGTGCAAATTAAGATTGACAAATATAACTAAAGGAAAAAAACTAGAGATGGATAAAAGTACTTTTAGTAGACATGGGTGATTGTACTAAGGCTTCGTACACAGGTGCAATAATTGTCGTTGGAAGCGAACGATTAACAACCGATTGTTCGATAATGGTTAACAAAAAGAGTGCTCAGCAGGCTAACAAAGCCAATGAGCGAGGAATGTCACTGGAAATAAATGACCATTCTGGTGGATCCGTTTGGGCAAATTATCGCACGTGTGTACCTAGCTTAAAGGAGTGCACTACATACAAAATATTGATTAATAATTAAATCATGTAATGCGTTTTCACTTTGAGCTACAAGCAAGTAGCAAGGGTAGGTTTAGAACGGCTTCAGGAATGAGAAATTTTGTGCAGCTCCATGTGACTGGTACTTTGCCAGATGTTTGGTCACTTGTACCACAGCGTCTGCACATTTGAGAGCTGGCGTCAGTGAGAAGTACTAGTACCATTCACTGTCACCTTCATTCATTCTCTATGGAGCTGTCACTGGAAGACACTATATGTTATTTCTCCCAAGAGCAAGCAATTCCCGGGCATAAGGAATTGGTAAACCTGCTGCAACCTCAGGGCCAGATTGAACGTAGTCTTAATGTTGAACTGACAAAGCTGCCAGTGAAGGGCTATTTCTTATATGGGAGTCAAGCACAAATTTACGTTCTGCCTAGCCCTCTTTGTTCAGAAGTATGTTTCAGCATAAATATTTATCCCCTACCATCCCCTACCACAGCAATGCCTTTTAAAATACAAGTTATCTACGGTACATCCCAATCATTTCTGTACACCTGTGTCTCTGGAAACATTTTTAAATCTCCACCCAATTCAATTGTATCTACAAGTATGACATTTTTTATCCTCAAGACAAGGTGTAATGTTCCAGAAAAAATTACTTCTTCCTATCCAGAACTCAGCTGTATATCTAATAATACAGCTCTTCTATACTCAGCTGAGCAATGGAATATCCCTACAAATATAAATACCTGGAAATACAAGATGTTCCTGTGTCAATAAAAAAAACACAGTAAAAGAGAGGCATTTAGGGATATGTTCTGATCTGATCACCGGGTGACTGGGGAATAAGGAAAGTGTATCACAGAGAACATGCTTGTATGTATATATTATTTAAAGCTCCATACAGATGTACAACTGTGTTCCACAATCCAAACTGTTGAATAACTAAATGACTGACCTTTAATGAGCGTTATTGTAGTCCCTAAAGTGGGGCATCTTCTGATTTTTCCCCAGTCAAGAACAAATCACTTTTCTCAGTAGAAGCGGAGAAGAAGCTGAGCAGCATGTCTGTATGACGATCACTTGAAAACTGTCACCCAAAACAATCACAAACAATAGCCTCAAGCAACAATAATTGAACTTCTTTCCCCAGCTTTAGAGTATATGATGTAACTGATCCTTTGTGAATGAGACACCTGTATGCTATTCTCCTCCTGGACCATACCCATTCGTGTGCTGAAAGAATATTTTGTATAGGTAGTTTTCTAATAGGTAATATAAAGCCAAATAATGACTGTAGTCTTCTAATGATAGGATATAATGTCACTGTAGGTTTTCTTATTTAGATTGGATTTCTAGTATCCTAGTGCAGCTCTGGTCAGTGCGCCCCCCCAGCAGGGTCAGGAGAAGGACCCCGTTAGGGGGTAGCACCAGCCAGAGCCGCAGACCATGTCCCCCATACGGATCGCAGGCTCAGGGCGGTGGGCAGGTTGTGTCCAGACTTAGACCTGCGATGGGAGAGTGGGTGGGTTCTGGCATCATGACGTCACTCTGGGGGAAGTGTCTTCCCCTTTCAGTGACACACGGCTCCCTGCCCAGAAGTGGTCCAGAGTCCGTGAAATTAGTGGTCTGTGACAACTAATTGTTTGGCGACCTATGTCTTAGTGTATACCACAATGATAAATCTATCAATACAAATCTCTGTATAATAGCCCATCCCTTTATTTGAATCAATATATAGGCCTACAGGTCTATCAGGATTCCTATGTTGAGCACTGCTTTGACCAAAAAGTGGGGACAGACTGTCTGTCCTGTTAAGATAGGTTCACTGCTTCCTCATGCCAGAAACTGCTGCCTCTCGGGAGACACTATATGGTAGCGTCTCCCTGTGCCAGCCCCATAGAGAATGAATAGGGGTGGCAGCGAGCGGTACTAGTACCACTCACTGCCGGCAGCTGTCATGATAGTTGATACAGAGAAAGTTAGAAAAACAAAATACCTGTTTAAAGCCCGGTTGCTCCAACAGGGGAAAAAAATCCCTACCTGATCCCGTGAGGCAATTGAATGTTCCCTGGATCAACAGTCTCAGTTGTTTTTACTTTAAAACCTTAATGCCCAGTTATATTTTGTACTGCTAGAAAAGCATTCAGTTTTTTCTTAAGGCAATCTGTATTTAATTAATAAAATAATACCATGAATTTTTTACATTTAAAGATCCATTATATCTCCTCCTATTGTGTATTAATTCCCCCACCTCCTTGATTTTAAGCTCTTCGGGGCAGGGTCCTCTCCTCCTGTGTCACTGTCTGTATTCGTCTGTCATTTGCAACCCCTATTTAATGTACAGTGCTGGGTAATATGTTGGCACTATATAAATACTGTTTAACAATAATAATAATAATATTAACCTGTCTATCGCCTTTGAAAAGCTCAAATTTCTGAAAGAATATAGAGCACCCAAAGGTCAAGATGTTTTTGCTGGCCACCAAGATCTCAGCAGCTGTATTTCTAGTCTACTATCTTGTAAGATTAAATGGCAAACACCACACAAGTAAACAGTGCTGTCTTGTCCAAGGACATACAGGCAGACACTGGGGTCTTTCACTAACCTTTCACATTTTAGTGATTCAATCATGCTTTGCTGCAAGATGACACTTCAACCAATCATCTTCATTCAGTTATATCATGTCCCTGCCATATATCACCTGTTACAGGCAACATAAAGACTGGGAAAAAAAGCAGAAAAGAATTGATTCCCTTCTATACAGGGGAACCAAATGGAATTACTTTTCCTCCACAAGCCCAAGGACAAAATACATTTACAAACCAATAACCAGCACAGTAGTATCTGTATTACTATCACATCTGAAATATACTGAAAAATCTGACTGACAAATTTACCAGTAGTTTCTGAAATTCATTTTCATTTCATATATCATCTGCTCCACAGAATACATATTATTGTGAATGAAGAATGTGAAGTATTTTCCATAATTTTAAGATGCTCAGCTTACGGCTTTGGAACGCCTAAATACTATAAAACCAGCACGAGCTTGTGATCAATCTCACTAGTCTTTATTTGATAAAATAACGCATAAAGCAGTGATGTACAGAAAACTAAAGCAACCGAATTTGTGTCATCTGGCCAGTGATGTACATAAACCAAATCGATTTCTGTTCCCAGTGGTTTAGTATGTATAGATCTCTGAAAGATAAATTCTGCTTGCTTGTTATGAGTTTTCATTTCTTTATTTTAGGTGTTTACAGATAATTCCCCTATATGGTATATTGTCAATAGAGGAATTTTATAATGAGAAACACTTTTAAAATGTACATATGCAAAGGTGTATGTTTAAAAGCTGTTTAACTGCATATGCACCCCCAAGTGCCCGGTGGATTTCCTCTCACTTCTATCCCTCGTTGGTGGCTTTCTTTGTGTTCCTCAAACTCTGCTCAGCTGTATATTATCATTACAGAACTGCAATGCCTGAGTAATATCCTGCTGTCACTCTGTTGGCAATTAAGGGAACCTAAACTAAAATTTTTACTTTACATAAAAGAAAAGACAATCTTTTATGTAAGGTAAATGAAGCCCCTTCTCTTCAGTCTTTATCGCCACAAAGAATGGGAGACAGAATGGGAGCGCAGAGCCTACTGGCATACTCACTTCACGCATGTGCTTTTCCTTCAAAGGGGGGGTTGTGCAGTGAGATTGGCACTTCTTTTTTCCCATTAACATCAGGCTATATCACCCAATCTCGTGCCAGTGCAGTGCAAGAACGAGTGATGTAGGCAGAATCAGAAAGAAGGAGAAAGAAAATAGTGGCACCCTGCAACTCCTCCATGCCGGGACGAAGACAGATATCAGGACGGCTTGGGACCCAGATCGAAGTATCTGCGGAAGTAATGGTGAGTCTTTTTTTTTTTATTTTAGTTCCACGTTAACTGCGATCTGTTTATTAGGTATGCACCCTGACAGCAGAATCCTGTACAGTGTAGATAGAAAAAGCTCCTACACCAGATGTCCAACCCCAGCCCCCCAAACATAAAGCGCTGGGTAGGTATTTCCTTTGCTTTTACCCTACTCCTAAAGGAAATGTTCAGTCAAAAGCAGGAGGCCAATTGGCTCAGAGGAAATCATGACCACACAAGAAAGAATAATTTAATGTGACAAAAAGGGTAGTAATTGCGTGACAAATTTAAAAATTCAACAAGTTAACAGAAATAAGCTTGAGATGTAAGACACATACACTCTAATTAGGCACACCATTTTCTGCAAAAATGTTCATATTACACTTTTAAAATAGTTGAATAAACCAACACTTTATTCTTTTAGTTTTCAACTGGATTTACATCTTTAAATTTTCCGATAACCACCTTTCAGACAAGACAGCTAGGGTGACCATATACCTGTAGATAATTCACCTGGCACAACAGAAAATACAAGTACTGCTTGTTCTCATTGTGATCACTGGGTCAGGTCATTGATTCACCTAATACTTACAAGTTTTTTTTTTAATTATTAACAGGTTTTTAAGCATGCCTGACAATCTCTGATATAGATGACAGCATTACCCTGTTATCACTAGTAATGTCCATTATAAATGTATCATATAATGTAAGATTAGGGAAGAATATATGATTGGCATAAAAATTGTGAACTCAATAGTAAGTTGATGTTTTTTTGTTTTTTTTTCAACTTTCAACAAGCTGCATACACAGGTGCAATAATTGTCATTGGAAAGGATCTTCAATGATCCTTTCCAACAACAAACCACTGCACGATGCATAAACGAATGATGTACATACTGCACCGTTCTGCATCACGGAGATGGGTGGAACGATGGAGCGACAACCCACTGCGCTTTCTCCCCCTCCCTTCCATACCGATAGTTTGTCGTTCATCGCCGTGGATCCACCAGGACGATCTTTCGGATGATAGACTTAAGCTGCGTACACACGTGCAATTTTTGTCGTTGGAAAGGATCTTTCACGATCCTTTCCAACGACAAAGGACTACACGATGCATGAACTGTATGTACAGCACCGTTCTGCTCTATGGAGAGGGGAGGGGGAGAACGACGGAGCGGCACTCTGCTGTGCGCTCTCCCCCTTCCCTTGCATTAGGATCACTCGTCGTTCATCATTTGTGGATCCGCCAGGACAGATCCACGGACGATGAACGACGCCGACTGTACACACGTCAGATTCTCGCCCGATATCTGGCCGATGCCGATTATCGGGCGAGAAAAATCTTACGTGTGTACGCAGCTTTAGGACGTTGTACACACGCCAGAATTTCGTCCAATATCAGCCCTGAGCTGATTATCAAATGAGAACCATTTCAAGTGTGTCTGTAGCCTAAAGCTGCGTACACACTTCCAATTTTTATCGTTGGAAATGAACGACGAACGATCGATTGGGCAAAAATCGTTCGTAAAAAAAGTAACCAACGATGCCGACGAACGAGGATAGTCGTTGGAAATGAACGACCGGACCGGCGGATCGGATTGGACGACGATCGTTGACCATCTATCGTGTGTACGGTCGTTCATTGATCGTCCATGGTCTGAGCATGCGCGGTGAACGAACGTTCGCTCACTTCCTGTGGTGCACGTCACTTCCTGTATCGTTCAAACGATCGCATCTATCGTGTGTACAATATCTGCGAACGATCGTGTTGTTATCTGTAAGTACAGGATCGGTGCTATACGATCGTTCGCAGATATCGTGCAGGATCGTTCGCTGTTCGTTTACCAACGATAATAATTGGAAGTGTGTACGTAGTTTTAATCTTTGCTTAATTGAACAAATTTCCAGCATTTGGCCTTTCAATAGATCAGCACTATTGTTTGTGCTGATAACAGGGGTCAGAAAATGACCTCAAACTTGGTTATTGACAAAGATTATCAGCAAGTGTGGGAATGCTTTTTGCAGTATAAAAGGAAGTTTGGAAACATGGTTATTGTCTGATAATTTCCCAGTCAATTTCAATGAATAAATTAATCAGTCATTGTGGTGTTATTTGCAACTACTTTAAAGTAAAACTATGGCCAAAATAAAAAAAATGTTACATCTATAATGCAGTCTTGGTTTCCTTTGAACAGTAGATACCTAAAAGTATAGTACAGCAAAAAACTTTGCTGTAATTATTAAAAAATTGTTAACAAGAGCAAAGGCCTGTTCACATCAGGGAAATGTGCTGCGGTGTTTTGGTTACCATATGCTTTATTAATCAAGCACATTGGACAACCTATTCATTTTATTGTGTTGCCTTAAGCTACATGCACATGCTATATTTCTTTTGCTGGAATCCCGCAGCGGATTGCTAAACAACATCCAGGGGATATGTCTGGATTTTCACCCAAGATCTTGACAACTGTTAATCTTAGGCAACAATTATCAACTGCAGTTGCTAGTGGAGTGCAATGCATGGAAATGCATTACCCTGTGTTGTGGTGCTCAGCGGGATGGGTGAGTTGGGGTGCCGCTCACAATGGGTGGATGCCAGCATGCATGTGCTACTAATGACTTCCTTACTCATAACCTTGTCACACACACGCTCCAAGACGACACTGTTGAATTTTGCAGAAAGAATAGGTGTAAAGAAAAAGCAAAACAGCATCTAAACAAAATAGCCTGCATAACACAGGTTTAAGCAGATCCAGTTTAAAAATGAATGCCGTTATAAAGGAATGGGACTCCTTCTGTATCGTATCTATACTGTATAAGCAGTAATGCCAAGGATCTCTGTGTTTCATAATCCAGGTGGAACCCCCTCCTTTAGCTCTTTTCTCTAATACTCACGGATATAACCCAAGCAAATTGTATTAGGCTTACATTGATGAAACTTTATTTTAAAATATAAAAGCATGAATGTGCACAAGGAAAAACGTGCAGTTCCTTTGTGCATCTACAGTATACATCATGACTCCCTGATTGGACCTATTCGAGTAAACTCGTAGTCCTTACTTCCACTTAAATTAAACATGCTAACCTTGGTGGCCATAGGTATATGCTATGCAATTTTCTTTATAGATTTTTTGATCATCTTAAAGTACTGTATAGGATATACCATTCACTTGTTCATAATCTGAATTACAATCAAATTCACCATCATGTTTAAGTGAATTATCAATTGTACAGAAGTGTGGATGTTTATTATTTATTTATTTTTTTGCAATACAATGATTGTCTTGTCCGATCAATATTCAAAGTACATTCTTCCCAAATACTGATTGAAAATCAAGTTTTAAATCAACCATCTCCCACAATATATTGCTGTCTGTGTCTCTATTGCAGCTTGTCCCTTTGGTTTTGGTAAACCCACTGTCACCATGGCTGTAAGGCTATATATGGACACCATGTACTGTTGCTGGAAACAATTGTCTGTGATCATCTTGGACAAAAATCCAACATCTATACAGCTCTCCCTAAGGTTTTTTAGTGATTCAGCAAGAAAAAATAATGGTATTTCCTAATGAGGACAGCGCATGGAGCTCCTGATGCTCAGTCTTCCCCTTCCCCTCCAAAGAACAAATAGCTCTGTCTGTTCTGTGCTCCCTAGTTTTTACTACAGTTAGAAATGGTCACTAACAATCGATTCTAGCAACTATAGCTGAACGTCTGGACAAAGCCTAAGTGAGGGGAAATCTCTGAAACTAAGCCCTAGATAGTAGTAACAAATGACAGCAGTTCTATTTCTTCCCTACTCAAAACAAAAATGTTTTGGCTCAACATACACTTAAAGCCCACAAGAAGATCCTTCAGCTTTAATCCTAGGTATGTTATTTCACACAGAATATGATGGTTATATTATTATTATTATTATTATTAATAATAATAAACAGGTTTTTTTTATAGTGCCAACATATTACGCATAAATTTATGTATTTTAAGAACCTAGGTCATTGAAATTCTAATGCTAAACATATCTAATACATAAATAGCACTAAACAGTTCAGCATTTCAATAATGGCTAAGGATTTTCAGAACATTCTATACCTTTTCTATTTTATGGACAGTATTAGGTAATGTTAAGACCCTTGTGAGATTTTCTACTATCTGGGGCTTCATTAGAGAGTTTGCTAGCTGACAGGAATTGGGGGAAAATCAACTGTAAAAAGCTTATAGAGGTTTGAGCTTTCCTCAACTAAATTTTTTAAAGCCCTTTTACTTTTATCAGTGTTGCTATTACAGCAATAACCTTTGTACCAAAAAGGAAGCAAAGAAATTTGTCCAACAGAGTCTCAGGTACAAAAAAAGACAGGAGATTTAATGCTTTCCCGCTCTATCCAAAAAAGTTCTGGGTATCAGTGCACTTTAAATCTTGAAAAAAAAATGACATCCTAAAATCCTGAGTACAAAACTGGTTCTGATGACCCTTTGAACTGGGAAAAAAATCCAATGTAATGGTTTTTTTATACAGGCAACCATTTTAAGAAATCTGGTCAATGCAAATAATTTCTGAATTACATAGAAATTGCACATAAGATAACTGTTATTGTATAAAGGGAGAACAAACAACAGCTATCAACCTAAAGCTAACCATACCCTATGAAATATTTTGGTTGCTCAGACAAAAAATAGAATCAGTGAAAAGGTTGATAAAATTGATGCTATTTATGATCAATGCTTGGGCATAATGAATGCTTGAACATTCATTAAAATGTGTTAGATATTGATAGGTGTATTTTGAAACAATAAAAAAGTTCTATATATAGCCTGCCATAGCAAGGAATTCTTCCACTGAACTTTCCACTTTAGTGCAAACTTAAGTACTACTGACCATTCAGTATTAACAGGTGCTTCAAACAGCAACTGCTGCAGACCATTGACCCTGAAGGACCTTCATTTAGGAGTTCATGTCTTTATAGCTATTGATGAATCAATGTTATGTGCTTAGTTTCAGACTCATATTCCAAATTAAGTGATCTGTATAGTGGAAAGGCCCTAGGTTTAAAATTTTGTCAAAATTTTGTTTAGCACCAACCTTTTCCCTAAAGGTATTTTTTCAATAAGGAACCCAAAACATTATAAAGGAGTCATAAAAATGCACTGGCTTACCTTTCTCTGAGACTAAACTTTTTTTTTTTAAATGTTTCATTTTCATTTTGTTTTTGGTCCTTCGATTCCCTCCAAGATATCCAGGAGGGCCTATTTCAGGTTTGAGAACAGCCTATGTGATATCAATGCATTTCTTTAACAGGAGACTATACTGTAGGAGACAATTTGTAAGCTAGCACCAATCCTCCACCTGGTATTCAATCTTTTCATCAAGAGATGATTACCCCCCTGATCAGTGAACGTGAACGTTAAAAACAAATACATGTACATGCAGTTTATCGCTGGGCTTAATAATGAACTTAATGACTTATTGTTTTGAATTTTTTATAAGAATAGAACCGAGGAAAAGGAAACAAGTTTTAAGGTTTCAAGTCAAGACAATTCTAAAACAAAACAAATTAACAAAAAAATGCATTGCAGTGTTTTGTTTTCCAGTGTTTTATTAGGAACAATAGATATTACCTTCAATATTCTAATCTGTTTGATACATAAAGCTGGATACTGCAATGCATGCAATTGTCTGAAATATTTTAAAAAAGTCATGACCATTTCAAATGAGATTTCTGTCAGCACATGTGCAGACCATAGGCGTTTGGAAGAGAGCTAGATACACAGGAAGGATCCACTGAGTTGTGTGTAAAGAGAATGACACATGTGAGGCTGGGGCCTTGGAATGGCTTGTGTAAATAAATAGTGGGTCTCTTATTTTAAACTGGTGACATATCCTGTCCCCACTCATCACTCAAAAACACAGGCTATGCCTCTTCACATCTCCCAAGTCCATGTTGTCTCTTCACACCTCACTAGACAGTTTTTACACCAGAGCTGTGACACACACAAGACTCCTTATGAGTTGGGCGTTTGTTTTGGCACATGCATTTACAGTTATTAAACTAAAGTTCACATTACTGCTGTTCCTGCAGCTAAGCTGGTTCTTGGATGTGGGCTGCAGTACTGGATAAAACACTGCAGGGGATATTTTCAGCCAGCATGTCCATTTCAAAGGAAATATATCCAGACTATCAGACAGACTTATTATTATAAACCAAGGAAATGGGGACACTAAAACAATTATGCATTTTGTAATTGGTCGTATTTAACACATTTTCTGCCATGGGTGACAGACTTTTATAGTAAGTAAAAGTTTAGTTACAATTGTTTAGGAAGCCATTTCCATACAATATAATGTTCTGTAATGACTAAGTTAAGTCCAGCCATCTGGAAGTCTGCTCCAGAGTACCCTTTTCTCTGAAAGAATGTGATAT
The DNA here is from genome assembly GCF_032062135.1 of Pyxicephalus adspersus. Lineage (NCBI taxonomy): Eukaryota > Metazoa > Chordata > Amphibia > Anura > Pyxicephalidae > Pyxicephalus > Pyxicephalus adspersus. The sequence continues at coordinate 128,978,685 of NC_092861.1, forward strand.
TAAACCCTAATTACACTGGAAGTGCCCCACCCCCCCACCAAAAAAAGAAATAAATAGTCATGTTATGGCATTTCTTCATCAACGTATCCCCTTGTGTTTTTCATTTGCCCCTCGACATCATGCACTCTAAATATAATAAAAATATATATTTCAGTACATAAATGGATTTGACACAAAGATGACATTCATCAAATGCCTCTTTTAAAACTAAATGTCAAATCGTAAAATCACCAAACCATAAATGTAGAAACTCAAAAACCAAGATTACCTATAGCTGGTCACACACACTACAATCTAGTTATACAATCTTCTTTAGAATAACCAGTAACTATGTAGCATGAGGACCTACCCACACAAGACACAGTTGTTGGCACATTCAAGAGCTTTTACTATTACATTATTATTATTATTATAAAATCTAGGATGGCTTAACACAGGGGTCGGTAAACTCTGGCCTTTTGGCCAGATGTGGCTAAGCTGGTAGTTTGTGCCAGCCTAACGCCCCTTGGCCAATCCGGCCTAATGCGGGACGGCAACCCGTGGCAGAGCCGGAACAAACCACCAGAGTGTGGTGACTCCCTTCCCTATTTACCCCGGCCACCGTTAACACTTCCACAGCCCGGATAAATAGGGAACACTACCTCTCCTGCATATGCATTGTGGAGGAGAGGGGTTTTCCCTTCAGGGGGCGTTCCTGGTGGGGATGGAGCCATTCATGCGGGACTCGAGATAGAGGTAAATTTAATTCATTAAATGATTAATGAATTAAAGGTAAGTATATTAGGTAAAAAAATACAGGTAAAATACGCCCGGTCACAAACCACTAAGTCCACAATAAAGGAGCAGCAGTAGACTGATGAACTTAATTCCCTCCTCTCTGTCTGTCAGTACCTTGCAGGGGAGCCTTTTAACTACATTTAAATACCTCCCTCTCCCAGGTACATCTTTAAAAGAGAATTGTGTTAAGATTCAGACACTTACTCTAGTTGTATTCAGAAGAACATTGACTTATTTTTTATAGAATACAATTGGTTTGATAGGGTTTTTTTTAACTTATGTCTGAAGTTCAGCTTTCATATTCACAGTATTCTAAAACATGCATCATTTTATTCAGGAAATATTCCATTAGTATGGAGGTGTTTAAGTCTATATATAATGTTCAGGAAGTACATGCACTGTTCTGGCTTCACTTCTAGACTGCATATTACTCACCATTACTCAGTAAAAAGAGGATGTGTACACTGACAGGTCAAAGTGCTTTACATTTATGACACATCTAATACAAGTCTGTCTACATTTTCACATGGAAGTGATACGAGACAGCCCTTGTTTTCACACCACTTACTGACGGCTTACAGTGTTGATAATTCAGAGCTTGTGCATGTACAATATATGATGATGTTTTAAAGGAACCCTTAATTAAACTTCATAATAGAATAATATTCAAAGAATAATTAAGGAATAACACCAGAACTTGCTAAGTTTGTCCCACAGGTTGCTTTTCAGAATAGACCAAGCAGTGCAGTTGTTTGGACCAGCTGTACAGGGCTAGGCAATGGTTTGCTGGGAACGTAAGCAATAGATCCTTTCCCTGAGAAGCCTAAAATATAAATGTGGCTATAGAAACACACACTTATTCTAATTTTAGGCAGGGGTCATTTAACCTACTGTACGGATGGTGGGAAAAACATGGAGTACCACTTCTTTATTCCTAATGTCACCTAGAAGAATATGTGGGTGGGAATAATGGTTTATCACAGCAGACTTTTTATTGTTTGGCTGCTTATAAAGATCAATTTAGTCACCACAAAATATTTTATTACAATAAAATGCAGATTCTCAATAAACTAAAAAGAAGGAAGTCTCAAAATGTATATATAAATATATAAAATAGGCCTCCCAGGCAAGGAAGATGATACTAAGCATTTGTGTAGTGGATGATTTAGGAGAAAGCGTTACCTACCTGACCTTTAACGAAAGCTAAGGATCAGGTTGTCCTCTCCACAGCACGAGAATGTGGGGGTGCTTCACAATCGGAACTTGCAAGGAAGAAGACTGCAGGTCTGTGGAGTAAGGCAGTACTACTACCTGTGAAACAATCTATCCCCAATAAAGCAACCAGTATGCTGATAGAAGTGACAACAGACAAACTATATTCTCTAATCACAGGTTGGTGGTAGAGACATTGCCTGGTTTCATTTACCAATAAGGTGACAGAAATAGCCAACAATGGGCCCCTGTGCAGAACTGACTTGGGCCTCCTTGTGGCTGGACAAGTCATGAGGCCCCAATGCAGCTGCCCACTTTGCACCACCCTCTCTATCTACCCCTGGTAACCACAATAAAGAAAAGTGAGCTATCCTGCCCTTCTAGAGAAATACACAGAAACACAAATCCCTTTGTCAGATAAAACACCTCCCTTATGTGTGATTAACCATTTAATCTACAGTTAGGTTGTGTACACACATACAATAATTGTCGTTGGAAAGGATCTTTCACGATCTTTTCCAACAACAAATGACTGCACGATGCATCTAATTAGTGCTGCTCTATGTGGGGAGGGGGGCGACAGAGCGGAACCCCTTTGTGCTCTCTCCCACTTCACTTCCATTACCATCGTTAGACATCCCATGTCCGTGGATCCGCTAGGACGGTTGTTTGGACGATGGACGACGAGCCATGTACACATGCAAGATTTTTATATGATATCAGCCCTGGGCTGATTATCGGACGAGAATCATTGCACGTGTGTACCTAGCCTTAGCTCAACAGTTGCATCTACATTTTTGCTTCAAGAAAATGTACTAACAAACTGCAATGAATGAATATTCTACGACAAAACTGAAAACATCTCGTGCCAATAGTGACAGACTTTCCACTCCAGTAAATTTTCCTTTTTTGACATCTCAAATACTTTGAATATGTAGAATATTTTTGTATTTCATCAAATGGCTTAACACGTAGTGTGTGTTTTTTTAACATTACATCAAAATAAACATTTTTACCTTACGCTGTCTTTTACCTCAGAACACTAAAAATAAGTATCCAAAAATGGTCGCCATGCAGAATTCATTGAAAATAAAAACAAATAAGCCATTCGTACTGATGCTGTCTGGGTCATGTTTGGTGTGAAAATACAATTAAAATATTGCTGCTGTCAAAATAAAGGTAAATTATTTGCATGCATGGAATTAATACACCACCGCCCATATTTACTGTCACTGAGATTACATCAAAATAACACACAAGGGAAAATACTGAACAATTTTATTTTATTAACAATTCATTTTGCCAAAGTAGGTGGTTAGATTTCTATTAAAAGATATTAAATTGCATTTAGCTATAACCAATATCTGTCAAACCCTGTTTTTGTCTTTATCTCAAAGAATGGCAAACCCTACTAAACACAACAGAACTTGAAATGGAACATTCTAGTTGTTGAAATTCTGTTGTCACCTTCACTAAAGACCACTTGCATGAAGAATGTCTTTCAGCTGGGAACACTAATTTTAATTAAGATACCTGAAATGCTCACATGACACAATTTGTTAACTGAGCCATGTGACTGTAAACTCCAAACAAGCCCTACATTTATGAAAAGGCACATACAATATAACTTCACCAAAAACATTTTTTTGTTTGTTTTATAGTTTGGCTACAGTGGATTCGATTTATTTCTAGGTATTTAATACTATCAGGGAGTGCATTCTCCACATTGGACAAAGTCATGACTGTTCTCTTTAAACTACCAGCTCCCACTTAGATTATGTGGACCTATAAATTCAAGCTTTTAATCAATCCCTAATAGATGTGGACATTGAATATGAATTACTAAAAGTATGTTTTTCACATTGCAAATTGAATTTCCCCTTGCAAGGCAAATTTCACTTAGCTTAGTAAATAGGATGAAGATCTGATATCAGCCATTCAATCACATTCAGTCATGTTTTTTTTAAATGATCTTGCACAAGATTTGTTATTGTTTGCAAAGTGAACCATTTACCATGAGAGAATTGATAGGTGGACAGCTTATATTCCTTTGATAAATCACCTATATCAACCTTGCACCAGAGATCCAACCACACACAAAGCCAAATTGTGTGAAGGTATGAAGCTTAATTAAAATTATGTAGGTGAAATAAATAAATAAAAAAAAAGACTTGAATGGTTGAAGGATGACTAAATATATTGTCAGAGGAAAGGTTATCATGAAACTGCATTTCCAATTTTACCCACTGAATGTGTTATGTGAAATTATTATTAGCAAAAATCAAATCTCTACCTCAAATCTTAAAGCGTACCTAAACTCAGAAATGTCACTTATGTAAGGTAAAAATTCTGTTGTTTGTTTTTTTTAAGGGCAACACACTTTAAAAAAAAAAAGGGGTGCAGCACCGCTTTCGCTAATGAATGGGAGCGCAAAGCCTCCCGAGATACCTAAGACACCCATACTTGGAGGCTCTTGGATGCTCCTTCTGCGCATGCTTGAGCATCAAGAGAGCCCAGGATAGATCAGGCTGCCCTGCGGGAATGAAGGTAAGTGATTTATTTTTAGGCACCTTTCAGTTTAGTTCCATTTTAAGAAGGCCACCTGTGCAAGATCTGACCACCAACACAGAAGAAAATCAGAAAGGTACTTTGATGAATTCTGGCATCTACTTTTGCTCTGAGAGTGGAGGGGTAATCCCCATTAAATAGTGAACCAGCGAACCTGAGACAAAGTTTATAAGCAGGGACAGATTTACCAATCTCAACAGTATCTGGCATTTTCAACTACCAAAGACAGTCACATTGGCCTAAAATTGTTTCATATCTTTGAGTATCTCTTTTGGTCATTGATCCCGTATTATCTTTGATCTGAATAAAAATATGACCAGCAGAGTAGAACTGGCTATGATATGGGCAACAGTTCAGAACAAATTATCCTTTGCTAATGGTTTTCAATGCGATTAACTAGATAGGATTTCGATTTATAAGGAGGAAAATCATGGAGATACCAAAGATCTTGGGACAGATCTCTTTATCAGTAGCTACTAGACTTTACTTTATTATCCATTGTTTCCTATCTGAAGCTCCTTATCTTGTTTTGTCAAACAAACATTGCAAAAGGATCCTATAATGAAAAAGAGAACTGAAGACATTCTGCTGTCAAGCAAAATGGCAATCCAGGTGGTATGGACATGCATGCTTGAACACGGGTGTGACAAACAAATTGAAAAATCAATTTACTGACAAACCTGAACCTAAGTAAAGATATTATTAAATCCTAAGAGTCCACTTGTTAATGTGTTTTCAGCTAGCAGAACTTGTAGTACTCTGAGGCTCTGTGTTAACGTACACTATCTTGATTTTTTTTTCTATATGAATTATCTGATAAAAAAGCATGTTACCAATACATGAGAGATTGTAAATTGCAGATCAATTGTCTCTACAATTTTCTTATGAAAAATACATACACAATTCTAAAAGGATTTTTTATTAAATTTTCAGTATAGATTGTGCAAACAAGCAGCAATATACTCTCTTATTTTAACCCTTTTCGCCCAAAATGTGTGTATTCTAGAAATTATACATTCAATTACATACATACATTCTGGTATTAAAGCGTACCTAAACTCAACATTTACACTTTACATAAAAGGGTAGACAACTCTTACATGTCTTGATCGCCTAGGGAGCGCAGAGCCTCCAGGGATACCTATGCTCTGGGTGCTTCTTCTTACATGACCTGGTCTCGGACATGTGCAGAAGGGGCATTATTTTCTAATATGGAAAGAGATGCCGATCTCACTCAAGCAAATGAGATCGTATCTCTTTTTTTCCCCTTTACAGTGGCTACGTTACCCGATCTCGCATCTGAGCAGTGCGAGATCGAGAGACGTGCCAAAAAGAGGAGGAAGAAGTAAAGGAAAAAGGAAGACGGTGGCGCCTAGGGAAGCCCTGGGACGAAGAGGAATTCCAGGACAACGCAGGACCGGATCAGGAGAAGGGCCAGCGCCAACGAGTGTAATTTTTTTGTTTTCAGTTTATTTCCGCTTTAAGTGTTATCTCAATCCTACTAGATTGTAAGCTCTTCGGGGCAGGGTCCTCTCCTCCTGTATCACTGTCTGTATTAGTCTGTCATTTGCAATCCCTATTTAATGTACAGCGCTGCGTAATATGTTGGCGCTATATAAATCCTGTTTAATAATAATAATAATAATTCAACATGTTAGTTTTCCTTTTAAAATCCATGCCTGTCAGACTGGTTAGTATGACTTCTTTTTCCTTCCAGACATATCTGCCCAAAATGTAACCCACCTAACTGGTCACCCCCTTCTAACTCATCTTACATTTTTTCTGTTTTTTCTCTACATTGTAAAGATTTTCATATGAATCATATCAATCCACTGCCTAGATGTCTTTAACATCTCTGGGTAAGGAGGGACCAGTAAACCAGCACTTCAGATGTGATAATGTCTGCCAGTATTTTTAAGCTGGAATCATTCCATGTTGCACAGGCAGTTAAAAGTGTCCACATTATGCAGGCATTAACAAAGACAACCAAAGAGTCCACCTCTAATAAATGGAGCTCAAGAGAAGAACAGGTACTGGAGAATCATGTGACCATGGTTTTAGGAAAGTACGTAGTAAGAGTTGAGGGGAGGTAGCATATTGTTTAAGTAGAGATCAGCTTTAACATTCTTTGGTTGGAGAAAATCAAACTAATCTTTTTGCTCATTGCGTTCTTCTTTAGCCTTTTTTTTTTCCTAGCCATGTGGGATAAACTACCTACAGCTAACTACATCTCTCTTTTGGGCTATCTTAACCCGTTTTTTCCTTCACCAGCACTAACACTAAAACAGGCTTTTATTCCTGTGCTAACATCAATCAGGTCAATTCCCCAAGAAACTATCAACACATATGAAAAAACAGCAGAAGAAAAAATGGACTCTTGTGAAAAAAAGCATCTTTTTAAAGGGTGTGAAACGATTGTCAGATATTTGTTAGCTGCAGGCTTTTTCCTTTTCTTCCACCAGTCAAGAAGCTTCTCTGCTTGTCAGTAGGTTATGATCTGATAAGGGAGCTCTGTTTATTTTCAGACTAGCCCTGGGGAAGAAGAGAGGAACCTGATTACATCAGGGGCATCTCAGAACTGACAAGACCTTTGCCCTAAGGCCACTAGGGATAACAAAGAGGAAAGCATGAAGAAGGGAGGGTAAAAACAGCTGAGGTGACTATTTATGGGTCTTTTCCACAAACAGGAGAGATCAACTCAACCAAAAAGAAAGAAAACAAGGGACATCTGCTCTCTACCTAGGTTGTCCTGAAAAGGCCTTCTAATGGACTGTTTGCTAGCAGTAGGTAGCAATCACTGTACAGCTGCACACTTAAACCCCCTGGACATCAGCGAAGCTAAAAACATAGTTACCTTTCACTGGAGACAAATCTCTGCAATTACTGCTAAATCTTGTACTGCTTAATACAATGTAACTCTTAAGTTAAATACTTAATTACATTGTAAGTATTTTTTTACCCACTCAGTGTGTTAATTGCATTTCTGCTTCATGTTTATTTTTTTCTCAACACTTATGCAAGTTATTTTTATTAATGCAAAGTTTAAATAAATTTAGCATTTACATGCAATAGGAAAACATTATCTCAAAATTACTTGGAATAATGTCTAGTTTTACAGTATATTTAGATGTTTTTGTGAGAACTTTATATAAACAAATGCAAACCAGTTTTAGGCTATGACAGTAAGTATTATGAATACTTAAAAATAAAACCTTTTGTAGGGTTTCCAATTTAGTAAGAAATGGTTAAAACTAGTGCAAGTGTTTTTTGCCATCCCTCTCCCTTTGGAGCAATTATCCTTTACTTCCAGTAGGACAGAAAAGTGGTGAGGGAAAATCTCTTCAAAGGAGGGGAAATCTTCTTTTAGATAGTTCTCACTACAACAAGTATTGCCATTTCACCTTTATTTCGATTTCAACGCCAACTGAAATTAGGGATTTTCTTTATATGTTCAATATCAATGACATTAAGTGACACTGGTTACACGCAGGATTGGTGGTGATGGTGGGGGTTAAATCCCTCCCAGAAAAAAACTGACAGTTAAATCCATACTCTTTCCAAAAAAATGAAAGGGATTTTAAAAGATAACATTATACATGTGTTCAAATAGTCCTTCAAATGATCATGTTTTTAAGTTAATTGGTTGGGGGCATGCAGGCATATGCTGTCTATTGTCTATGAGAACATAGAAATAATTTTAAAGTCAGTAAAGAACTCCAACGAAACTCGACCCCCGGATACCAGCCATAACCTAGCCACATAATACTTTACCACCACACTTAACAGGATGGTTCTTGTTTTTCTTTAGAGTTGAATTGAACCAGTTCATTTGTAGAGAAAGCATGCTTTTACAACTATCATTTGACACCCTATTAGGATGGCTTTTTAAATACATAGGTATTAGTATTTTTTGATATTGAGAAAAAAAATTAGTATTTTTTGATTTCATTGAGATAAGTAAACTTTGGTTAGTCTATCTCAATGTCCATTCAGTTTTTCAGTAAGGCACATGGCTTCCACTTGTTCACTCTGGGGAGTGGAAGTCTACAGTCACTGTTTTATGTATATACAGTAGTTATTTTCAGCTAGGTCAGTTGGGTTTAGCCTTTAGCCTTGGACACTCTATATTGTTCCCTAACATTACTTTTTTAAGCTTCTGTTCACTGGTATAAACATCCTCATTTAGCAGTAAGACATGCATGTATATGTGGACCAGAGAAAAAAAAACTATTTATGTCCAATCACCAAGTATATCCTTTCATCAACTTTTTCCTAAATAAACAGACAGCTAAACAAACCAACAGAACAATAATTAGAACTAAAACCTCAACTTACCTTTACTGTAAATGCACACAGAATGCCAAAGGTTTTGATTTGTAAAGCTACAGGAATGCTTACATACATATTATGTGATTTAGATTTAACATTTCTTCTACACACTGCATTTTTATTTGTACTATTACAAACATTTCTCCATGTTTTACTTTTAACCTCATTATTTTATCATAGTTTTTATACAATATTGTAAGAGTAAGCTATTTATGTTAACAAAGTATAATGTTCGGCAAGCAAGGTACAAAAATAACACAGAACGTAAATCTTTTTATGTTTGTTAAATTGTCTTCAAATCCCTGCCAGTTCTCACCATCTTTGTTTCTACAAGATTCTTAAACAGCTGCCAGGTCTAACCTATTGTACTTTAATTTCACCAGATCTGTAAATGGCTCTGCTGCCCACTCACGTGCACTGCCAGCTAACTACAGAGGACGTCTTTTTGGTTAACCTGCAGCCATAAAAAGTGCAAAGCGTTATAAAGATGTTAAATTATTTTGTAGCAAATAAGGACTTTTAAAAATCTATATAAATAGATAAAAATGATTTTCTTCTACATTTTGTCCTGTAGAATACCAGGACGTTGTCACTAGAAAACATGCGTCCGTGTATATCCTTCTTTTCCCTTTTTTCCCCATCTTGGTAACAATTGTCATGAGGACAAATAGAGAGAGAGTGTGAAGAACAAAACACAGTTTTACAATGCAATATACTGAGATCACTCAGCTCTAACACATTACTGGGCACTCTGGTGTTCTTCTTTGGAAAAAATGCTGTATGTCCTTTTTATTTTTGCTCCATTCTTGTGTGACCTACTCACATGCCAATCACTTTTTATAAATGATTGATGTAGGTAAAGTATGAAAGGATTAGAAGTTTATTTCAAGTTTTTAGTGCTGTTTGTGTCCTGTTGGGTGGGTTGGGATAAGAAGAAAAGGTAAATCTTCCAATAGGCTGTGGTGACAACTATTTGGTGACAACTGGGATGTGGGAGAGATTTCCTTCAACTTCTTGTTGTGTTCATGAGACAGAACGTAAAGGTACTTCTCCCTATTACTACACAAAGAGCAAACAAAAACATGACAAGGGATTTAACCCTTCCCTATTTTAGGTAAAAGGATTCAAGTTCTAGGTTTACTTTAAAGTATAAATGTAAACCCTAAGGGTAGGTTCAGACCTACTTTGGGATTTACCAATCCTGCACAGCTTCCTGCAGCACTGGTTCCGCTTACTGCCACCCTCATTCATTCTTTATGGAACTGCTGCCAGGAGAAGCCACATATAGTAAATGGTAAACACACTTCAGCCTCATGGTCAGTGTGACTAAAGCCTAACCTAATTTTATTTGGTTTACCAAAGCATTGTCTATCATTAACAGTAGAATGTTTTAAATGTTTATTTTCATCCTTTGATATATTTCAGTGCTTCTGATCTGCTGATGGCATTTCTCATGGAGGGTTTCCTGATGGTGGTTGCAGTGCACTGTGCCTGCATAATATCTGCTGTTTTTTTAAGGACACCTAAAGTCCCCATAAGAAGCATATGCAACTGGTGATGCAAGATCATAAGTGTGAAACAAGGACAGAGTATTGTCAACCCATAACAGAATTTTTCTGAAGACTGACCTTCATGAAAACACCAAGTATTATCTTCCATAAGAGCTGCAGGTTTAAAAAAAGAGTGAAAACAACATACAATTATGGTACAATAAGACTTCAGCAATGAGGTTAACATAATACATATTACATACTTTAAATTATATCTGAGTTCATCTTGTAAACCACAATCCATGACAATACTGGTCAGACTGTGAAGGTTTAGAAGTTTAAGGTTCTTTGTGTTTTGAGTAATAAGGAAGAAGGAAGGTGACACTTCTGAATAGCAGGTTATTTGTTTAATCCCCAGACAATTGGAGTTCACTCAGTGGCCAGTAAAGAGAGTTCAGCTGCATAGTACACAGTAGATACCGCTCAAATTACCAGAGGTTGCTACCTTGTAACAAATTTATGAACTTCAGAAAAAAAATATCCAGCAACTACACATTATAAGGCTTTCAGCATATTTTTATTTTTTGTAGTGTGAACGTCATGTTTTCACAATGAACACTGTAGAATACCTTCCTGTTATCTGTTCCAAGATGAAGTTATTGTCCAAAAGAGGCTTCATTTTCTGGGTTTCTGATAGTAAGGCTATGAACACATGTGCAATGGTTCACGTCTGATAATCGTCTCAGAGCTGAAATTGGATGAGAATCTTGCGTGTGTACAGGGCTCGTCGTCCATCGTCCAAACAACCGTCCTGGTGGATCCACAGACGATGGATGACAAACTATCGTATTGGAAGTGAAGGGTAGAGAGCGCAGCAGGGTGCCGCTCTGTCGTTCACCCCCTTCCCCTCTCCATAAAAAAAAACGGTGCTGTATGTATGTATGTACAGCTCTCATTCATGCATCGTGCAGTCGTTTGTCATTGGAAAGGATCATGAAAGATGCTTTCCAATGACAATTACTGCACGTGTGTACATAGCCTAAAACATGGCTGTGCGATGTATGTCAATATGAAAGCATGTAGTCTCCACTGGGAGTGCATATGACAGGGTGACAACACAAAAGCACAAATGAGAGACAAGACAGAGCGTTGTCACCCTATAACAGGAAATGTCTGAACCTTAATGTTAGGATTACCAGGCAATAACTTAATGAAATCTGTAGAGTTAATACTATTGTGCTGTCATATTTAGTCGTATACATACATAAATAACACTTTTTACTATTTTATTTTTACTAAACAGGTCCAAGCAGCAGATAAAAACTTATTTACTGAAATTGCATAATTTAAATAAAGACTACAAAAAAAACAAAAACACTCTGCAGCCCACAGTCAGTCCTCATGCCAGCTGATAAATCCTTTATCATCCAACACTTTCTGGTATGTCAGACACCTCTCAGCACTGCAATTCTTTACACTGGCCCTTAATGCTAGGCATATTCAGTGAGATTTACTTATTATTAATAAACAGGATCTATATAGCGCCAACATATTACACAGCGCTGTACATTAAATAGGGGTTGCAAATGACGGACGAATACAGACGGTAACACAGGAGGAGAGGACCCTGTCCGAAGATTTGCTTACAGTGTTATTTTCGACCAATATAACAATTATAATTACATAATTGAATTACATTGATCTTTGTGATTGTCTGCAAGGATTTGATGTACCATCCACTTTTTCCATATGCAATTAATGTTATGATCATTTAAACCATTACATCTAGATGAACACAAAAAGAAAGAGAGGAGAAAACTTCCAAATCTCCCAAATAAGCCAAAGGCTGCAACACTTAACAAAGTTCTAAACCTTACCAACTTTATCCTGATTACAATACATAAATAAAAAAAGACGAAGACTTCTCTAGGCTTTATACATGCTATAGGTAAGAAAAGGCCAGGACTAGTACACCCTTGATGACATTCACTTCCAATCCAGTTTTGGATCCAATAAATTGATTAAATTCTGAAATGAATGGGAAGGGAAATCAGCGGATGACCAAACCAATTGTTGGGTTTCAAGCAGATGTGCGTGTATCAGATGTGTTGGTAAATCAGGTCCAATAAGAATTCTGATCACTTTCTTTTAGATAACAATGATTTGGACACAGAATATAATTTTCTACCCATAGCTATCGAAGTATCTGGTGGAGCAAGCAACTGGCAGCAGATCTGCTTATGTGTACTGGACTTTATGTTACGTACATACACTAATTTACTGTCACCCAAACTGTAGAGTCATGATTGTCTTGGGGAAAAATTTGTACAGCTGTGCCCTGACATCATTCATCAATCTGTCCTAGCGGATCAATGAACGACCAAGGGGAGGCAACTGCTGTGCTTTCCTATAAAGGAGACCACAGTAGGGTGCCACTCCCTTGCACCCCCCCCCCCCCCTCTATAGAGCTTAACAGCACTGTGTACAGGAAAGGTCGTCTCCAGCGACAAATATAATGTCTGTACAGTGATTTAGATACCTGCCTTTATAGGATAAGTCATACCTTTAAAGCTATAAAGAATGTTGATAAGCAATTAAAATATTAGGTACAGAAATTATTCTCAAGGCTGCAGATCTCTTTTATACAATTTGCCAAAAACATAGGTACGGAGAGAATTATTTGCCTCAATATTTGAACTCAAGCTTCAGTGAATGGATAATTCTTTTGTCACAATTGGCAAAGGATCTGCTCATGTATGGCCTGCTTAACAAAAATTATGTTTGGAGTCATAAGCCTTTTGTAGGAGCACTAACTCCATTTGTTTGCACAAGCTGCACCCTGCTATGTGCAGAGACCGTCATGTGACCCAGCAGCCCGCTGAGATTCCATACATAGCAGTCTCACAAAAAGACTTTCATTTTCATTAATCCTCTAAGGAAAAACTGTTGCTTTTTTTTTTTTTTTAAATGTTGATAATTCAGTCTAAGCAAGTGCGTTAGAGGTAGAAAAAAAAGCTTTGAGTAACAATAGTGAATTAAAAGCGAGCAGCAGACTTCACTGCACACATTTTCTTTATTGGATTTTCAACTTCAAAGCAAAGCACAGTGCAGACAAAACAGCCAGAAACCCCCAGCATTCACAGGAAATCATTTGCATAAAATTAGAGAAGGGAAACCTCAAGAGCATGATGTTGGTCCTGAAAATGACTAAGCCATTTTTTCCCTATAAACAGCCCTGTCATGGGACATATGTGTCAAAAGCTGGGTTGGTTTTTCAAGTATATTTTTTATAGGGAACACTTCATAAATGATAGCAAGTACTTTTGGGTGCTAGACTACACCTTTACCTAACATTAAGAATCCCCAGATCAACTTTTAAAGCCCCTTAGGTGACCATGCAAATAATGACTTTCTAAAAGTCAATATTTGCATAGGTATAAGCATCCCTCACCTCTCACATGGCAATGCCCAGGGCTGAAGATGAGTTTCTGAACACAAAAAAGTAGATCCCATTTATTTTGCAGTGCAATATTTAAAGATACATAACTTAAGACTACTGCAAATACCAATTGGTGATGTAATTTTAAAGTTTGTGTCCGGGCAAAACTTTGTTTTTAGGTTGGAAGAAATTGTAAACTAATAAAACTCATATGAGGTTTTATGACACATTGACAGTGGTTTCACCAGACAGGAAATAAGGGAAGACCTGAAATAAAGACACAGACAGCCCCTTCTTAAAAAAACTGTCAGGAAATCCAATAAAAAGCATTTTAATTTTACTTTTATTATTTTTATTGTGCTGCACCCTTTAGCCACACAATCTTCATGTCCACACAAATTAAAGTCCAAGTCAAGCCAACCTTTTTAACTGAGGAGGAGAGGAGAGCCATCAGGTTTTATTACCTCACAGTCAACAACCCATGCAGCAATCTCCCCAGTCACCTAATTCCATGATTGGACAGAGGTGGCATCATGAAACCTAGATGCAAAAAAGATTAAATGTGGGACATTTACTGAAGTTTTGACAATACTGATATTTTAGAGACACAGGACCCAATTTATTACAGCGTTCCAAGACTGCAAAAGATACATTTCCATCAGTGAACCTGGGTAATCCAGCAAACCTGCAATGGACTTCTTTTGTTAGCAAATGCTTTCAATCCTGGACGGGATCCACTCCAAATTTCCTGGTTCACTCAAGTTCACTGATGAAAATGTATCTTCTTCAGCCTTGGATAGCTTTATTAAATCAGGCCCACAGTCTCAACGGGGCCAGCAAGGCCAAGGAGTCTCTGAAAAATTGGTATTGTTGACTTGGATCTGCAGTAAATATCCTGAATTGTATCTCAGGGTTCTATTTTCTGATCTTGCATTTCATGGTGACACTGTTGCCCACACACTGAATTAGGCAACGAAGGGGATTGCGTTATGGTTTGTTGAAAATGCTGCCTGTCAGAACATAACGAAACATCTCTCCAACAAAAATGCAGACAAGAATAAAAACAAACTTCTAGCAGAATGGACAAGGTTTTCTTTTATAGTTTGTATCTGCTTGTGCCCATTGGCAAGTATTCACATAATTTTGTTTTTTGTTGTCACAGGTGAAAAGAGCGAAAATTGAGTAAAATGAAGAAATTAAAACCTGACACTGTTACTCCGTCATGATATCCAAAACAGAAAAATGTGTTGATTAACATGTTTGGTTGAGAAGTTAATTTGATCATTTCCTCAAATTACCCATACATTTGATCCTGAATTTCCAAATTCAGTTTACAAAAAGTAATCAATTTCTAGTTTAGAACCTTAATTTGTCATGTCAGAAAATGTCTGTTTATTGTAGAAGTACCTCATTTTTGGGATGTCTTAATGTTTTTTAATGTTGCAGGGTGTGTTCATATAATTGAATGATTTATCAACTGATGGTCATTATGTAATTTGAACTCAGGTTTAAATTAAATTGGGCAGCATGGTGGCCCAGAAGTAAGTGCTCTGACCGTTGCAGCGCTAGGCCGCAGGTTCGAATCTCGGCCAGAACACTATCTGCATGGAGTTTGCAGGATCTCCTGTGTTTACGTGGGTTCCCTCCAGGTACTCCGGTTTCCTCACACTTTCCAAAAAAAACATGCAATTAGGTTAATTGGCTCCCCCCAAAAAATGACCTTATTAAAGACTGTATTAAAGCCATATGATTATAGTAGGGACATAAAATTGTGAGCACCTTTCAGAGGAAGCTAGTGACATGACTATGGACTTCTTACAGCGCTGCGTAATATGATGGCATTGTATAATACAAATATTAATAATAATAATGGTTCTTCATGTGTGGCTACCATCAGACTTTAAATATATGTGTATGTAGCTCAGTGGTAAAGTATAACTCTGGACACAAGTTGGCTTCTAGTTTAGAAATGTGAAAGGGTGGCTAGATCCTGATCATGTCAACGGTGAACAGTGAGACAAGCAAATGGATTGCCATTGGTCATAAACCAGCTCAGTAATGTCACTGCTGAGAACAGTTGGCCTCATTTTGGACATTTATTATGCTATCGTGCCTAACAAAAATAAAAAAAAGAAAAAGCAAGTTTTATCCTTAAAAAAGACAGTGCTGTAGGGTTATCTCAGAGTTCAACAGTGAAATGTCATGAAGTCCCAATTACGAATGCTTTGTGTCTTTGCTTTATGCTCCACTGCTCACATACTGTATCATATTCCCTAATGGATAGAACATAAGGCTAAACCAAAGTCAGACATGGGTGTCTCCAAGGGGTGAAATGAATATGAATGTCAGGAGATGTTAGCAGATGGAGACCTGTTTGAGACAGAGGAAGAGACAGACACTTCAATAGCACCATATGATTGAGTAATCTGTTTCTGTAATATGGCTACGCTTTCTCCTTTTAAAAAAGCCATTACCTTTATGGTGCCTATTGTTTAATTTTTTTAAGGAAATGGGATATTTAGGTAATTTGTAGCATGCTGCCTAAAATATATTAAATTACATTTGAAAAGTACTAAACCATCTTCTGCTGATTTATCTCCACTAATTCAAAGAGGATCCCAACTAGGACAAAGTGATCATTAAACTTGCATATTATAAATTATTGCCATAAGGCAGTTCTTTTTGAATATCTGGAAGTAATACTACCAAAGATTTTATAGGTAAGCATACGTTTCACAGCATCCTATGCAAAATTACACCATGGTACCCACCTTGCCTGAATTCCAACCACCCTGCTATACACTTTCTTTTAGCACTGTAATGGACAGAAAAATACTTTGAATATAGTTAGCTTTATTAAATAATTGCCTTGCATTGAAGGTTTTTTTTAATTTTTACCGCTGGAAACAATGAGGGGGAAAGGGACATTTGTTGTACTACAAAGGTAGAAGCTGACTGATAATTTTCTACTGATTTTTAAATGAAGTGAATATTCACTAATGCTGTGCCACTCCACTCACTTACTGCATAGGCCTGCCTACCTTCCTGGGGATTTTCAACACTAAGGGTGTACTGTTCCACCTACTATCTGCCCATCACCTTTACCTGATAATTCTTACCAATAACATTGTGCCACTGCACCTACAACCTGCCACTCACCACCTCTGCATGGTGACAGTAAAGTATGTGTGTAAAAGCAGCTACTCTGCCTTTTTGCCAGTGTCTCTTTTTAGCCCATTTCAATGGCACACTGTGTAATATCAGAGGCTTCTCAGGTTAAAACCCTCAGGTTAAACCCTGTCCTTACCTCTCCAACTATCCTAATCTAGACTACAAAAAACACCCTCAAACAACAACCATCCACAACAGGGGAGATGAAACTTGGTTAATTGCTTACAGCACAGGTCCAAGAAAGATTTACACCAGAGAGGTTTAAAAAAAGCTGAAACCAAAGTCCCATTCAGACATCAGATGATTGCCACTGGAAAAGATCCTTTGTGAATTTTTCACATGACAGATGAATGAATGAGTGTTGTACACATAAGCAGTTCTCTTTTATGGAGATAGGAGAATGAGTGAGGGGCACCCTGCCTTGGCCTTTTCCATTGGAAAGCACAGTGGTTGTTTCTGATCAGTCGTTCATCAATCTGCCACGGCAGACTAATGAACAATGTTGGGGGACCACTGTAAAGATGTCAGATCTTCACCTGAGACTAGCACAACCTTTAAGCTACGTACACACTTCCAATTATTATCGTTGGAAAACGAACGACGAACGTTCATGCACGATATATACGAACGATCGTATAGCACCGATCCTACACATAGAGTTAACGACACGATCGTTCGTAGATATTGTACACACAATAGATACGATCGTTTGAGCGATAGAGGAACTATGTGCACGACAGGAAAGTGAACGGACGTTCGTTCATCACGCATGCTCTGAACATGGACGATCAATGAACGACCGTACACACGAACGATGTTCAACGATCGTCGTCCAATCCGATCCGTCGGTCCGGTCGTTCGTTTCCAGCGACTTTCCTCGTTCGTCGGCGTCGTTGGTTACTTTTTTACGAACGATTTTTTGCCCAATCGATCGTTCGTCGTTCGATTGGAACGATAAAAATTGGAAGTGTGTACGCACCTTTAGTCTTGGGCGACAATCATCTCACATGTGTACATAGGTTTAAACAACACAGGGGTAATGAAAGGAGTATGTCTATCCCAAACTTTTATTTGCTCCTTTAAATAGTAGTAGGGAAGGGTTAGAACACCTGTGGGTCTTTACTAATATTTAAGGTTTAATTAAACAAGTTTATCTTCATTTACTGTCCTGCAGGCTTTTATCAGACATGAAGTTAAGTTTTTTTTAGTATGGGAAAGCTGAATCATCAACCACATTTTTTATCTGTGTCCCTGTTGCAGATCTTCACTCTCTTCCAGTCTGGAAATTGTTGTCAGCAGGTCAGTTAGTAAGAAGAAATCTCTCTAACAGAGTCCTGGATAGCAGTAAAAACCCAAAAAGTGTCTTAAAGCAGTGGTCGCCAACTTTTTTGGGCCGACAGAACACTAAATTTACCGGCTCCAGACCGTGCATGCGCGGGGAGCTGGGTGTCACTCAAAGGAAAGAAACTTCCCCTTTAGTGATGTCATGATGCCAGAACCCGCCCTCTCCCCCATCCCAGGCTCAGAGTGGGCAGGTTGTGTCCAGAGATACAACCCACCCACCGCCCTGAACCTGGGATCCATAAAAGGCACATGGCTCCATGGCTCTGGCCGATGCATCCCCCAGCGGTGTTCTCTCCTGACCCCCCTGGCTCCTGAGCCACGGACCACCAAAATTTTCTTGTGGACCACCAGTTGGCAACCAATGTTCTAAAGCTTTCCAATTAATCTGAGATTTAAAATAAAAAAGTTTTTGGCTAGACATAAACTTTAAGCAGCAGGGAGGAAGTGTGTACTTCTTCTAAAAAGGCACTTAAACGTTAAGGCAGTCTTTGTACACATTAGTAAATACAGACAGATATCGGCTTGACCATGTAGGATACTTAACCAAAGGACTAAGTGGCATACTGCGCTTTTCATCCTCCTCCACAATTTAGATTCCCAACAGGTTGGAAAATCTCCTGGGGTAATAATGAGCACCCGCAACTACCAGAGGCACAACTTCTCATCTCACTAGGAGCTCACAAACTGCAACAAAGTTAAAACATTTTAAGAAAAAAAAAACATTATCATTGCTTCCACGAAACCCTTTATGAGTATTCCAGTTCAGAAACTTGTTTTGCTATATAAAAATTAGACATTTTAACAGAGGCGGTGCAATAAAAACTAACACTTTGTTTTCTTTTGCAGTGCAGTGTCAAGTTAACTTCTGGAACCTTTCTATGAGTTTGAAAGCTTTTGACACGGACTAAAGTTTTAGTTCTAACTACAAATCGTCAGACTCCCTTTAAAGTTTATGTCACCACTGGTGCCGGGACACACATAAAGAAATACAATCACTGGCCTCCTAAGTAAAGGACATCCTTTATATGTCTGCAGACAGGCAGGTTTTTATGTACCCGGAAAAGCTGAAAAACACATGGAGGAAATCACTCTTGAAAGATTTAGTTCACGGAGCAATTTAGTTTCTTGCTGAAATGGACTAGTGGAATTTCTATTTACTCGCTGAGAGGTTTTGTAGGATTTAATTTGGCAGGCATGCTTTATTAGGCCCTCCTCCTCTTCCTTATAGATGTCTGTGTCAAAGCATGAAATATTAATCCATACAGCTGGATCACTGAAACGTCTGAAGTGTTTCCAACTTCAAGAAAAGGCTTGAAAATTTGGTAAATCATGACTTGGGACTTGTCTTGGCCTCTAACCTTCATGTGTAGTCAGAAACCATGCTGAGATAAGAACTCCCCTGACATATTTTTTTTTTAGCACTAGTTAAAAGATGAAAACCATTCAGTTGTAGAATGCGTGCTACAATTAACATATGTCTCAACTTCTAGAACTCATGTACCGTTTAGTATTTAATCCCTTAAAGTGGACCTCACAGAAGAAATATGAAATAAGGTCAGATTAATTTATTTGGGCTGGAGTGACTATCAACTTACCTGCAAGTTTTAAAGAAATGCTAAGGACCTCACTCTGAAATTGCAAATAATTGCACTGATCCTCCCTGCAGTGTAAAGGTCAGGAATAAGAATATGTACCAACCTTTATAAATAAAAAACTACAATGTATGATGGGAAGGGTCTTTTATATATTAAGCAGTCCTTGCATTTTTTTACATTTTTTTTTGACCAGTAAGCAAATATATTTATATATATATATATATATATATATATATATATATATATATGTGTGTGTGTATATATGCAATACACAATGCTTTTCTTATTCTTCAAATTCTATAAGATATTTATCATAAAATGTCGTTTTTAATGCCCAAACACATAGGAGCATTTATTGCCTGGTCTTTTTGCAGGTTCCAGGTCTTCGGTCATCTTGTCTGGACAGACAGAAATGACATGACTCATGAACATGCATGTGGGAGGTAATTTATTCACAGCAGCCAGGGGAATGCTGGGATACCTGGCATTGTACACGGAGCTGCGAGAACAGCTCATTATACAAATTAGAGAAGATTGTTAATAGGCAAGTTAGTGTGTTTTATTGCAGAAGGGACAAAAAAGTATAGGATGTGGCAAAATTCACATTCAGTACACACGTGCAATGGTTCTCAACCGATAATCGGTTGAGGGCTAATATCGGAAGGGAATCTTGCGTGTGAACAGTGACCATCATCCATCGTCCGAACGACCGTCCTGGGGGATCCATAGACAATGGTGTACGAACAAATGTAATGCAAGAAAAGGGGAGAGAGCAGAATGGCGTTGTATTTACAGCACTCGTTCATGCATCGTGCAGTCATTTGTCGTTGGAAAGGATCTTTCACGGAAATTTTTGCACATGTGTACATAGCCCTAGATTCCCAAGGATAGACACTGATCCTACAGTCTATAGCAACTTTAGATTTAGGCTAACACTCCTTGTCAACAGATACTGGAGCAATCATTAAGTGGGTTACATTTTCCCTTCGGATCCCTACTATTCAAAAAGATTAAGCTGGATCTTCTAAGGTCTTCTCCATAAACCTCAGAGTTATACAGCTGGGTGATAAGGGTGTGAATGTTCATACATAAACTGGAAATTGAACCATGTCTGCATGCATCAGACCACCATCTAGCTTCTATGAACAGCCTTAGGGTCAATCCTAAGAGTTTACACCCACTGCTAAGGGTTACACCTTCATTATTTTTAATAAAGCCTTGGAACTCTTCCCACAACGCACAGCAAGTCAGTCATATCTTCAGTACCATCATGATGTGGAAATGTATTTGCTCAGCTCTGTGTGTGGCATGACCCCCTTGAATGTGGCTAAATAGTTTTGCAGCTGTACAGACATATTTTCACCTTAGATTACAAGCTAACACATACATCTGATGGCTGTATTCCAAACCTTCATGAATAATTAACATTAAAACACATGATGTAAATAGAAAAAACAAGAAGTATTGCCAGCAGAAGTGAGATGGAAAACTTCTAATGTATTACTATTATGAAGTCTACGGTGTATCTGAAATATGAGGATTAGCTAATGGTACTCAGACATGGTCATGCAATCAAGGCAATGGCGACACAGATAAACAGCACCAGGGCTGTGTGCAGACACAAAATGATTGTAGTGGTTTAACACTAAGCAATGAAATGGAAAAAAAAAGAAAGTCAGGGGATTTCTTTTGTTGAGTCAACATCATGTGTACTGCTGCCCTATGAAAAAAAAAGAGCACAACAGATATCTACATATATACAAATATATAAACAGACTTAAAGGGGGAAAATTAATGATCAGGCAGGTCATTATTGCAGAAGGAGACAGACAATAGGCCTTATTTATTAAATCTCTCCAAGACTGGAGAAGATACACTTTCATCAGTTAACCTGTGTGATCCAGCAAATCTGGAATGGAAAAATAGCAAATGACTTATCCATTCCAGGTTTGCTCATGAAAGTGTATCTTCTCCAGTCTTAGAAAGCTTTAATATATCAGGTCCAATGCCCCTGATTGCGCTGGGGAACTGTTAAAGAAGCTCAGCTGCGCAGGGTCAGTTTACCACCTGGAGGGAAGGGGGTATGTACATAGCGTTCCAAGTGTAATGGTGCTTCACTTTAAATGCAAAGCCCCATACAGACACTCAATCATTGTTGGCCAACATGTTTGTAAGGGATCATTTTCAGTGACAGTAGAAACAAAGGATTGGTGTACAGACTGAGAGTGAGAGGTGGTCTGCTATGTTTTCCTATTGGAAAACTGCAGCAGTCTTTGGCTATTCAGGTTATCTGATGAATACTGGAGATCTCTAAATAGTCACTTAATTCTGTATGCAATATGCAGCTAATTGCCACATACTGTCCTACGTCATAGTCACTTTAGGCTGGGAATAGGCTGACTGTAGTTCACCAGAACTACTAGACTGAAGTCAGCTTTTTGGACCAAATTATTTCTTCAGAGATCTACCTTTATGTCTCTAGTTCTGATAAATGTTCAAGTTTTTGTTCATTGGTTTTGTTTAAGCTCTTTAGGATAAAATACACATGTAATATCAGTTTATTAACCAAATCTGGTGCTTTTTGCCCTAACAGACTGTTTCCAGTCCAGAAAATTATTTTTTAAATATCCCTATTTATTGTACAGCGCTGCGTAATATGTTGGCGCTATATAAATCCTGTTTAAAAATAATATTAATAATAACTTTACCATATTGCTCATTGGATTTAAGGGACTCATACACAATATACATTGCAATTACAGTGTATTGTGGTGTATTATAATGCTTTGGGGTGCCATTGGGATAATGCATGTATTTTAGCAAACCTTAAATCCTCTGGAGACAAACTCATATGTCCATACATATTGGCTTCCTAAATCGGAAAACCCATTATTACACAGTGCAAATCCAACCAACAAACTTTCATTTATTTAAATTTGTGCAGAGGCAAGTGCAAAATATTATTAAAAAAAGGCCTCGAATTAAGTACGGCTTTTCTTAGGTGAAAATCTAGATTTAGGATAGAGGTCCTGCACCATCTTTAGTAATCTGCCATGCTGGATTTCAAACTGACGGGCAGCAAGCAATTGACATTGTTTACTATTAGAAGTACTCTTAGTATTTTTTACTAGCAGACATCTACCCCTCTCCATTACCAGAACAGTGCTGTCTGTACAATGCCCATTTATTTATACTTTTGCTGGTAACAATCGCTTAACAGCGATTGAGCATCTGTTTCAGACTTAAGGTGTTAATCAAATCTGCAGCAAATGTACCGCCAGGCAAAGAGTATAGAGCAATGTATAAAAATAATTCTGCATTCGCCACACAGTTGTGAGAATTATTAGATGAACATTTTCCTCTTGATATCAAAAATGTGATGGAAACCAGCATTTAATATAAAAGAACTTTCTATAAATAAGCCATTACATTGTGTATTAAGGAGGGATTTTATGTGACTCTTATCCACCTTTAGAGTACATTTTGCTGCCTGTCTGTGTATACTATACAACACAAAGTGACAGTGCTCAATCTGAAGTGATCAAACACATGAATCATAAACTTCCCAAAGGAATACAAAATGAGTGTATTGACTACAGCAGATGTGTAAGCATTAATGCAATGAATGGCTGCTCTGTAAATGTTTGTTTATTGCTCCATTGTAATGCCATGTTAGGTGTTTGTGTATTCTGATTAAGTTAATAGCTGTGTATTCTATGGTAATAGCGTTGGCAGTGCAGCCTGTGGGCTTAGACTTAAAAAGCACCTCTTCCTTTTTTAATTGTTTAGTAAACCTAACATCAGAAACACCTTCCACTTCCAGACACAGGAATGACATGTAAAATGTATTAAATTCTTCATGTGTGATGTGTATTAGCCAACCTAATGTAATTAAGGCACACTTTAATCACGGAACTGTGTATGTCCTTGTACTTGAGTAGACATAACAGACTAGTTTGTTTCCAGTCATTTGTATTATATTCTGAAGCCAGAGTTGGCAGATCTTCATGAGTTTATGTAACCATGCCTCATACTGATTACTTTAGGTATCATACACATATTATTTCACAATTATTTACACATATAAGAGAACCTGTCATTACTGAAATAGGTGGGCTGCCAATGCTTCTTAGTTACTGACCTGGGACAACTATGCAGATTAGGTGTTCTGATTTAATTTGCTGCACAACTGTTCCATGGCAATGGCTTAGAAACAACTTACAATTATAAGAGCCACACAACCAAGCTACTAGTGTTTTCAAAAAAAGGCTAGCAATAGCAGCCCACATTTGTCTCTTAAGGCAACATTTTTCAATTTTGTTTTTCCAATAGTAGTATATATATATATATTTTGTAGTATATGAGTATTAGTATACAAATCTCTGCTTGGCAGAGTAGGAAATCAGACGTTACTCAGTTAAATGAATATCTAGTTTCTTAAATATGTGTTTGCAGCTTTCTCTGATTTATGAATTATAATTACACTTTTTCAGCTAATAAGGATTTCTGATCTATGTGACCCTTTACAGACCAGGCAAATATTCACATGAGTTCTGCCAAATTCACTTATCACGAGATAGAGGGGACTTCACACGGAAAGACTTCCATTTCTAAAAACAATATTCGTAAGAAAATAAATTTAAATTGGAATAAGAATCGTTGGCTGTTATCTGCTTGCTGTATAAACCAACACAAGCTAACTTTATCTCCTGAAACAAGAACATTTCATACACATTGTCTCATTGTTTGCTCTGTCTAGATTTCTAATCCTAATCATTTTATAGGTTTTTTTTTATTACATCTATATTGAAATGCCATAAACAAATGCTAAAATATTTTATTTTTCTAAGGTACACAACCACCCCCAACCCTCACCTTAGATATACTAGACCCCTGAAGACATTCCAGACTGCCACAACACTCAAGCTAACTTCAAAGGGCCACCTCTGTTTGTCAGGAATTGTGCTTTCATGGTGCCTGTCAAGAACTTGTAATCATTATGGGGCTCTGAAGTCCTTCCAAGAGCACCCTACTGAGATGAGATCCTTGAGACCCTCAGGTACTAGTGGGTGCTTAGGGACAAGCAAATGAAAGGAAAAATCACTTCAGTCAAAGCAAACGGCCAAGATAGCTTCCAGTACATTGATTATTGTATTAAAGACAAATCACAGCCACATTTTATTATATATATTTGGATGGTGCATTTAAACTCTGTCATATTTTTTGGTTGACATGTCCCCTTTGCGGAGGTTCATCCTCACTTTCACACAGAACATGGGGAGAATTAACTCAACTAGAATATATACAGCAAAATAAATAACACAAGTTTTAAATATTCACTACTTTGCAATAAACAAAACACTGGAATTGCTTTTTGTTTTCTTGGAAAATTCCCCTTACTTCATGCCCCAGAGACTACACAGGAAGTAAGCAAAAATCTTCTAAAGGTAACACAGCAAAAAACCATTAAGTCTGGATTCACACCTCTTGTATTGCATTTAGTGTTTTGTGTGCCCTGAAGTCTTTTTTAATGCAGCTATATAGACACAATGGACCTGATTTATCAAAGCTCTCCAAGACTGGAGACCATAGACTCTCATGGGTAAACCTGAGTGATCCAGTAAACCTAGAAATGATCTGCTCCAGTAATGAAAACATTTGCCAAATAATAGCAAATCATTTAGGAAACCTATTGCAGGTTTGCTGGATCATCCAGGTTCACCCATGACAGTCTATCTTCTCCAGTCTTGGAGAGTTCTAATAAATCAGAACCAATGTGAAGGGGGCCTTAGACCTAATCATTCCAACCTTAAGTTAAAATAATAGCATGGGCTCATATTTATTTATTTATTTTATATATTTT
This sequence comes from Pyxicephalus adspersus, assembly GCF_032062135.1. Taxonomy (NCBI): domain Eukaryota; kingdom Metazoa; phylum Chordata; class Amphibia; order Anura; family Pyxicephalidae; genus Pyxicephalus; species Pyxicephalus adspersus. The sequence goes on from NC_092861.1 coordinate 129,004,473, forward strand.
ATTTATTTTATAATATTTATTTATGGGCTTTTATTTATTCAGGCACTTCCTCCTAAGCTACATACACACTTCCAATTATTATCGTTGGAAAACTTCGTCGTTGGTTTTCCAACGATAATAATTGGAAGTGTGTACGTAGCTTTAGACCTCACTGTATACACATCTTTAACTAATTTTCTTTGCTTAAAGCTTATCAAGAACAATTGTTATAAAGACTTTTATCTTTTTTTATTCATTGTTGCATCCCATCGCTGCTAATCTTCTGCAGACTTGTGAAATGTGCATCTTTGTGTCTTCCTGTAGTTTCAAAAGGGGGTGTGGGTGACAATGCAGGAACACAAATGGAAAAGCTTTGACACCCTTCATCAGGAAGCGCCTGAATAAGAACATTCATTATAGGATCACCAAGCTACTGATAAACAAAAACAATAGGAGACAACTTTTCTGAGTAAGCATGTTGACTCCTCTATAGGTAATTGGGTTTACATATACTTAAAGAAGAGGTAATATGCCATTGTGTTTTCTGTGTATTATCTGTCCCAAAGGAGGGATAAGTAGCCACATCATGAATGGGCACCTTAACGCATACATCATGATACATTAAATTTAATTATGGAGGAGATATTAGTCTTTTTTCTAGTACAGCTGCAACCACCAGCTGTAGTCAGAAACATGTCTTCCTATTGTGAATGGCCCCCACAGTCTCCTGCTCTGTATCAGGACCGATAAGTGTGAATTCAAACTAAAAAAAGAATAAAGTTTTATTTGTCCCAGTTATAAAGGTTGCCTCCCATTGTCTTTATGTATTAATGCTAATTATTTAGCCTTCCTGTGATTTGAGCGTTTTGTGCTCTGTTCCCTCTCGGAATTTTGACAGCTGCAGAATCCATTGAAAACAGTAAAAATAAAAATAAAAATATAAATTGTGTGCGATTGCAGACAAAGCCTTGCATTTATTATCTCAGGATATTCAGTGCGGCATTCATTAGAGGCGCTAAGCAACAATAGCGTGGAAATTATTCCTAGGATCCTGGCCAAAGATTGTACTTTTTGACATGTTACATTATCTTTGTGATTAATCACATAAAGAAAGGAAGAGAGATTCCTATTCTGCAGCCTGCTGCTGCCTGTGTCAACCACTGCAAGAATCCAGAGTGAATGTTAACCATTTCCAGGGACAAAACTTTCACAACCAGGAAAGTTTACAGAGTTTTAGAAGTGACAGTTTATTGATATATATTTATTATTTATTCATTATATACTATTACTTATAATATATACTAGTGGCATTTTTAGCTTTTCATTATGTTTATTCACTGTATATTAATAAAATGTTTTATTATTTATAATATTTTTATATTTTTTATGCATTATTCATTATACATTTCTTTATTTTTTATTATTATGTATTAATGACTTAATATTGCTTATTTATTCTTGACCACTTCAAATTTTGCTCCTACGTCATCACTGAGTCACATATATGAAACTACTACAGGCCATCAGGCTGCAAATTGCATAGGCATGTTTTATTGTTGTCACCCTCCCTCAAACATTCATGCGAAAAGTCGAGAAGTGGATGAAAGGGTGCCACAGGATGCAACAAAAAATAGAAATGAAAGTAAAAGCGAGTGTTTAATATCTAAAAATGGCAATGGCTGGTTATCATACAGGGAGCTTTAACAAAGCCATTCCAGACCCTCAGAGAAGTGCATAGTTTTGAACTGTGATCCTAAACTCTCCTGTTCAAGTGAACAAGAGCTGTTGGGACATTTTGTACATGCGGCAGCTGCAGATCTTAGTGTAGTCCTCCAAAAGCCTCACGTTGCTTTTGGCCATTCGGTTGTTGCCTGAAGATCTTGGCCATAGTCACGTGCAAAAGTATTGGCCTGCAGTGCGGTTTTCTTCTTCTGTCCACACAGCAGAAGTTTGATATGTTACTGGGTGATATTGTGGGTCTGAAAGGGCCCTGAATGTCATCCGGTATGTGTTTAAATGATTACCAGGCATATTTTTTCCTCTTGATTGCTATAGGTTACCAGTCAGACCTGCATTGCTAACTTTTGGACCACTAAATTCATAATTTTAAATCCAGCAGACCATTAGAATGAATTTTGTTTTAAAATATAAATACATTTGTAAAATAATGATCTTCCTAATGGTGCCTGATGAGGACTGTGGAGGCTCTGATTCATTGATCAGATGACGGTTAAGTGAAGTATTACTATTGTTACTATTATCATTAGTTCCATTATCCTTGGTATTACTAAAGAAACCTAAAATATTTGTTTGCTTTTTTCTCACTCATTACGGGTTTATCTCATTCAAATCTAAGACCAAACAAGAAATGATAGTTATCAAAGTCAAACTATTTGATGACAAAAAAAGCAGTTAAAGAAAATGCACAGCTAAGGTCATACTTACCTAAAAGAGCATCTGAGAAATAAACAAATGAAATAAAACAATTGGATGAGAATCGGTATTCACAGAGCGGGGTGACTGTTGTAATGGTGGAAACAATACTGAAGCGTACAGCTTGGCAATGCAATCCAACTTAACACTACACGTCACGCTGCGCCTCCCTTGTTTTTCCGTCTCTAGTACAGTTCATGAATTTAGTGCTAAAAAAGGCGAAAATTCAGAATATAAGAATTTATTAGAATATTATTTTTGTTTTGTTAAAAATAAAACATAAGAAACATTGTCCAAATTTTTCTGTGGACCACCAGTTGGCAACCGCTGTACTTTGGTGCTGTGGATAACACTGCACTCCCCAGCCGTGTTGGGGTACCTGTAGGATTACATGGCACCACATTGGACGACACGTGCCATGCATGTTTTCACACATACTGGTGAATCATAACCCCAAATCAAAGGATATGCAGCTCTGAGGTAAATGCATCGCAGTTCTCCGTACTGCATAGCAACACACTACTAGGCACTGATTTTTCTTAAACAGTTTTGAGTTTATTTCCTCTTTAACACACCTTATGTGTAAGAATTCATGTTATATTAGGAATAATGGCCTTATATACAGTATAAAGTGACCACAAACTATCTGGGACGTTCATTCACCCCAAGATCACAGATGAGAGTGAAGTAGAATAAGAGGAAACTTTTCGCTGTCCCCCTTCTTTTACACGCCACCGATTCAGTGAATAAAGCGTTAATAATAACAGAGGGTGATTGAAAAAGCGAAAGGCATTCCTTCGCCTCACACACACACACGGAGACAGCAGCGCGCGCTGTGGATCGCACAAGCTCCCTCTAGCGTTTGAGGAGACAATTGCATTGGTTACCTCACTGAGGGAGGACGGGCTGTTGAGCGGTCCTGCCCACGTTGTGACGTCACGCACACTCATCCAGTGCGAGGTGCTGCTTTAACTTGAGACTTTGAGGTTGGTTCGCAGAGTGGAATGTGTGCGCTTCTCTCCTCCACTGCTCAGTGCACGGGGACTGCTGCCGCTGCACAATACTAGCTGCTGCTACACAGCCATCCCGAGGACTTTTATATATTGCTACACTACAGACTGGAATATATTTTCTCATCTCTTGTTCTTTGTGGATTTTTTTTCTCTTCGCTGATCTTCCAGGTAAGCCCAGATTTCCATCAATCACTAACCCTAACAGCAGGATCCGGCCTCTGATCTTTCTTTTCCATCATTAGAGATTGGAGATCACTCCTAACATCTCCAACACTTTGTTAGCAAGTTGGCAGAGAGTGACTGACAAGCCTGATTCAGCCATGATTGACAGCAGAGTAGTAAAATTGCAGAAGGCATTTGGATTAGGATGGGAGGGGGGATTCTTCTTGCTATGGATGAGCCAGCAGAAGTTTTGGATTTCACAGAAAAAGCTGTATGTGTGGCATGTCCCTACAATGGTCTGTTCTCCAGCCAGGAAAGAAAATCAATAATCCCTGAGAAGAGCAGTGTTATGTACATGAAAAGCATAGATCTTGCTCACAGCCCATGTTCCTTACTAGTGCCAGTAGACTTTGCTAAACACAAATGAACAGCTACACCTACATCTCAAATCTTGTATTGCTGTAGGAAGAGCAGCAGCTCCCCTCTAACACTGATCAGAGCTGCAATCCCCCTTCTATTGGCACTGGACAAAGTAAAGAGCTTATTACATAAAAAAGAGAAAGAAAGAAACTGCTATTCTTTCTACCCAAATTCACTGCCTGGGCAAGTGGTGGATGTGAGCAGCCTAGCAATAGGAAGGGACAGATAATGCCAAGCTTAAGGGACACAGTATTGTCTGTGCCTGGGGGACCCCACTGTGAACAGGGAATTATGTTTTCCAAAATCTTAAAAAAAAACCCAATGAACTGGATTAGCAAGTCAATATGATTTGGGGGAGGGGGCCCTATGTCACATCCAAAAGCTGGAGAGTTGGGTAAAATCTGGAAAATATATTCATGTTATAAAAACAGAAAGCTGACCGCAAAAATCCTAATTATTAATACTGTAATTGTATATAAATAGTACACATATATACAGGGACTGAAAACACTACATATAAATAGAGTGCATTGTTATATATAACACATATATTAACCATGGGTCTTTATTAAAAAAAAAAAAAGAAGCAAAGTTCAGTAACCCCGCAATTGATATTTTTAATTATTTTTTAGATTCTGGTTGATATGGGTAACTGCATTTTCTGCCTTTTTTTTTCTCTAATAATCTCATACCTCTCCACTGGTTCTATAAAGCTAGGGCTGTGCAGAAGTGGGCTAGGGCACCTGTAAGCCTTTTTTGGCTTGCTGGTACATGGATATAATATGTTCACCTATATGCAGCATTCATTTAGTGCATTCCATGTATGTAGTACGCTACCACTTTCATAGTCTCTGGTTATTTTCCAGCACTACTTGTAGCTAACAAGCTCAGATTCAGGAGTTGTCCATAGAGCAAGCAGCCTTGGTGGTGGAGCTTTGTGTCCCCTCGCCCTGTGTCCCCTCGCCCTGTGTCCCCCTCTCCTCACTGGCTTCTTCCCATGGGTTGCAGCTGCTAACAGACCACAGTGCTAGTGAATAATGCCTCAAATTAAACAAATAGGTCTCACCAATGGCTCCTGCCGCTGCTTGATTTAGCTGGCCAAGATTAATCCCTACAAATATATTCATTCATTCAGCCTCTAAACATGTTATTGCAATTATAATCTGCAGAAAGCAAAAGCTGCTGATGGCTTCTATACCTTTAATGCTATATTATGTTGTCCGTGGAGTTTTATATTTATTACATACAATGTTAGGTACATAAAGGTAATTACATTATATTTCACACCTATAAATGTATACACAATCAAAAAAAACAAGTACATACAATGTACTACCAGATTCCATAACACAAGGTAGAATAGATAAATAACCATATACTGAGGTCACTGTAGATTCCTTGTAGATCCTGAATGTGTTAACTATGCTGCATTTACATTTTCCTATACTCAATTTGCTTTTCTTTCCTACTTTCCACCCTCCTAAGAAGCCTTCCAGTCTACACACTTCGTATTGAGCATCCACAATAGTAAAGAGTGTTAAGGCAATGCTTGTGTATAGTGAAGGCAATTGTACTTCTGACAAGTCTAGAACATAAACCCAGAAGACACAGCCCTTGCGCATAATTGGCCATCTCCTTATTCTGATGGCTTCAGTGACCAGATCAAAGCCAATGGGAAATAAATTTGGCCAAATTCTGGCTGCTGTCACACTTTGTTACCAGACTATTAATTATCTATTCCCTTGGTTCATTCTCTCTCTGTACAGCTTTGTCCAATCAGATAAAGTCCAATTATGCTCGCCATCTAGCGCCTGCGGGTGCAGTCCTAACTAACATTACTTTCTCGCAGGATAAAGAACACAATTATCAGTTTAGGATCGCAGCATGAAAGAAACCCCTCTTCATATAAAAGACAGGCTTGTAGAAAGTCACTCCATGGCGGAGGGTTTGATTTAGCAGATTTTGATTTTTCTTTCTAGTTTTTGTAGACAGTCTTCTCTTTTGTCAGCTGAATCCACCACATCTGATAAGACTATTTAAACATTTTTATTGGCTTGTGAATTTGGAGGAACTAGTTTTTGTTGTTCTTAATGTTTAGACAACAAGAACAAGTATGTTCAAGACAAAGCTTTACAATATTTAAAGACCTGGGAAGTGGCTATTCACATCAAAGAACAAATATAAAGTAGTTTAGTATTAGGAATGCTGGAAGCCCATCAGATTAAACAAATAAGGTTAGCTATTGGTAGCAGGAAAGTGGAAGGAGCACTGAAAGTCCCAGCATGCTGGGACTTGTCTGGTAAATTAGGATTTGCCAAATCTGAGATCAGGATTTATCTAATCAAGATAAACATTTTGCAGTAAAAGGATGATCTCACCTGTGGAAAATACACTTAATTGTTCTTCATAACCCAAGGCCCCATAAGCCAGGAAGGAAGGAGGGGGGGTGGTGGGAGAAAGTCTGCAGCTTAAATTGGGGAAGACAAATCTTTTGGTTTAATGCCATTTTCATCATTTTTTTTTTCTGTGTGTGTTGCGTGCATTGTCAGAGGTAATGACTAAATAAATACCATGGTTAATGAAATCAGCATGGCCATTAGGGTTTCACAAAGTCCTTCAAAAGGAGAACTTTTACTTGCTCTTGCAGACACCACTGTTCAGCTCAACAGGAGACTTTGTTGCAATTAAAGTCGGGAAAGCTGGACAGAAACAGCAAGTGTCTGACTTGTGGGTCTGGACAGAAAAAGGCTTCCAGTAGTCTGTACCACCCCCAAGTGGGCATAGACTCAGCTGGAGGCACACTGGAGCATTTTTTTCTTCAATTCATTTATTTTTCCCCCCTTACTCAATGAACAAAGAACGCAGTGGTCTGTTTCCTGGCTGCAGAAGTTCAAGTAGTCACTAGAATGCATAGTTTTAAAATGCCATTTTTGAAACCATGTATATACATACTATTGTGCAGGGGCCTTGACTACAGCTTGGCTCTGTGCTTGACTTGCATTCAATGATTTATACAGTACAATGGTATATATAGTACAATGAATGATTCCAGTGCACACCCCTGGCCTTGGTACATTTCTATAACTTATTTATTACGACAATAAGAAAAACATTAGGCTGTTATTATCACACTCCACAGTTTGCAAAATAATATGATATGTGTATGACACTGTGGGCATGTTGTGCAAGTCTTTGGGTTACCAATTTCTTTCTCATCAATGTGATAGTTTGTTCCATGCCTTAGATATATAGGATTCCTTAACATTCATTAGCACACAAAAGGGCTTCCTGTCTTGCACTGTAACAGGTAAACACTGAAATTGAATGCAATGTGGAACACCTCTGTAGACATAGCCATTAAACCTTACAGGCCTGTACTTTACAACAACTTCATTGTAGATACAGCCATGAAAATAAAAGTTTTGACAGTAGGTGCTAAATATATTTGACACAGGCAAAGTATGTGAGCTAGTTACTGCAGAATGCTGCTAATTTGCAGTTGACTGTGCAAACACGTACCCACTTGTCACGCCCTGAGGTGAAGTGTCAGGTATTTCTCCAATAACAGGTAGCAAGTACTGCACTCAGAAATAACTTCCACCAATTGTTCAGACAATAGGGATAATTGTATGCTCTCTCTCAATATATTGGCCCTTTTCACTCTTAGACTGTGTAAATATGTCCCTAGCGTGAATATAACGAGACCCAAACAATGACTGCTACAAAAAGAGTAAAAATGACTGATTATTTTAAATGACAACTAGTAAGCAGCAAGGTCCATTATGTTTTTCGTTACTCCAGGTATATGGAGGTAACAAAGCATGCTGGGAGCTACACCTCAGACAGGAACTAAAGAGACATGGGCCTCATGTTTGTATCAATAATTGTCTGTTGCCATGACAAGCAATAAGCTTCGCTCATGCAAATTAAAACATGGCTCCCCTAGCACTTTTTAGTAATTAGTGTATACAAATATTTTCCCATCAGATGTTAAAAATCATCACCTTCATATGTGGAGTATACCAACTATCTAATGGGCCTGTATCGGAATGAACATCAGTTTATGTTGTCTATAGTAGCAAATCAGAATATATCTTCACAGGTAAAAGTTAAGAACAAAGAACTCTGTTTCCTTTATATATGTAATACATGTTTTTATGTCACTTTATGCTTACCTTGTGCCCAAAATTCTGTTATCAGAAGGCTTGGTATGTAGAGATAAGAATTTATGATTTGTTAAAAAAATGTTACAAGGCTTCACCAAAATTTGCTAAGGAAGGAGCTTTCATGTTTGCTTTACATTGCTTATACCAATCTAGGCTCATGAAGCTAAGACATAGGCAGGGCGCTCTCTGCTGGTCTGCTGTAGAAAAGAATCTCCAACAAATGACAAACCTCCATTACAAAAAAATATTAAGCGGGATCAATATTCTGTTTTTATTGCTTTTCCACTACAGTAATTTTATTAAACAAAGTATCTCTGTTTTAAAGTGACTAACAACTATCTGTAGTATTTACAGCAGGTCTGGTGCACTTTTATCAGAAATGCTGTAAATATCACCAACTAGTCTGATTTTGGTGGAATTAATGTGATGTGTATCATGTGATGTAGTATAGGTGAATATTATTGGTTCACAACTTTAGAGATCCTGGTGGGCTGATCACTGGTGGTGAGCTCTACTTGGATGAAATCTAAAGATTGTGGAAAAATCAAGCTTTTAGGCCATTCCTTCACCAGTTTAACCAACATGTAACAGAAGTAAGCATGACAGATACTTTCAAGCTGCAAAGTTACTTGCAAATCCATTCTTTGTATCAACGCTAAAGCTCTGCCAAATACCATGTAGACTTTTAACTACAAAACTTCATAAAGCAGTCTAAGAAACAATACCTGATGGGATATATTATTATGTACAAAAGAGCTAAAGGCCTGCAGCCCAAACATTGAAAAGGGTAAGGCAGTGTGGCCTGCTACCTTTACCCATCATTAGGCTCTGGTCATATTTTTTGTATAATAACTCAAGGTTATTCAAAGCATATACAAAGACTTGAACTGTTGTATCCTTTGGCGTTAAGAATTATTCAGGGGGTTTAGTTCTAATATCATGCCTAGCTATTGAGATGCAAAGTATATCATAATAAACAGATGTGGACAGCCATCTTTTCATAAGCTGATCAAGCTTTATTTTTCATTCCCTCTACCAGCAGAGCTACTTTTTTTGTTTTGTTTGCAGCACTTTAAAAAAAGTTGCTATTGATCCTAATGAGCTTTAGTTTAAGTCCAGCACAGTCTGAGTACAATGACAGTATTAGAAAGTGGTTTGCATGACAATTGGTGTTAAAAAGACACAGTTTAACTCTGAATGTAGAAAAACAAATAGTTTTATTTTCTTTGCATTTTATACTACTTGCAGCAATTTCCTTACATCTTATATGCTAATGTAGACCAATCAACAAGTTGAAAAGAGTGATTTCCTTGGAGCCACTTGCCAGCCCTTGCCTTTAATCTATTTACATTAACTGTTGCCAGTGGCATCAGACAAAAGGCAAAGATCAAAAACAGCAATTTTAAAAATCCTTATTCCTAAAAAGAAATACAAAAAATCAGTACGTTTAAGGAAAAAAAAACAACTGCTTTCTAATTAAGAAAAGGCAGATTGCCGAAGCCATAAAATTATTTTATCGTATGTTTTGCGGCTTTAGCGATTCACTTCAGCAGTTCCTAAAACAAATTTGACATATGGTAAAAATCAAAGGGGACACAGATAGAAACATTTCAGTGCAACCACTAATGGTTAACTTTTTAAAGTAAAGAGCAGCTTAAGTTTTAATCCAGATTCAGGAAGATGCTACGCCTGCTGGTAAATAAGTGTTAGCATTGTCTACTAGCTATCTAGCATACTCACATGTTACCACAGGACGCTGTGCGCCCTTTGTGCCGTATATGTAATAATTAAAATGTTTCTGTAGATTAGCAGTAAAGCAGTCTTCAAAATGGTTTAGGCCGGGGGCACCGTTGCTTAAGCAGTATCTACATTCACAGTAAGCTTAGCCCTATATCGTTAAAGTTTAATCATTTGGAGATGGAATTTAGTTTATATAAAAGAAGTCTTTTGCATCTATTATTCAGCATACTGGCACTGCGGAGCATTTTAATTCTGGAACAGATGCTCTGCTTGCTGGATGCCATGTAATTACTGAGTGGAGAAGCAAATTGCTGCTAAGGCATTCCTTAATTTCAGGGTCAAGTATTTCCAGCGCACTCAAATTCTTTTGCTTGTCACTCTCAGCACCTTGGCAGGTTGACCCTTACATCTAAAGGCCTAGGGAAAATATCTGGAGGAATGATTTGCACAAATCAGAACCTGATAGGAACTAGCATTTGATTAGTCATAGGGCTGTTTTTGTGCAAATAATTACCTTGGTTGAAAAAAAGCTAGAAAAGCTAGAAAACTAAAATGTAACCTGATTGTGGTTGAAGCATTTTTTTGTGTCTTTGTTGTACATACAAGGCTACTAAAAAATCAACTGCTGCAGTAAAAGTTTTGATCTCAGAATTTATTTTATGCTGCAAACTTTAATCCCAGTACTAGATTAAAAATGGCTATTAGTCTTTTGGATGGTAAAAACTTCCAGTAAGCTTAAAGATTAACATAATTAATGTTAAAGAGTTCCTGCACATTAATTGGTAGATCAGGGCCCAAGCTGCCAGTAAACCTAATTTCAAACAGGCAGGTATGTTTTTGGTACTTATACTTTATTACTGGATGTATAGATTTACCAGTTTCGAGAAATTACATATTGGTTGTTGGTTTATTTTTTATTATTCACTTGAATGTAACATCACATTGGTCTTAAAGCCTATTTTTACTATCAAATTGGTAAAAGCAGCACCCTTCTCTGGTATATTGTTAAACTCACATTTAATAACTGGAACAAAGACTAATGGTAAAAAATGTAGATGTTGCCCATAGCAGCTAGTCAGGAGTCATCTTCCTCATTCACTTGGAAATGGCTACATTTTTGCTCCAGGATCCTTTGCTCCAGTTTTATACGTCAGTGCTTAATACAGCAGTGATAGAAGCTGCCGAGCTAGTGTGAATATACAGGATAGTTAAAGTTATTTGTTTGTTGTTTATATGCTTCCTGAAATAGTTCTGTTCCAAGGCCTGGCCTAGAATCCACAACGTAACCCTAGTTTTTGCGTGCAGCTGAGCAAGAATGGCTCCCGGACCTGGTTATCTATTACATGTACAAAAGTGGTGGACAGCAAGGGATTTTGCTCGAGTTTGTAATCGGAAAAGACAGGTGTCAGCGTTTGCTAAAGTAATTTCTCCGCAGTTGGTTGATTGAAGCTGACTTCAATTACAGTTGCTCTTGGATGGATGCACTGGAATGGCTGATGTGAAATACTAGAAAACGTGGCAGCGAGTGGTACCATGCTCCTGACCTCTGGGATCTTCGAGGTCTGAGCTGAGAACAGAGTTAAGAGTTTAGTGTGTTATAAAGCATAATGAATGTACCGCAGTCAGCAAAAACAAAGCGTAATTCAGTTGTCACCTTGTCTACCCATATTAACTATCAATAACCTAATAACATGTGTTTATTTTTTGTTTTTCCAGGACATTCTTGCAGCAAGGAACCCAGACAAGGAACTACTACATCATATTTCTTTTTGCTAAAGAAAACTTCAAAAATTTACAAAGCACGAATCATTTCCTGATATATATAAATATCTTCCACTAATTTTTTACAATCAAGTTTCACGTCCAACTTGGAGCCAGAAATGTTTTCACAGCGGGTGTCAATGTTTGGGGTTTGTGACTACCGTACAGAGAGCATTCATTGCTGATATTTGCAGAGGGAAGCATGTACCTACTTTGAATGCACTATTTATTTAAGCTTTTACATTATGAATCGTTCCCCTGGTGTGGAGTTAATTTTATTGGTCTTGCAGAGGAGCCTTTGTACAAGGAAAGGCAGTTTCTGGCATAAAAATTAAAGAGAACCAAAGGGGATTATAAAGAAACCTTTAACTGGCAAAGGAGGAAAAATACCACGTGGTCACTGAAAACTCGACAGTGCAGAAGTGCATGATTTGGGTGTTGATGGTAAACGTTTTGCTGTGATGTGGACAAGAGATAAGGAAATTCTGTACCTTCTACTTTGAGAAAGGATTGTTTGAGTAAATACTGTGAAAGAAGGATTGCTAAATGAGATAACCCAGAGCTCGTTATTCTGGGAACATAAGGACTTCACAAGAGCTTGCCCTCGGGAGGATTCCAGGGAACATCATCTGACACTTCTTGAGCAGGTAGGTCTATGTCTAGCTCCTATTAAGTGCTGATAAAGAAGGGGAAGAAAACAAGTAAGGAAGAACCTCTGATAAAAATAAAGGGTGTCATGACACAAGCTGTAACGCAAGATGTCATTTAGAATCTTGTGTGTCAGAAACACCTTCATTGCATCAGTAACCATAATTGTGCCTAGCTAGCAATGTACGGGATAGACATATGTCTTTGTTCATTTGTACAGAGCACAAATGTAAAAGTATTCATAGACAAAAACAAATGGCTGTGTACCACAAAAGCATAATTGTTCTGCAGTTCGATTACAGCAGATGTATTCCAAGAGTAAAAGCTTCAACTAGACAGGCTGGAGAACATTGATTCTCTAATAGTGATAACTTGGTGCAGTGGGTTGAGGCCTATAAACACATGTCACACAAGGGTTTCAGTTTTGCAGCCGCAACAAACCTTGCAAATTTTCTATGTGGATGGATAATTTAGTCTAAAACTTTCTGCATATGCAGCTTTTAACTACAGATATGTCATATTATTATATCATACAGAAAATAACAAGGGTAGCAAATTAGTTTGACAATTTTGTGTACAGTTCTTAACATTGCTAAAAGTATTTTGCTGAAAATGTACATATCACAACTGCAGGAAATATACTATGTTAAAGCTCATCCCTTGTCTAGAACTATAAGATGTTTGCTGATACGAATCGCTAGCATATCCCTGTGGGTTGGTTTGTTAATGTGCACTGATCTATAGGCATATATGTGTCCTAAAATGGTACTCTAGAAATTACAAAGCCTCAGATATGGAACTGTAGTACTAGCACTCATGTTTTACCATTCCTTGGTTTAATTTATTTCACATTGAGGTCTAATATTTTCAATAGACAGTAGAAATGGAAAAATATAATTTTTTTGTTTTAGGGAAAAAACATTGTGTGGCTTCATCTGAAGCATGGGAGCTATTTACTAATGCTTCATATCAAGAACAGATTTGTAGAATAATGTTCACCAATCGGAGGTCTACATTTCATATATCTACAGAATGAAATACACTTTAGAAAATATTTAGAAGAAATCACACAACTAGGACCCTTAACATGCAATATATGCTGTGTGTACTTATCTAAATAAACTGCATTTGCAGCCCAATTTTAGAATAATAATATTTTGTGTAATGTTATATGCTATCCATATCCTCAATTATCAGTTTATAATTGTATTAATAGCCTTAAGGCAAATCTAGCTTTAGGGGATCACACTACATCTCTTGACAGTGCCCCTCATCTATTTTTCCTGCAAGGTTGACACCATCCTTGTTCGGTATCATTCGGTATTACTAGAATTCCAGTATTTGATCACAAGGAAAGAGGAGAAGACATATGATGTAATTACCCTACTACTTAATATTCTGGCCTAGACACAGTCTCTTGGTTTAAACCCAGTGACTCCCTTTATGATAAACTGTTCATTTAGAAGATAAAACAAAACATGGTTTCTGTATATGTTACAATGTGATATTATTGCAGGATTAGATTCTATAAAATAAAAAGCAGAGCAAATGAATAGATGATATTTGTTTATGAAAACCACATAGATGTTAATTGTTTTTCTTTTTAATTTTACAGGTATTAATTGGTTCATCCCACAACCATGAATGCAGAGGCGTGGAACTTTCTTGTTGCCTGGACTCAGATGTTATTGTTACTTCGAATGGCTCCACTCTACGTCAGTGCCAAACCTTGCCCTTCAGTATGTCGTTGTGATGGAGGTTTCATTTATTGCAATGATAGGGAGTTGACGTCTATTCCTTCAGGGATACCAGAGGATGCTACAACTCTCTACCTTCAAAATAATCAGATCAATAATGCTGGGATACCTTCTGATCTAAGAGGCCTGGACAAAGTGGAAAGGATCTACTTGTACCGAAACAGTTTAGATGAGTTTCCAATTAATCTCCCCAAAAATGTAAAAGAACTGCACCTGCAGGAAAATAATATACGGACTATAACCTTTGATGCACTTTCACAAATTCCTGCCATTGAGGAACTACATCTAGATGATAATTCTGTGTCTGCAGTCAGCATTGAGGATGGGGCATTTCGAGACAACATTTTTCTTCGTCTTCTGTTCCTTTCCCGAAATCACCTAAGCACAATACCTTGGGGTCTGCCACGAACAATTGAAGAGTTACGTTTGGATGATAATCGAATTTCCACTATTGCTGAGATCTCTTTGCAGGACCTCACAAATCTAAAACGTCTTGTTTTGGATGGCAATCTCCTAACCAATAGTGGCCTTGGGGAAAGGGTCTTCATGAACTTGGTCAATCTGACAGAATTGTCATTGGTTCGAAACTCGCTGATATCTCCACCTGCAAACTTGCCAGGCACAAATTTAAGAAAGCTTTACCTTCAAGAGAATCATATGAATTATGTGCCACCCAATGCTTTTGCTGACCTTACCCAACTTTATCGACTTGATATGTCAAATAACAATCTGACTTCTTTACCTCAGGGTATTTTTGATGACTTGGATAATCTGACCCAGTTATTCCTACGTAACAATCCTTGGTATTGTGGCTGCAAAATGAAATGGGTACGTGACTGGCTTCAGTCTTTGCCTTCCAAAGTTAATGTTCGTGGGCTGATGTGCCAAGCACCAGAACGCGTGAGAGGAATGACGATCAAAGACCTTAACAAAGAATTATTTGATTGTAAGGACAGATTTGACAAAAATGTTATTCAAATAATGACAACAACTGTGTTAAACACTTTGCTGCCAGCACAAGGCCAGCGACCAGTATCTGTGACCAAACAGCCCGAGATAAGGCCACCTGATCTCAACAAGATCTACCGAACCACTCCGATACCAGTTAGGAAAATTATTACAATCAACGTGAAAGCTGTCACTGTGGAGACCATCCACATTTCCTGGAAAATTGCTTTACCAATGAAGTCACTAAGGCTAAGCTGGCAGTTGGGTCACAGCCCAGTTTTTGGATCTATTACAGAAACGATTGTCACAGGTGACAGAACGGAATATTTGCTTACAGCACTTGAGCCGGAGTCACCATACCGCATATGCATGGTTCCCATGGAAACCGGAAACTTCTTTTTATTGGATGAAACGCCTGTTTGTATTGAAACAGAGACTGCCCCACTAAAAATGTACAACCCTACCACCACGTTAAATAGAGAGCAGGAAAAGGAGCCTTATAAAAACTCTAATTTGCCACTAGCAGCTATCATAGGTGGAGCAGTGGCTCTAGTGGCAATCACACTCCTTGCATTGGTTTGTTGGTATGTCCATCGCAACGGTTCCTTGTTTTCCAGGAACTGTGCCTACAGCAAGGGTCGGAGAAGAAAAGATGATTATGCGGAAGCAGGAACTAAGAAAGACAATTCCATTTTAGAAATTAGGGAGACCTCTTTTCAGATGATACCAATAAATAGTGATCCAATGACCAAGGAGGAGTTTATATTACACACTATATTTCCATCCAATGGAGTAACCTTGTACAAAACCAGTCACAGTGAAAGCAGCAGTAACAGAAGCTACAGAGACAGTGGTATTCCAGATTCTGACCATTCACATTCATGATGATAAAAGGCACAAAACTTTTTATAGAGACTAAAATGAGTGAATGGGATTCACTGTTCTACTGCAAAACACTGGATTTAAAAAGACACAAAAAAACTTTGAAGGAGCAATGTACTGTACATTTGCCATATAATTTATATTTAAGACTTTTTTATTAAAAGTTTCAAAATTTCAGGTTGCTGCTACAATTAAATGTAGTTCGTTGCCTGACCACAATTCTCTATTTTTAGTATTTTTTGTAATTTGTACTGTATTTTCCTTGCTAATATTGAAGTTACAGACCATTTAACTCTTCTTTTGTGTTCTACTGAGTAAAATGACTTGTTGACTGTGAAAGTGATTTTTTTTTCTTTTTTGTTTTCCTGCTGTGTTAAACAATCAGGATTTTTCGGTATTTTTTCTGACCTTTGTAGTTATAAGCACAGCCCGGTTTTGCATATCATTCTAAAACATGGTATAAATAAAATGTAGCTACAAAACATAATAAAAAAACAACAGTATTGATGGGTCTGTAAAAAATAAAAAAACTGTATACAACATTACTCAATAAACAAAAACAAAAACCCTGTGTGTAGTAATGGGCATTAATGTACCACAAGACAAGCATACGATACAGTCTACTGTCCCATAGCACAAATAAATCCCCTTACATTTTTCAGTCCATTATAATTATAGTTAAACCCGAAACGGGATCTGTATTTAGATACATAATCCTTACTGAATATAATCCTTTAGAGACTAAGTAAGACATTGTAAATTTATTTTTCTATCCCACCCAAAAAATACATATGAGCCAAAAAGTAAAATCTTAGAGTATTATCAATTGTAATATTTTAGTAATTTTAAATAAATGGTCCAAATTAAAATACATAAAACATTTATTTGCACTTAATTATTTCACAAAGTTTAACTTAAGCAAAAATAGGATATTAGGCTAGAACATCATAAAATATAGCTGCCAACAAATTAATAGTGCCCATTACTACATCATAATATATATAATTTTTTAAAAATATCCATCATGTTATTTTGCCTTTCCGTTAATTTAAAATTTAGGAGAAATACACTTTTGTTGCCATACCTCCCCCTCCTATTGTATGTTTGTTTTTTTTTCAGATAAATGCCAAGGTGCATTGTATGCTCCTTTGGTCAGTATTGTATGTGCCTTGATCCAATGCTACATGTATTCAGCTTTTTATTTTTTTTTTGTCAGTGACAGTTTTTCATACTTGCAGACTATGAAAAATGTTGAACATATTGCTGAATAAAATTAAGAAATACATAAGGAATCTTGATATGGTTTATTGAAAGAACATAACAAAAGATCACTATGCTTCTTAAACATTTGCAAACCATTATTAGGAAACATAATCAGGAGTAATTATTTGCAGCTTTCTATTGATTCTTTGTTTGGTGAAGTCCTATCATTTTGTATCTGCAATTTTCACTATTGGGCTATCAAAAGTATTAGGTGACATGCAACCTTAGAATTGAAAACATTCTAGCAGAAGACAAGCGAGCCACAAATAAGTCCCAGGGGATCGAGCAAGCACCCAACTGTCTAAACATCACTTGTGTTTAAACATTAGAGCTAAATTTGTCTAGTTAAGCCAGATGAGGATTGACTGCCCTCTAAAATTAGCCTCATTTATGACTCTTAAAACCATTCTTTATTTTTCCTGTATAGGGCAAGAGGGGGTTCTCAAAATGATGTTGACATAAATTTAGCTCAAATTTCCTGTTTCATTATAGATTACCACCACTGGTGAGGATAACCTACCATATAATAACTGCTATAAAAAGAATAGACTTTGTTTTTAAAGCAATAATTGAGTACCTAATGTTTTTCAAAAGTTTTTTCTGTATGTTTTTTGGTCCAGCATATTTTACAATGTTTTACAAAAAAACACCACACCACAAAAACAAAACAGTATAGAGAACCTTTATTGACCAATCTGATAGAAGCTTTTTAAAGCGTATGTGAACTTTAAATATAAAGGGCAATCATTGTGTGTTGTTGTGGCTTAGACCTAACTGCTCACAGAGACATTATGGCTACTTGACTTCTGACAACAAAGTAAAAAAGTTTTTAGGATACTTTTTAAAATTGTATTAGCCTTGTGGTATACATCTAGTGCTTGATGATGACAGATACGTGCTTCCAAAGAAACTACTGCAAGGTGAATAAAATGTTAAATACTGTAGGGCTGTAGCAGTGTTTCTCTACCAGGGTTCCTCTGGAAATTGTTACGAGTTTATTGGGCAATGAGGGACTTGTGACTGTCAGGCCAGTTTTACAGACACCAATGATTTTTTGGCTATCTGTAAGGGTAACCTTTTTCCTACTGGCCAGCAATCTGAGAGGCATTCTTCTCATTTACCACTACAATAATGTACTATAAGATGTTGACAAAGTAATTATAACAGTGGTTCCTCCATGTTAGAAAGGTTGCTCTAAGGTTTTACTATGACCACTTTTGCACTGGTTGTGTACAGTTTATAGATATCCATATAATATTGTATATGAAATATATTTTTAAGTATATTAATGTGTGCAATTGATGACTTTTATTGGCTATTATGCAAAGGCAATTGCTTCATTACTTTTTGGTCAGTGATCAGGAGTGTACAGATGTTTACAGGAATTACTCCTTTTACCTTTCTTGATTTATATCAGGAACTCAAAGTGCTGGGAGCAGGAACAAAGGAGGTCAACAATAGTAATCTACCTTGTTCTCACATTATTGGTGTTTCTATTGATGAAAAGTACCTTTTACACAACAAGTGGCATTATTCAATGAGGTGTGTTAATAATATTTAACAACGAAATGTTTAAAAACATCCTGATAACTATATAAGTTATTGTGTTCAAGCAAATGAACTACTAAGGTTCTACTTCACTGTTTATTAGCAAATGTGGAGGGTCTGAAAAACAACCAATGCAGTCACTGGAATTAATACAGGAAGACAGGTCTTATGTATGGAAATCTGAACAATCCCACCATTAATGCACAAACCTTGCAAGTGTAAAGAAAAATGACTAAAGAATCACCGCAAAAGTGGACAGATATGACGTGTACACATGCATTTGACCTAATTATTATTAGGTGCCCTATGGTAGGGTAAAACATCACCTTAAGTAGGGGTTTCTAACAAGCAATATGAAATATGTTTGTTAGAAATGAAAACATGTCGTCCCCAAATGAGGTTTATCTTTTTTAGGGAGGGTTTATGTTAAGGCGCTGTATGCTAAGTGACAGCTATAGCTGGGAGGCAAGTACAAGTATATGCTTGTTGTGAGCTAGAAGTACATTTAACATTGAGAACAATAGCAAATGTGAGTAATGGATACAGAAACTACTGGAACTATTTATTTCACTTATGGAATATGTTGTTGGTAAGGCCTATAGCTTAAAGTTTGGTTCTGCTGAAGTGAGATCCCTCAAGATTATTTTTTGTATGTTATCTTGGTTAGACTGTTTTATCTTGCTCAATAAATATATGCGGCTTCTATGTTCTTTAAATAATAACATATTACCCTCAGGAAGAATACAGGTACTGCTGTAGCCAACCATATTTTATTTAGTTATAGATTCCTCAGCACAGGTTATGCGAGGACATTTCTTCATGTGTACTGTCATCATATGATTGTCCCATCTTATTGTCGTGATCCAAACGTTAAATTCTGGAATGTTATGTCAACTTTTAAAATGAACATGTGTTTCAAGACAAATCAACCAGTTTACAAGTTTGATTGAACCACCATCCCTATCAAATACTTCAGTTTTATATATACTTCAGTTTATATACATATATATATACATATATATACTTCAGTTTTATATACATATTGCTTACATATTTGTTTAATGCTGGGACCTAAAGAAAATAGTTGATGTTTATAGGAATGGAGGAGCATGGGACTTACTCCACAGGACAGCACTGTCACATGAAATCCAAATCAAAAGACACAAGTATATGATATTGGGTACAGTTAAATTAAACACCAACACAGAATCACCTTCATGTTTTGACATTTAGGTACTGTGGCCAAGTCTCCTGGTTTATTGGCAAGTTAGGACTGTGTTTTGTTTGGCATATGATTTTGAGTAAAGAAGATTAGAAGATTCATCTAATTTAGCTGCTGCGTTTTTATACTAACACATTTATATTCCACAGCGAATGCTTGGTTTATGTAAGATTTGTGAAAAAATGCTGATGAGCGAGTATTATATTCCATCAAAGACTAATAGTATACTTTTGAACAAATAATTTTTATGGCATCACAATAGCAAGAACCCAATGCTTTCTAATCTGAATTATCATAACTGAACATGTCAGTGAAAGTGTCTTTACAGTTCAGTTTTGATATTAGCTAGAAATACTAATGCACTCTCTTGTGGTTATGTTGCTTCTTGGTCTAACAGCCATTGAATACATTACATATTACAAAGTCTACCACTTGCTTTTAAAAATAGTTTCCACTTGTATTTCTCCTTTGAGCCAGTCACTATTTATAAAAAGGTACTTCTGTCATTTAGTGAATAGATAGTTGCATCATATCCCAATGCAGGCAGATAAGAGCGGGGTCTGGAGGATCTGAATTTAAGCCCTAGTAAACACGAGCCATTTGCTGCCAATTTTGTGTTCCCTCCGATCTCGGAGTTCTGTTCAGATCTGATCAATCATTTGCAGATAACACAATGTGTACCTTCATCAATGTTTACCAGCTTTTTTAATCTGTTCATATCCGATAGGAAACCCCAAAAAAGTCACCTACCATTATTCAGCTGCTAATTGTCTATGAATTCCTACGTTTTTTTTTGGTCTAAAATTAGATTGCAGGTAAAAATTGTCCTGTGTGTACTAGGCTTAAAATAAAGTCAAAGATTTTTTAGCTCCTGGGCACATGGGTTGGGAGGGGGGATTCTCTGCACATGCAAATAACGTTTTGGATTTAAATGTAAATTAATGCACCTTGGGGTACCCATCCTGCTGAGGTGCTTCTAGATGGATAGCCTGGGCGATAACACAGGTTCACCTTGAGTCACCCTAAAACAGTTTTGACATAGCTATAAACTTGCAACTTTCCAGTCCTAGTTTGCTATGTCTCAATAACATGGACTCAAATCTTATAAGGCTTGGGATAAATAATGTTTAAAAATGTCTATGTCTCTTCCATACCTTTTTGGTATTCTAAAACATATAAAACAAGAAGTGTAAAGGGTTCCAAGCAGAACTTTGCCATGGAGGTAATTTAAGAACAAGATCATTTTGATTGTTCTGATGCTAAAAGCAGTAATATAACATAAACACTGTGCATATTGCTGCTGATTTTATGTAGAGAACCAAAGTGAAGCTGATATAAGCACACACCTCCATCGTATAAGTGTTATTATCAATAGCATATATAGCAGCTTGCTTCGGGTAATTGCTACCATTCATAGAGCGCTTCCCTGCAGCATACTGACACAGATTAGAAAAATGAGATCTTTTCACATATTGTGTGCTCCCAGTCTCCGAATAGCGGGCACAGAACATTTTTGGCAGCCTTATTGTGCTTCTTACACGATTTCTGGCAGAAGATTCTTCTTATTACTTAAACATATGGGTCTCAAACTGTCTTTAGTAACAAGGATAAAGCTTGTCTTTTTATTGAAATATACTTTTTATAACTTTTGTTATGTTTGCACTCTTTTGGCTTACATTTCATGCAAAAATATTCAGCATCCCTGTAACCCACAAGTCTTGTGACTCATTCACCTCTGTTCAACGAGAACAGGGACATGCGTTCACAGAAACCACATAGTATGTGTATTGTGCTACGGTGCTACATGCCAAATGGAAAAACTGCATGGAATGGAAAGGGGGTAGGGGAGCTGCGGTTGCCTCCATAGTTATGCCTCTGGCATTGAGAACAATAAAAAAAGTGTTCTTTATATAGTTGTGTCAGATTTTCAGAATACAACAAAAACCTAAGGATGTAAGAAACTGTTTGCAGAGTAGATTTTTTTTTACGTCTGGGTAAAAATGATGAATCTGAACCAAGACTTGTAATGATTTGTAATAGATTGCTTACATACTATTAACCTATAGTAAATGTACCAAGTTTATTTAACTTCCCCTTGGCTTACTACTGTTTCAGCATTCAAAGTGGTTGAATATGTCACCTGTAACTTTTTATAGGTTAACATTTGCTTCTCAGGGGTCAGTTTAGCCTACACATCACTTTCAAGTTCTGTTTTTGTGAGAAATGCAGCTCATACTGAAAGTATAATTTATGCATGTATATTTGTCCTTAAAGGGAAATTATTATGTGTTTGCAGTAAGCCCATTTACAATTATCAGCCAAAACATTAATACAACCTGCCTAATATTGTATAGGACCCCTCTTGCCCCACCCAAACAAAGGAGACCCATCAAAGCATGGGCTCCAAAATTACCTTTGAAGGTGCCTTGTGGTATCTGGCACCAATAGCTGGGCTGCAGATCCTTTAAGTATCACTGCCTGTATCCTCCTGCCATCTCTTCCTTGGTTAAACAATGCCCATGCACCCAGCCAGTCACATTATCTAAAAGAAACTGTGGTCAGAGCAGGCTACACTTCTGTATTATTCCATAATCCAGTTCTGATGACCACGTCCTCATTGTAAGTGTATGTAGGCTACGTACACACGTCAGATGATTCCGATATCAGCCCTGAGGCGATTATCGAACGGGAATCTGGCATGTGTACAACGCTCGTCGCTCGTTGTTTACTGATCCATCCAGGCGGATCCATGAATGACGAACAATAGTAATGGAAGTGAAGGGGAGAAACCGCAGCAGGGTGCCGCTCTGTCTCTCTCCCTCTCCCCTCTTCATAGAGCAGAATGGCGATGTATGTACAATGCTTCTTTGGACTTTTTGTTTTGGAAAGGATTGTGAAAGATCCTTTTCAACAACTATTTTTGAATGTGTGCAGGCAGCCTTAGTGGTGAAAAGTGTGATTGTCGTTATCCAGCTTTAAACACAGGAAGCTGCAAAGCGCTGTGTGTTACCAACACATATCTTCTATGACCGGCTATTTGTGCAGTTTGTGCAACTTCTCTGAGATCAGACCAGATGGGCTAGCCCTCATCCCCAAACATATAATAGATTCTTGCCTGTCCTTCTTAGATAATTTTTAGTAGGTACTAACACTGCATTCTGACAACACCCACAGGATTTACCTTTTTCCTAATGGTCTGATCTAGTCATTAATCCATTACAGCTTGGCCCCTGTTGATAACTTAGTCCCTTACGCTTGTCCATTTTACCTTCTCCAACACATCATCTTCACAAACTGACTGCTGCCTAATAAATCACATCCCTTGACAGGTGCTATTTTAACAAGATAATCATTGTCATTCACTCCAACTGTCATTGGTTTTATTATTCATCTATTCTGTGTAAGCTATTACCCTATAAACACAGGCGTTAATAATATAGCTGTGTAAAATGGGAAAACACAATGATTTAAAGTAAACCTGAAACTGCTTTGTTAGCTTAGTTAGCTACCTTGCTGTTTAGATTGACTTTACATATATTCTTGCCCTGACTAATTCACCAGCACAAGCAAAGTTAAAAAGAAAATGCCTGTAAAAAGTAATACAAGTTTATCTGGTTAGAACTAACATAGGGCTAAAGATCCTCCTCCTCGCCTCCAGGTAAAAGCAATCATGTTTGGTGACTGGCTGCTCTGGGATGTTGAATTGAATTGGGGTAGGGAGGAGAAGGTTACATTCATCACTTCATCACTTACATTCATCAATAAAATTATTACTTTGCCCTGCATGGACAAAACTCAGTTTTGCTTTCAATGAGCTAGATTATAATGGAAGACCTGCATTGTGAGCGAGGAACAAAAATCCACAAGCATTGTGCAAGATGTAAATCATGAACATGTATTGAGAAATATGACTGCTGTCATGTACATGTTTAGTTTTCTAATATTTCACAAACACAAAGTTTTCAAGGCATTACCATTCATATTATGATTAATACTGTAATAAACACTAAAAAGATTACAGGATGCTGGTAAACCAAAATATAAATTTGAAAAAATGTACAACCATTTGCCTGTGTCTCCTTCATATACTTGATGCAACAGATAATGAAAGTCATCTTAGAAAACATCATGGGCTCAATTTATGATACAGGGAATCGGACATTCCCTCAAACATTCCCTGGTGGTAATCAGTTACTGCCACTGAAACACATGGACCTGGAAGATTCCCATGAGGCAATGTTTAAGGGAATGTTTTATGAATACAGCCCCTAACTAAAGGGCAATTAAAAAATAAAAATGAACATACATTAAAATACTCACCTCTTTCTCCTCAGAATTATTATTCATTAAACCCGTTTGTAGCCCTGGGCTGAGTTCTTTCTTTGCATTTTGTTGAGATGAACATGTTTATCATTTTACAGTGATAATTGTATTATAAACATAAAAGTTCATAAAAGACCCCAAAACTTTATTTATATCCAGATTTAACAGATGGTGTCCCTGATTTTTTACCCTTTGTAAAATGTTTATCAGAGCCACATTCAAAAGGAATTATGCTAGAACCAATATTGGCATAAACAAATATCCATTCAAAAAAGTTAAAAAATAAAACTGTTCCCAAGGAATAAATAACAAATACAGGTATGTTAAATATAGATTATAAATATGTGCACCTATTAACCTAAAATTAAAATATGCTAACACTAAATAGATGATTTACAATAACAAAATGCAACATCTTTTTCTGAGCCTAAATTCAATTAACCTTTTTTATGTTGTTCACATAAAGTGATATTTTAGCTTTGGAAAACAACCTCTGGCTTCTTTTAAGACTTAGATCTTATGAGATGGTCCTTGGGTCATTGGTAAAACTGCCCTACCATTCATCTGGACTTGCAAGTGGATGTTAGATGTCCCCTCAGGATTCAGAATAGGGACCTGAGCATTGAATTCATATGAGCATTTTCTTGTTTCACAAGGTAAGTAAAAAACATCCAGGATGGGTTAAAAGGTGTAACCTTTTCCTGGAAGAAGGGTTTGAACCATTGTCATTACTCCGTCCTAATCCTAACTCGGTCCCTCTTTGCAGTTTCAACACTTCCTTGTTTATTTTTCTTCAAAACACAAATTAAATACGAAATCGAGCAGGTGTGCAGAACCAGGAACAAAAGTACAAATATAGCTCCATCATTTTTCTCAAGTGATATAATAAAAAGATAGAAACAAAATATAGAAACAAAATGGCAATATCATTTTTGAGCTGACGCTTTCCAGGATATTTATTGTGTGTATTGGTATTGGGGTTCTTTGTACTTCTACTGGACTTACCTATGCATATGTTTTTTTTTATTTACTTTAAATTGCTTTGTAATGTTTTTATTTTGTGTTTGTATTTTAAATCAGAACTTCAGCCAGAACTTATTGTACATGTGAACAGAGTTGGTCGAAACCTCTATCAAAATTTACATTCAACAAGAAATTATGATTGTGTTCCAATAGGCACACTGTCAACTGCATGTTAACCTTCATTTAGAGTAGATTTTCTATCTATTCTATTCAGAAGACATGACAATAAGAGAATCTCCACTATGGGAACATGGACAATATTAAGAACTTGTCAGAGGATCCAAGTACAGATGCTGTGTTCCAGAGTTCCAGTTTAACTTTCTAAATTTCACTAATAGGCAGACATATTGCCAATGTGAATCTAATATTTCCTCAATCATTCCCTGGTGGGAATTAAATACTGCCAATAAAATACATGGACCTGGAAGATTCCCATTGGGAGGAATGCTTAAGTGAATGTCCGATTCTCTGTTTTATGAATATAGCTTAGTTTTTTTTTAATGGGTAATAAATTAGCCACTACACTCCATATAATCCTGTTTCTAAACTCAATGTACAGCTACTTCTGGAATAAGCAATTAAAAAATAAAAACGTACATACATTAAAATACTCACCCTTTTCTCCTCAGATTTATTATTCCTTAAACCCGTTTGTAGCCCTGGGCAGAGTTCTGTGCATTTTGTTTAGATGAGCGTGTTTATCATTTTCAGTGATAACTGTATTATAAACATTCACAACACAAGTTCATAAAAGACCCCAAAACTTTATTTATTTACACTAGATATACCAGATTTTTCACCCTCACAAGTAGGCAGAATCATGGCCAATGTAAGGTGATCAGGATGATGGTTTTCTTTTTAACCTCATTATGCCTGACAAAAAACCTAATGTTTTGCATAAAAACAAAATTGTGGCTTAGGCTGCTAAAGAAGCATCAAGAACTAGTACACTACGGCAGATTTTCACTTCCAATTTAAATTCCAACCCGACAAAACAATCAGATCTAAAGTGAATCTGAAGAGAACTGAGCAGACGACCATAGAAGACTGATTGTATGTTTTGGTGAATATTGATCAAACCTTACATTATGTGTTCCAACAATCAAGTATATGTAGTTGTAATTTTGAATCACTTTCAATGCAGGCCTTCCGAACAATCAATTATGATTGGATGAGCCAGTGGGGGCAAAATTTGCAGTGAATCTGCTGTATACTAAGTTTACTTCTTAGCAATAAATGTCTATATTTTTGTGCTTCTTGGGAAAGAAGTATAAAACACAACTCAATTAATTTGCAAAGTGGGCACCGCTGCAGACAGAATTTGAGGTACTAATCTTTTGACACACATTTTATCTCCAAACCTCTGTCCCACAATGTGAATGTTAGATGAAGGTGCCAAACATGAAGGGAACTGTAATCACTAATATCAGCTTTCAAACACATTCTAACAGGAACAGACGTGAGCCAGACACAGAGCTAGCACTTTGTGCTGTAATCTTCTTAAAGTATTCAGCAGAGAAATGCAAAGTGACCGTGATTGATAAATGTTTTCAAGAAGCCGAACGTTTTTTTCTGTTCCAAAAGTAAGTTAATGAAAATGACCTGTATGGAATGGATTGGTAATATAAAGATCAGAAAGAAAATTGTACAAAAATAAACAAAGCCAAGAGGCTGGGTACAAACTGCTTATGGTTGGTTAGCTTCCTTCAAGTTCTGGAGACAAGGTTGTGGCAAAGGTTAAATGTACTGCAAGTAAAGCTGCTGATTTTCTGTTTACATATCACCCTTTTTTATTCCTAAATTTGTGTGACGCTTTATGCGGTCAGCCATGAAAAAAAGGATAGGAGAAGTAAAAACAAATGAAAATCTACAAAATGGTAAAACCTAAAGCATCTGACACAAATGTTAGGTGGTAACAAGTCTTTTTATTGGCAGAATTGAGGGGCTGATTCATGCTCAAGAGGGACACACTTTGTGACACACCCTGTTCAGGACTTGTGAAAAGTTACAAAGGAATAGTCAAAGCTTCATGTGTTATGCAAAAGCAGTGTTTCTCAAACATGGTTCTGTGGAACCTTGGGGTTCCTCCAGAGGTTCCTTGAGCAATGAGCAGTTTGTGCTTCTTAGGTCAGTTTAAGGCTACGTACATACGTTGGATGTTTCCCGTCTGATAATCACTTCCATGTTGATATCAGATGAGGATCTGGCATGTGTACAGCGCTCATCATTCATAGATCCATCCTGGAAGATCCACAAACGACGAACGATTGCAATGGAAGTGAAGAGAGTGCATGCAGCAGGGTGCTGCTCCTTACTTCTCCCCTTTCCATAAAGCAGAACAGTGCTTTATGTGCAGTGCTCGTTCATGCATCGTTCAGTCTCTTGTTGTTCATGAAATATCCTTTCCAACGACAATTATTGCAAGTGTGTATGCAGCCTTAGTGACACCTATGATCTTTTTGGCTATCTATAAGGGTTAAAATTTTTCCCACTGGCCAGTAAGGTAGGAGGAATTCTTCTCAGTGACTTCCACACTAATGAGCCACGAGCTGTGAAAGTTGTTATTACTGTCAGACATTCTTTAAGTTCTGAAAGTTATTTCAAGGGTTCCTCCTTGTGACATAGATCCAACCTCTTAGATTGTAAGCTTATTCGGGCAGGGCAACCCCTATTAAATGTACTGCGCTGTGTAATATTTTGGTGTTTTATAAATACTGTTTCATTTAATATTATTTAAAATAATAATAATAGTTATTATAGATAGATCAAGATAGGCTGCTCCAGGGTGTTACCTACTAATGGCCTAATTTGTTTGTTATGCTTTTGGGTGGTTTGAGGCTTAAACTCCTCAAGTGTATTTCAGGTGTTTTTTTTTGTTTTGTTTTGTTTTTTAAGTACTACCATAAAGTCACCCTTTTCTCACTCCACTGCCCATCCAGGTGTTCCACTGCTTCTTTTTAGACATAAATGACACCCTGAATGTAACCTATCCCTAGGCTTTCATGGACACACCACCTTAAGGAAAGAATGTAGAGTTGGGGACTGTCTACACCAGAGAGAAGAGGAAGGACCTATGGCAGGAGGCTCCTCCAAAAAAGGTTTGCACACAAAATTCTAAATAAAAAAAAAAAAGAAGAGGAAGGGAAAGATAGGCTCCTAAGGCATGTGTGAAAAGTATCTTTGTATTTGTTATATATAGAGTCTAGGTAGTCCTTTTTCCAATGTAACACTCCTAGTCTATATATACAAAAGCAAAAATGTTGACAAAACAAATATATATATATAGATATTAAAACAAAGATACAAGGTATCAGGGTGTCAAGGAAATATCCACACTGGGGTACCCCTGGGTCCTTGAAATATTTGAAACTGGTGCTTGATATAAGTTTGTTTATGAATTCCAGGAATGTATGGAGGGTATATAGTTAGTATAGAGTTAATGAGTAGAGTAAGTGATAAGATACTTTAATGACGGAGTATCATCAGGTAACGTGTTGATTAGATATTAAATAATGTGTGTACATCCAGGTATTTTATCATGGTTGAATGGAGGAATAGTTCCTCACTAGTAGGTAAGGTGCCCTTAGAGTGTAGGCAATAGTATTTGGTAGTAGAGTAAGGTAGGTATCACTCCCCTGTCTAGGAAAACACTTATCGTTGGCGGTTGAAGTACAGGACAGGACGCCAGCACTGAGTCCCAAGTCTCAAAAAAAAACTTACTGGGAGTTTTAACTGTTGACCAATATATCTTTTGCAAATGGCTAAAGCTACAAATACAAATTTACACAGGACAGCAGTAGTGCTTGACCCTGCCAACTAACAACTCTAGTGGGGAACAATCCATCAGAAAGGTTCAATGCCATGGCTTCTCTCAACTCCTTACTTGTAACCCCCCACACCTCTCCTAAGATAAAAACACAGGGAGGGCACATTTTCGTTGGATCATACATTGCTCTGTAGGGTGCTTAGCAATCCGATCATGTCTGTGTGCCTAACCACCCCACTAATACCTACGAGTACCCCAAGTCATGCAGTTGATGAATACATGCACAAAAAAGGATTTATGCTACACAGCTGAGAGCATTGTAAATGAAAAAAAGGAAACCATTATCAAATATCCATTTAGTGCTCTTTGTACAAAACAAGTAAATTGCTAGACACAAAAAAAAAAAAAAAAAAAAAAAGAAAAAGCTGAGATTTAAGTTACTTCTGGGTTTCCAAGAAGAAAGCATTTTTGGCAACATTTCTAGGTGAATGCATCCAAATTCATGTTCTACAACTTTCCACACATGCAAATGATTATCGCTGTAAAATACACGTCTTTGTATAACAGCGAAGCACTCTGTCTTTCACTGCATTTTCCCTTAACATTATAATCTCGATAAAACTAAGACGGATTACGCTACACAGAACACCCCACTAACAGGGTGCTGGGAGCAAATTAGAAAATAAGACAGTCTGTCAGGACAGCTGCACAAGTGGCATGAAGAGGATCATTTAGAAGAGATATTCTTTTATTATGTCCCGGCGACAAATAAACTGCCGGAGTGAGGTCAGTGGCCTACATCTGAATAATCTCAGCAGTGAATACATTTGTAGGGGTCAGGAAGACACTGAGACCCATAATCCTCTAGGGCAAGCAGAGCATCTCCGGCCCTCGCAGTTAGAATCAGGTCAGAGGTTGAAGGGTGAAATTTCAGGACAGAACTCAAAAGTTTATCCGACAGATGGGGAAATAATATCACATGCTGCCTCATCATTTACTTTGTTTACTGTTAAAATGGTGCTGAATGCAAGATTTGTAATTTTACTCATAAATACTAATCAGCGTAGTCATGTGTAATTATGCTGTGTATTTGTCATAATAAGAATGCTCACATAATGAAACAATCTGTTCAGGGCTTAACTAATGAATAAATAAAGTTAATTTCCACTCATATTTTCTTATTTCCTAATCAATACTAAGATGACTTTGGAAAATTGTGATCTATGTTTCGCAGTTTAGGAATTCACATTAACGGGTGTCTTCAATAGCACATTGCAACCAGAAATGATAACACTATAAAGACAGCAATCATTCAGAAAGCATCTCTTATTTGATCTGATACACTCAAATATAAAAAGGCTGTTATGGGTTAGTGCACTTTGCATTGCTCTTCTAAATAGGCCCATTAAAGATGACCAAATCCCATGTACCATAGAAAAACCACTTACACTGCTTTTCTCGTACACTACATCATACTTGTACTGCTTACTACCAAAAAATATAAAATTCAGAATTACCTATTTATGAAAGAGTTAATAAAGTGAATTTGTCAATTAAATAAAACCTTTAATAATAGAAATCTGAATATTGCAGTGAAATTGCTAGGTAAGGTTTAGGAAACAACACTTCTGGGGATGTCAATCTGGTTGTTCCCAACAACACCCACATCAACAGAGTTCTTAGACTGTAAGCTCCTTGGGGCAGGGTCCTCTCCTCCTCCTGTGTGTGTCTGTATTCTTCTATCACTTGCAACCCCTATTTAATGTACAACACTGTGTAATATGTTGGCGCTATATAAATCCTGTTTATTATTATTAATAATAATAATAATAATAATAATAAAAATACAAAGTAATAAAGAAAGGAACCACAAAGTACAAAAAGGTATCAGGATTCAGTCAGCTTTGGAAAGAAAGACAACCTTCTAGTAGAGGTTCTTTCCCCTTTGCTGCTAAAAAATGTTTCTATTGCTTCATCACTTTCAAAGTGTATATTTCGTTCTGTTCCTATCATCCTCATGAACTGGCAAAAGACCATGTCAGGCCTCCATTTTTTGTTAACTAAAATAGAAAAAATAAGCCACAATGGGAAATGTAGGATTTCCCTTGACTGAAGATGAGAAAATTGTTGGAAGGAAAAAATCTAAAACTCTGAACGATCACCAGAGCAGCAACACCTGTTTTGATGTCAAATGTCTATGACGGAATTTATCTTGCTTTGGTGAGACTTTGGGCCCGATTTATTAAAGCTCCCCAAGACTGAAGAATATAGACTATCATAGGAGAAACTGGGTGATCCAGCAAACCCAAAATGGATTTGGCCCAAGGTTTAAACATTTGTCAACTAATTGTTTTAAATACATCTGTTTGAGGTTTACTGGATCATCCAGGTTCCCCCATAACGATCTATCTTTTCTAGCTTGGAGAGCTTGGAGAGCTTTAATAAATCAGGCCCTTTCTTTTACTTCCTGTTGTGGTTATAGGTCAGAAAGTTAACAGAAAATTTCTTATATGGGATATATGAAATAAATGTGTTAAAAATTTATAATATAAAGCTTTCCTGGCTTTAAATATACCTTAAAGCTGAACTCCAGGATAAGCATACATTGTCTAATTTAAGGTGTATTCTTACTGTTTTCTACATCTGTGTAATAATCCAGCAAGAAAATGTGCCTCTGTGCAGAAGTTTCCTGTAATAAAGTCCAATCACTGCTGCTCTTTCTGCTTGTGCACGGTGGCTGGTCTTGTATCCCCCCGCTAGTTTTTTGCAGGCAGACTGTAATGGGTTAGGATTCTGGATCGCTCCCAAATCTTTACTCTATGCTATGTACAGCACAGTGATCATGCCAGCACTACTTTTATAAAGGAAAAAAACTTTTTACAAAGGGCAATTAATGCACACAAAGTGAATTTATGTCATTTGTACTCATTAGAGAGTATATTTACATTAATTTTTGGTACCTAGAGTTCAACTTTAAATACATTGGGCCTGATTTATTAAAGCTCCCCTACCTGGGGAGAATACACTTTTATCGGTAAAGCTGGGTGATCCATCAAATCTGGAATGGATTTCTTAAAAGTAATTTGGTATTTGTTAGCTAATGTTTTCAATCCTGTAACAGATCCATTTCAAGTTTGCTGGATCACCCAGCTTCACTGATGAAAGTATGTCCTCCCCAGCCCTCGAGAGCTTTGATAAATCAGGTTCATTGTCAGTGCATGATTTTGTATAAATGTGTACATCATTTATTTTGCAGCATCTTGTTAAAATGATCTCATGACGAATTGCAGCTGTTTGTATCTGATACCAGATAGGTGTACCGATTAAAATGGCCACCGAGCTCCTGATGAATCTTGATGATCAGACAAAACATTTATTTTTTGTTTCCAAGGCTATTTTTATAATAATAATAAAGGTCATGATTTCAGTTTAGTGTTCACATGGCAACTACTGCAGCATGTTCACACATTACAGCCGGTCTTGCAGGAAGAGCAAGGCATGTTCATATAGACATTAACGGTTTTGCTCAGAAACAAAAGGCCTTACTGTAGCAATCTTCTCAGATAATGTCACTAACTTGATGCTGTGCTACTTTGGCTTTTACAGTCATGTACTGAATGGAAGAGAGGTTGCAGCATCACCGTGTGTGCTGTGCAGGTCAGCAATTCTTGAACAAAATGACACTAATGTGTCTAAATATCAAATAGGATTTTACCGGAAATGTGGGTGAGGAATAGCACTGCGGCATATACAGCTCTGTACAAAGATCTGATATGGTGTTGTGTAATGCTGCATACACATGCTAGATACCTGTTGCCTGAGAGGAGCTAAAAATTGCAAGAAGGATGAGTGGCACCCTGACATGGAGCAGAGACGGATGAGTAAACAGGGTTTACTTCTGCATTAGGGCAATGTATATACTGTCATTTAGAAAGCTTCTTTTTCGTGATTGTTTCTAGTGACAGTACAATGGTCCCCCCCCCCCCAACATTATTTAGGGATTTGCTGGACAGATCATTAGATGACTGGCTGGGTGGAGACATATAAAGAAAGCAGAAGAAGGAAAGATGGTGCAAGATGGAAAGTAGAAGAAATCCTGAATGGCCACAATTGTGGAGCGATCAAGGACCTGTAAAGTAAAGTACCGCTTTAAGTACCAGACAGTTGTTCCAATTGTTTCTCATTCTATCTAAAACAGAAAAGTAAAACATTTTTTGGTAGATATGTACTTTAAGATGTTGTTATATCTGATACGAGAGAGGGAAGTGTGTCTCTTAAGTGACTTTTTAGCTTGGTATTTATTTTGATCCCCCGCTATTCAGGACTATTCACAGCACAGTATTAAGGCTATGTACACACGTGCAATATCTTTCATGATCCTTTCCAACAGCAGTAGTCTGCACGATGCATGAATGAGCACTGTACATACAGCACCGTTCTGCTCTATGGAGAGAGGAGGGGGGAGAAGGGTGAAGCGGCACCCCGCTGTGCTCTCTCCCCTTCACTTTCATTGGGATCGTCCGTGGATCCGCCAGGATGGATCTATGATCGACGAGTGCTGTACACATGCCAGATTTGCGTCTGAAATCAGCCCTGAAGAAAGTATCAGACGAAAATCATCAGACGTGTATGTAGCCTAAGTGTGAAAATCTGGTACATTGCTTGCTGCAATTAATAAATATAAAATATATATTTTTTAAGTTAGATCAAATATTTTTACTTGTTACAGAGTAAAAAAACAGAAAAAAGGGCCTCTTGATGAGCCACATGATTTGAAATGGAATATTGGAGAAGACTGTTGGCATGCTGGATAACACTGACAGCCTGTTTTCATTTACTCCAGGGATATTGGGCTGTCCTGTAATCAATGCAGTTGCACATAAGGTGACTACGCTTCATCTGTAAATGAATTGGATGCTGTGTTGTTGCGTGGGAAATGTGATCTGCCTCAGGCTGAGATGGGGAAGGCACGGGGTAGAATACTTACCCTCCGCGGGTTCTCCAGCCACCTTTACGTGATTAGGATGTTTGGAATGCCGAATCAGAGAACAAACCTCTGAAATGCACAACATATGGAATTGTTTTACTAGGGTATACAACATGTCAGAACAAACCAATGTCCAACCTTCTGCATTTGCAGCAGAATAATAAACATACGAGGAGATATCTGTGCCTAAAATGTCTCTTGTTTCCAAATGACTGTGAATTCTGAATATCCCTGATGGAATAGTTCTGAGCATTGCAGAGAGAATGTGCTTTTGTTTTATTCCAGTTTCTGATGTTTTTTGGGATTGAATGCCCCATGTTCATGTGTATTAGTGTTCATCACAAATGTAAAACACATGGACAGACATCACAAGCTCTGAACACAACATACGAAAGCTATGGAATGATTGGATATGAAGTACAACGTTTTAGAGGAAGTTGGTTATTTTCAGACATACTTTAAAGGGGGTCACAAATGCCATATGTGTAACTATTTTAAAAAAAGATTTATAGTTTAATTTAAAGCGTATGTGTAGCCATTTTTTTTTAACTTTGTTTTGGATAGAGTAGTTGTGGATAAGAATTATTTTCCATAAAAGTTTTCAAAGCTACAAATATATTCCTACTAGATAGATTCACCCTCTCTATTTGTCCTGGTGACTGTTATTACTAAAAATAAAAAGTAACTATAAATCCAGAATTGTAAAGTTGTCACCAGAACATGAAATTCCTGTACTAAGGACACCCGTTATAATGACAACTGTTTAAGAATTCCCCTCAGTTTGTAGAGATCTCCCATCAATTGTGGTTGCCTATTTGGGATAGGAGGGAAAAGGAAATTTCTTCAATGGGACGCAGGAAAAATGGGACTATACAAATACTTTAAAAGCACAGTTTACCATATAAATGTA
Organism: Pyxicephalus adspersus; assembly: GCF_032062135.1. Classification (NCBI taxonomy): domain Eukaryota; kingdom Metazoa; phylum Chordata; class Amphibia; order Anura; family Pyxicephalidae; genus Pyxicephalus; species Pyxicephalus adspersus. The sequence continues at coordinate 129,039,424 of NC_092861.1, forward strand.
TCAAAACGACTAAATATACCTACTAAAGATAACCTGTTATAAGTTATATGTACATTTCATTTCAAAAATCTTAATTTATAATTGTTTTTACCTATAGGCATGACCTACCGGTCAACTGGCTTGGGAAATGACAATAAAATGCACCTACTGCTAAAATAAATTTGTGTAGGATAAGTAGCTGCCCCCAGTTGCCCATTTAGTCATCCACTGAGCAGATCGATAAAATTTTTGGGCAAACGCTGTGCACACACTAGATTTGTGTCTGAGACCATTCCACCTATTAATCTCCGGTACCAATTATTTTATATATATGTACACGGGGCTACTGACCCATGTGACAATGCTAGAGTTTAATGATTTGCTCAGTGCTGTTGAAGGGAGTTACATGTATTCCCAAAACTAAACTGATTTCTCAACAACTATTATACATGTGTCTTCTATACATGTGTCTTCGTATACCTGATTGAATAAAAATGTATTAAACTGTTGAAGAACATAACATAAAAAAAGACTTTGGTAATTCAAAAGGGAAATGTATAATTATATTCTGCCTGGGTTGATTCCACATTTTCTGCTGCAAAATAATCATTGGAGAGATCAAGTCTTCCCCTCCTATTCTATATTAAAGTTAAAATCCCTTACCTTTTTACTTTAGCCAGGGCACAGACTCCAAAAAGTAATGAAGTCAAAGCCAGCATGATAGTTCTTTCAGAGGTAGAGGTCAGCAATAGCTGTCTTTGTGGCATCTCTTGGCAGACTTTTTTGTAAAGTATGGGAGGTATACTTTACAAGGCTGGTCTTGTCTACACATTTCCCAACTCCATGTCAGGGCTTACCCAAGGGCAATCCCCCTTGTATTCCCACCATTAGATAACAGTGCTCACGGCTAGCGATGGGTCTCTAGACTCGGGAAATGTAAAGACCAGTATAAACAAGTTGGGGGATTGGGCTGAGCAAAAGGTTCTCCTTAACCTCCCTGGTGGTCTAATTATATCTGTATTTTTGAATGTCAAAGCAGTACATTGCTTTTTTAAATTTCCCACCTAGCCCCGTCCCCCAGTGACGCTTACATGAGTGGGAGATATGTATCTGGTCATGAGATGCACCCTAAAAACTGTATTGTGTATGGCCTCTTACTGCCAACTGAAAGTTAATGGATGTACTACAATTTACAAAAACATGCAGTAAGGTTAACTGGCTTATCCCTTAATTGACCTTAGACTGTAATAAAGACATATGACTATGGTAGGGACTTTAGATTGTAAGCCCGTTTGAGGTTCAGTTACTGACAAGACTATGGACTTTGTAAAGCGCTGCGTAATATGTATTATTATATATAAATATAAATACTAGTTAATAATATTAACATCCAGGTAGATGATGTACTATGATACCCTCCTTCTGTCTAATTTGTTATGTTACAGTAACACTTATCCACAAACTTCATGCTAAAGCCAACACAAAATGCGCTTAGCCATAACTCTCTGCAATGGTATCTCAGCCTGTTCATACTGTACGGCCTTCTGCAACTAGCTCTTTTGGCCTAGAGAGCACTGTAAATTAGGCTATTCATAAAAAGGAGAAGGTCCAGTCTAAAAGGGCAGAAACTCGAGTTATATTTTCATGGACCTCAACAAAACGCAAATTCCTCAAATAGCAGCTATCAAAGCGATTTCAATCCAATGATCCAGTACAAAGTCAAAAGATGTAAGCTGTTCTAATCTGGTGCTCTCAGCTGCTTAAGATCCAGCCTCCACTGTTAGTTGCCAGGACCCAGCTGACATGTTCTTCAAAGAAGTGAAGCAGCACCGCTCAGCAATGCCTGTTGACGGGGACTCTTCAGAGGTTTTCAATCTGACAGCTGTTTGCTTTGGGTTTATATACTACAAAAACAACTCGGGAGGCGAATGACATAAACGGCACCATGTTCCAGTCCAGGGCTTTTTATTACAATGAGTTTCGCTCTCGGCGGCGAGCTGCAGCAATCAGCACATTTTGACAGGACATTCAGAGTATGATGCTTTTTTCCTAAATAGTCTGCAGTTTGCCTGCCTCTCTAGAGAAAGATTTATGGTGTACCTGTAGCAGGCCTCTTGGGAGAAGGGAAACATTATTTTCTTCATTTTTTTTTGTTTTCTTGGTAATTAACGAAAAACCGTTTGCCTTGGGGTTTTTTCTCTCCTTCACTATCTCCTGAAGCGAAAGTGCACATCGCATATGAGTTATTCTTATAATTTTGATTTTACAAATAAGTAAATCAATTTTTTTTCAGAG